>NC_139806.1:4338700-4708200 GCF_963457635.1 Microchirus variegatus | reverse complement strand
TTTTGACAAAAAAGTTAAGTCACTGCCTAAGTGCATGGATCGCTTTCCTGATTTTCAAAAATTCATTTAAAATATTCCTTAAGCGATATGCAAATATTTTCAACGGATTCTTGTTCAAGGCGTAGTTGACTATGACTGAGTACAATTTCAAGACATTCCAACATACTTGGAATGTCCAAGTGCATGGATCGCTTTCCTGATTTTCAAAAGTTCATTAAAAATATTCTTCAAGAGATATGCAAATATATTCAACGGATTCTTGTTCAGGGCATGCTTGACTATGACTGTGTACAATTTCAAGACATTCCAAGATACTTTTGGGGTCTTTTTTGAATAAAAAGTTAAGTCACTGCCTAAGTGCACAGACTTTCCTCATTTTCAAAAATTCATTAAAAATATTCCTTAAGAGATATGCAAATATTTTCAATGGATTCTTGTTCAGGGCGTCGTTGACTATGACTGAGTACAATTTCAAGACATTCCAACATACTTGGAATGTTCAAGTGCATGGATTGCTTTCCGGATTTTCAAAAATTCATTAAAAATATTCTTCAAGAGATATGCAAATATATTCAACGGATTCTTGTTCAGGGCATGCTTGACTATGACTGTGTACAATTTCAAGACATTCCAAGATACTTTTGGGGTCTTTTTTGAATAAAAAGTTAAGTCACTCTTCAAAAAATCAAACCGAAAATTAATTACTGAGAAAAAAGTTTTTTTTTTTTCAAGTGAATGCAATACGCTTCCGTACATTTGAAAGCGGCATCATTGTAATCTGTTTGCATGGAATCATTGTAGCATGGCGTTACCTTCTGTCAAAAAACAAGAAAAAAAACACTTTTCTCCTTTGGTTTCCATCACTGGTTATGGTTTCTCTGCTGTCCTTACATGTCCTCAGGCACAGGAACAGCAATCATCACTTACTTTATAGTCAGGGCTGAAGTGACGTCAAATAAAAACACATACGAGCAAAAACACTTGGCTCTACACAAGATTTATTGGTAAAAATGATTCAAGTGTATTTTATTTTATTCTGGATATTGTGATGGATACCGGACTTCTGACTTAATCCCGAGCTTCGCTGCTCGATTGTGTCCATTCCTTGTTCACAAACATGTTTTTCATGTGTTACTTTTGTAAATCGATACACACACGGCCACCTTTGGTGAAACACATAATTTGTTTTCACTTAAACTACCGTGCAAAAAGTTTGGGGTCACTTAGAAATGTCCTTATTTTTGAAGGAGGACTTTTTTTTCAATGAATATAACATTAAATGAATCAGAAATACACTCTATACAACGACTATTCTAGCTGCAAACGTCTTTTTTAATGGAACATATACATAGGTGTATAGAGGCCCATTTCCAGTGTTCTAATGGTACATTGTGTTAGCTAATGGCGTTAGAAGACTATTGGATGATTAGAAAACCCTTGAGCAATGATGTTAGCACAGCTGAAAACAGTTTTGCTGGTTCTTTAACAAAAGGGCAAAATGATAATTTGAAAAAAAAGTCATTATTTCTAATCTTGTCAATGTCTTGACTATATTTTCTATTCATTTTGCAACTCTTTTGATGAATAAAAGTGTGATTTTTAATGGAAAACACACATTTTTTTTTTAGGTGACCCCAAACTTTTGAACGGTAGTGTATATTGAATTGAAGTGAGATACTGTTACGGTTGTCAAATCTCCAGTGGTTGACGTAGATGGTGACTGTGAAGTTTGGACTTCCAGTGCGTCTCTCAGCTCTTATCAGGTGTGTCCACGTCCTCAAAGTCAAAGCTAAAGGGCTTATCGTAGCCCATCAGGTGATTATAGTCATGTGGGATGGCGAAAAGTTCCGGGTTTACCAACAGCCCCTTGGTGCCGGCGTAGAAAGTGGAGAACATCTGGCTGACAGCAGGGACCTTGACCTGGCTCTGATGGAACGTGTTCCTTTTTTCCGTGAGGAAGACGCTGAAGGTGGTGGCGGTGTAAGTGTCTTTGTCGGGATTGTGGTACAGGCGCATCACGTAGCCGTGGGTCAGGAGGTGTAAGAAGACCGGGGTGACGAAGGTGAAGAAGCCAATGGCGCAGCCGAACGCGACCTGCAAGGCAACGTTATCGGTTCCCATGAGGTTTTTGGAGACCATGTAGGGCATGAGGAAGAGGCTGGCGCCGCTGGTGCTGTAGGAAAACATCCTCACCCCTGAAGGAAAGAGAAGAATAAGATCAGAGTTCCTACACGGTTTCCATTTCAAAATTCTAGACTTTTCTAGACTCAAATTTCCATACTTCTCTGAGGATTTTTCAGTCAATATTAAACATCTGAATACTAGTGCTGTCAGTTAAACGCGTTATTAACGGCGTTAACGCGAACCCATTTTAACTGCGTCAATTTTTTTTAATCGCACGATTAACGCTCTTTTTGGCCGAGCAAACTTTGTCGTTTTTTTCACAAGATGTTGCATCAACTAGTAACGTTAGAACAACTACAACACCAAAACGGATCTAGACAGACCGGAAACACAACAACAGACACGCTGCACGAGCCGGTCAAAGAGTAGTCGGCTCTCGTAAGTAAAGAGCAAACGTTCCGTTTTGAGCGGATGGCGAGCGCTTCTCCGCTAGCTCCTTCAGCTCGGGTTAGCTCGTTACGGCAACAACACATTAAACCATAGGACTTCGTCTGCGTTAAAGAACGGCTCTTTATTCACAACACTGGGGGTGATGCACAGACTGCAGAGCAACGGTGATGTTCACCTGCGGCTCGCTAACGTAAACAACACATTACTTCCTGCTTCACATACGTACCTCTCGTACCTCCTACAGCACACACACACACATACGCACGCATAATTTTAGACTGTGAGATAATAGTCTGGAAACAACAAACGGAGCAGTGGGAAGGAACTCAGTGAGGGGGCAGCTGTGGCCTAGTGGTTAGGGCTTCAAGCTTGAGACCGCACCTGACACCCCCACTGCTCCGCGAGCGCCGCTCAATGCAGGCAGCTCACTGCTCTGGGTTAGCATGTACTTCACCTCACTGTGTGCTGTGTGTGTTCACTAACTCACGGATGGGTTAAAATGCAGAATTTGGAAATTTCCCCACTGCGGGACTAATAAGGGAATCTTAACCGTAATCTTAATGTAACCTCACCTCGGATAACATTGATCATGCTGCCAGTGTAAATGAGATGTCCGTCTTCAGAGTGGGTTGATGTAGAGGTGAAACGTGTGGATGGACGGTAAGACTGCAACTACACAGAAACAATAGAAATGCACATGATTAAAAGGCTTTTTGTGTGAATGTTTGATGTGAAGTTTTTGTTGTGACAAATAAAAATAATAATACAAATATTATATTATATATAGAGTCATGTTTTGGTCTTTAAAAACTACTTCAACTATGACCCTCTGCTCCAAAAAAAATTCAAATTAGTTTCAACAAAATGTATATTTCTACATAACAGTTGAACTAATCACTCGACTAATACTCTCTCTGCTTTGACTCACATCCATCCAAATGTTTATTTTTTATTCTTTCATGGTTTCTTTGATCCATAACAAACAAATATTTAAGACACAATCATGTTTGCTTTATGGTCAAAACAACAACATTATCTGACGTTAAATATAGACCAAACAAGGACTTAATTAATTGAGAAAATACCCAGAGAGTAATCAATTATTAAAATAAACATTAGTTGCAGCATAAAATAGCTAATGAAGGTCTTGACGGTGTATTATTATAAAACACCACTGTGTTCTTATTTGCACATTGATGCAACTATTCAAAGACAAAGACAGGAATGTTTAAATAAAAAGGTAAACAATTGAGTTCCACACGCTCAGTTGAGAGTCGAACTGATCATCGCTGCAGGCATGAGCAGTCGATTCCGGAGTTGATCCTAGCGGCTCCAGCTTACTGAGCTAATCTAAACTCATTGTGTCATCAAACACCAGTCGTGTGAAAGTGTTTCGTGGATCATTCACTCGGTGACTCTGCGAAGAACGTGTCGTGTCAGTTTCAGGTGACAAACCTCGCTGTTGTTGTTGTCGTTTAAGCGGACGAACGAGCTCCTGTAAGCGTGTAGCTGTCCGCGGCTAACCCCTCCGACACGGAGCCCGGGACACACGGTCGCGACGTGGATGTAACGGAGCGAGCTGGAAACGACACGGGGCCGTAACCTGCACAGGACGGCGGCGGAAAACATTGTTCACACTTCAGAGACTCTTCCGACTCCGGCTGACTTTGAGAGTCCACAGGCGGCCACAATGACACACGGACCGGAAGCAGGGGTTTAGTAGCGGAAGCAGACCATGTTTGAACGCCGCCACCTCGTGGAGTGGAGTAAAGTCATGTAAAGAAAAAAGCATTATTGTAATCACAATCTCCCATTAATTTGTGATTTATGGTCCCGAGTTAAATCAAACATACGAATAAATACTTATATACAAGAAAGATACGGCGGAGTATTACAGCCAAACTGAAGAAATAGTCATAATCAGAATCAAGTCATAATCTGCTCTAATACTGCGTTGAAGAAACGACTGAAACATATTAAGGCATCGTTGTGTCAAATCCCTAATTGCCTATAAACATTCATAAATGTGCAGTTCTATCTGGTGTACGGTACTGATGGATCTTATAACTAATAAACTCTCTGATTTAATTTAAGATAAAAAGTACAATACTGTGTTATTATGGCTGTTATAAGCAGAGGTTTGTTGTCTATAGTTCAGAGTGAGGTGGCTCTTAAAAGAGCCTTTTGTTTAGTGTGTTTGTTGTTGACTTTAAGCTCTCTCCACGGATGCGTCGGGCCAGCTGACAAAAGGCTCTTTTAAGAGCCACACACTCACTCTGAGAAGCTCATCATCCTCATGTGTTCATCAACCTGCTCGTTAAAAACATTGTAAATACATTCACATGATAAACACTAAAGCTCACTTACATCAGCATCTTAGTAATGTTTTCATTAGGGGAAAGTGAGTCAATACAAAGGATTAATTTGTCCATTCAGAGGAAACGATGAAAACAATTGATGTTTTCTTATCAAACCGCACAATAATAAAAATAATAATAGCAGTCGGTACATTTCTGCTTTTATAGAATATAACAATAATTTTATGTAGCTATTAATGTTTTCATTCACTGGCTGAGGATACCGTAGAGCTCAGGGAAGGGAGGGGGTGAGCAGAGGAGCAGTTCTTTGTTGTAAATTTCAGCCTCTCCTCTAGATGGCACTATAAACTACTTACTTCACTTTGAGCCTTTGAACAGGATTGACATGTCTCACAGTGAGGACAGCTCACTTCTTCTTGGCTGCGGTCTTCTTCACTTTGGGTTTGACGACCTTCTTAGTGGGAGATTTCTTGGCTGCTGGAGCCTTCTTCACCACCTTCTTGGGGCTCTCTGCTACTTTCTTGGCCGCTGCAGTTTTCTTCACCTTCTTAGGAGACTTTTTAGCAGCTACTGGCTTCTTAGCTGCCGCTGCCTTGGTCTTTATTTTTTTGTTGTTATCAGGAGAGATTGGTGTCAGCTCTGTACCGTCCTCTGCAGTCATGCTCCTCGTGGATCCTGGTGTGTACATTGGCACTGCGGCCGACCTCAACGACATTCAGGCGCCAGCCAAGGCCAACGTCGCTCATATCCTGCCTGTGGACTTCGTTGACCCCGCCCCTGTGACTCCTGCTGCTGATGACGTGCTCCACAGGAAGTGGGTGTGTGCTTCGGACGAGGCCACCTCTGATCTCCTGAGTCACGTCAATGACTACAACCTGTTCGTCCAGGAGGCTGTGGATGGAGGCGGGGCTGCGATTGTTCACTGGTAAGTGGCAGACGTCGACGAGATGCACCAACGGTCGTCGTAATCCAAGGGGAGGGAATCACACGTTACCTCACGACACACATGTTCATGGTCCACGACACCAGTAATATCAAGATACAGCGATTCTGTGATCATCAATACATTGCAAGACGGTGATATAGCAGTACATCACATTATCTGTGCGTTAAAGAGTTAAAAGTGCATAATTTCTCTATTTAGCGCCTTAATTTATTGATTAAAATATCGACGTTTGCTCTCGCATATCGATTATCACATTGCACCAGAAAGGACGACAATATATCACATATATCTTGACCCACCTCTGGTGTTTCCTGCCATTGTTTGACCTTTGTGGTGATTTTAACGTTCTCACTTCATCCTCCTCTTCCTCACATGTACTTCACACACTTTGGTGATTTCCCTGCCCTCTGCAAGAGTGACACAGGTTTAGTGTAAATATTACAAGTGTCACAATTCTCCAAATCCTGGATTCAGTGTCATTTTCGATCTTTTCCCCCCTCTCTTTTAGCACAGATGGGTCTGCCGTGTTTAGACCTGTCTACTTTAGACGAGGGTCGTTGGTGTTACGTCGTCAAGTGTCCTCGTTCTTGAACGACGATGAAGTTTAAAAGAGAACAAATAGAAGTGAAGGATGTGGGCAGAATAATATTATTTCTGATGATCCTCAGGCTGTTGTATCATCGTTCAGGCGCCAAAGTCAACGTGTCACTGTCACTGTCAGGTATCTGCACTGGGAGCTGAACGAGTTATTAGGGGTTAGGGTTGGGGGTTGGCGTTAGCGTTGGGGTTGGAGTTAGGAAAGTAAAACTTCTGTAGCACAGGCCTACTGATCCGGTGTGTGGTAATGGTGATCCAGTCCAGGTCCAGCAGACAGGACCAGGGTTCGATCCCCAGGCAGAACTCTGGGCAGGTAAAAGGGGGCCCACTGTGAAATTCAGTTAAAATAATAATCCAATTATGTTATTTTCTGGAATTCTGGAGTTGAAGCCGGGTCGCCGGCGGGAGGGTGGGAGGGAGTGTGCCTGTTTGTAAGTTGAAAAATTCGAATTAAAGAATCAGCTGACAGAGAACGAGCAGCACAACGTACAATATAGAAATTAAAATATATAAATGTCACTTTGTGTGTACGTGTCGTAGTTAAAGGTGACATTAAACGTGTCCACATGAAGTCATCATTCAGATTAGAAACAAAGTTCCTCCTCTCACCTGTTTAAACTCCGCCCTTCGTCAAAGCTGAGCAGTTAAATTAGACCAGGGGTCACCAACCTTTTTGAGACAGAGAGCTACCTGAAGGGTAAAGAATAATATGGAGGGCTACCACATTAACATTTTTTTTATTTGTTTACCATTTAAATTATTAATATTATGCATTAAACTGCATACACATTCATTCCAGTGCTTACTCCTAACGATTACCAGTTTTTATAAACAATATCAAAGATATTTTACTGAGCGATCATACGGATACATGCAAGTGAAGTGAAGTGAGCCCGCGGGCACCGTATTGGCTGCCTGCGGGCTACCAGGTGCCCGCAGGCACCACCTTGGTGACCCCTGAATTAGACCAACGCTTGTGTCTCATCATCATCATCACTGTGGAGCAACAGTTCCAGAAGCGAGGATGTCTCTTCATCGTGTGGCCGTCTTGGTTCTCATGGTTCTCCTGCTGCTTTATGGTAAGTATAACACGCACGCATGCACGCACGCGCGAGCACACACACACACACACACACACACACACACACACACACACACACACACACACACACACACACACACACACACACACACACACACACACACACACACACACACACACACACACACACACACACACACACACACACAATATATCTGACTTCAGTTTGCACAAATTGCACAACAAAGAAGGGAAAAACAAAGCATCCATGTTAACGTTTTTGCTTCTGCGATCAAAGTTGCAGAGAACGAGGCTAAGCGTTGCAACATAATGGGAAGCTGCAGATGCTCATGCGGCAAATATTTTTATGCCCAGAAGTCTTCGCAGTGCGGTAACGGCCTAAAGTAAGTAGAGATGTCCAGTTGCAGCATAACAATTTTCTCTATATGCATTTGCGCAGTGTAATATGGTCATATGTTTGTTTATTTTGTAACTAGATGTTGCGTACATCTGAGAGCTGGCTAATTTAGTCGTGATGTGACGACAAGACTCTGGACGGATTTGGCTCTGAACTCTGCTGACCTGAGAATGTTCAGATCAAGTCTTGTGGCTCTTTGCTGATTTCAGTGTAGGTGGAATAATTATAATAAAAAAATATTCCCTTCATTTTTTTGCTTCTTTGTATTTTCTTCTTTTTTCTCGTTACCCTGGATTATTTGTCAGAAAAACAGGCACACGATAGCGCCAGTAGGTGGCAGCAGGACATTAGTATTAGAACCAAGAATAACCAGCTGCTACACACACGTATACACATATATATATATATATATATATATATATATATATATATATATATTTGTTTATATTTCTGGCAACTTGTACTAGAGTTGGTAAATGGTCTGTATTTATTTATCTAATGCTTTTCTAGTCTTGATGGGTTTAAGTGTCTTTGCTCAAGGACACATATACACAAGCAGAGCCAGGAATTTGACCCACAAATTTCGCACTACCACTGAGTCACCACTGAGACTCTTTTAAGTTGACCTGGATGCATTATTATTATTAATTGAAAATGGCATTTTCTTCCTTTGATAAAGAGAAAATACTGAGGCAGGAAACAACTGAAGAATAGTTATGTATGTATGTATATTGTGTAATTTTAAAGTAGTTTTTCCCACTGTAAGACTTTTCTTTTTTTTTAATTGACCCCTTCCTTCTTAGCTTTTATTTATAATTTTACTTTATTTTCAGTTGCATGGTCGTCACTAATTTTCATCATAAAAATTGAAAAATGAAATATGTGTGATAAAATGTAGCTCATCTGAACTGAAAGGGGGAAAACACTATAAATTAATAATGTTTCTAAATTTGAAAATTAATTGAGAATGAATCATCATGAACATAATGAGGCAGAAAAATCTGTCTGAAGAAATAACTGAAGGATAAAAGCGATTTGTATGGTTTTTTTTTAAATGTCTCCAGTCTGTTTCAAACAAAGACAACACAGTCTCCTCCTCATTCAACCGCAGTGATAGATTCAGCCAATCACAGGAGGGGGATCACACAGTAGTGTTTGCATGGAGCCTTTATAACAACAGTCTCCTCCTCCCGCTGTAACTGATTCATTCGTTCATCACTGTGGTCAGTAGTGAATTCTCAGGATGCCTGAAGCCGCAAAGTCAGCGCCCAAGAAGGGCTCCAAGAAAGCCGTGACTAAAGGCCACATTATACTTCTCCGACTGCGTATGCGTTAAGGCCACATTATACTTCTCCGACTGCGTATGCGTTATCCGTCTGCGTCACCACGGAGACGCCTCGAGCATTTATACTTCTGCGTCGTGGTGACGGACACTCGCTGCAATTTCCCGCCCGATCAGTAGGGGTCGCTGCGCAAGGTTGTTGTGCTTCTGGCTACAGTGAGCAATGGCGTCCGAGAAAGAAAGAGAGAGAAAGACTGCTGTTGTTGAAAAAGTGGCCGTTTCTCACTTTTCTGTGTCACGGAACGCAGTTTTAAGATAATTTGAGGCGAGAAATTGGCCATTTAGAGTCTAAACATGTGCTGTGTGTGTTAAGATATGACGTATTTATAGTTCGGCAGCGGCGTTATCGGCGGGGATCAGCTCCGCCTCTGTCAGGACGCCCGGAGCGCACTGAGAGCCGGCACAGAGCAGCTTAGCTCGGCCTGTCCTGAGGACCAATCGCAGCTCTTGCCGTCTCCGTAGTCCCTTGACGGAGTGACGGACACTTAAAAAATATTCCGTGCACCCGGAGACGACGCAGAGGCTCTTCGACAGGTTCTGCGTCGACGCAGAGGACTCTGCGTAGCTACGCAGAGCACTTTACGCAGGAGTATAAATTGGGCTTTATCCGTCTGCGTCACCACGGAGACGCCTCGAGCATTTATACTTCTGCGTCGTGGTGACGGACACTCGCTGCAATTTCCCGCCCGATCAGTAGGGGTCGCTGCGCAAGGTTGTTGTGCTTCTGGCTACAGTGAGCAATGGCGTCCGAGAAAGAAAGAGAGAGAAAGACTGTTGTTGTTGAAAAAGTGGCCGTTTCTCACTTTTCTGTGTCACGGAACGCAGTTTTAAGATAATTTGAGGCGAGAAATTGGCCATTTAGAGTCTAAACATGTGCTGTGTGTGTTAAGATATGACGTATTTATAGTTCGGCAGCGGCGTTATCGGCGGGGATCAGCTCCGCCTCTGTTAGGACGCCCGGAGCGCACTGTGAGCCGGCACAGAGCAGCTTAGCTCGGCCTGTCCTGAGGACCAATCGCAGCTCTTGCCGTCTCCGTAGTCCCTTGACGGAGTGACGGACACTTAAAAAATATTCCGTGCACCCGGAGACGACGCAGAGGCTCTTCGACAGGTTCTGCGTCGACGCAGAGGACTCTGCGTAGCTACGCAGAGCACTTTACGCAGGAGTATAAATTGGGCTTAAGACCGCCGCTAAGGGCGGAAAGAAGAGGAGAAAGAGCAGGAAGGAGAGCTACGCCATCTACGTGTACAAGGTGTTGAAGCAGGTCCACCCCGACACTGGCATCTCGTCCAAAGCCATGGGCATCATGAACTCGTTCGTCAACGACATCTTTGAGCGCATCGCCGGTGAGGCGTCTCGTCTGGCTCACTACAACAAGCGCTCCACCATCACCTCCAGGGAGATCCAGACCGCCGTGCGCCTCCTGCTGCCCGGTGAGCTGGCCAAGCACGCTGTGTCCGAGGGAACCAAGGCCGTCACCAAGTACACCAGCTCCAAGTAAACACGGGACTCCACAACAACCACATCAACACAACGGCTCTTTTAAGAGCCACACACTTTATCTAAGAGAGTCAATATAATCCTTACTGTGTGAAAATCATGAAGATGGTGAGTAAAATGCTTTGAAAGCATCTGAATATTGGAAATGGATCTTTAATAAAACCGCAAAGTTTTAACCTGCATCAGTTCTCTGAATGAGTAATGAAGGAAAAATGGCTCCACAATTTCTATCAATTAAATGACCACGTGTCCACTGTGAAAGACCTATTTTATATTTTCAAAACATTCCTTGTTTATGTGTACAGACTTGGCCAATACATTTTCTGATTTAAATTTTCCTGATGTTACAGCCATATTTTTGTACAGTGGGAAAACATATTATGTTTATATAAAATGATGTATCGCGTGATTCATGGTCATCACTAAAGAACCATACAGTTAGTCATATCTACAGTTATTAATCATTTATTGTGAATGTTAATATGTTGTTTATCGTTATTAATAAACATAATTACACCTGGGCATCAACAGACAAATCTACATTTACATGCACACTAAGAAACTGATTACTGGTAATAATCAGGTAACTGGAATAAACCGTTTTAAGGTGTACACACGTCTCTAAGAAATAAGATCATTGACAGAAATCTATGTGTGTGAAACAGGGTTTTCAAAAACTGATAACAACCATAAACTGATAATGAAATCAGTTAATTCCGTTAATCGGCTTCGGCGGTTAAACTCCCTTCACTTTGGCCTCAAACAAAACGACAACAACGGCTCTTTTAAGAGCCAACCACTTTGTCTCTGAGAGCTCAGACCTCATGTACATGCATATCTTTATATATATATATATATATATATATGACCCAAATTATAATATCAACCCATCTATAAATGCCCCACGTTGTCCGTTAGTCTTTGTTTATTCTTTTTGCAGTTTTTTATGTTCCTAAATGCACGGGCTAATTAATTTCCATAGACGCGGAACTATTAATCGCGGTCCGGACCAAATTAATCAACGCACTCGTCAAAATGTAGCGCCACCCAAAGCTAGCTGGAGAAGAGAAGACGTCGAACGACAGATATAAAATTATAAAAACACAGGAGAAACATCACGTTCTTCAGCGGTTTAACTCACTTTGTCCTCAAAAACAACAACAACGACTCGTTAAATAGACAACCACTCTGTGCCTGAGATTTACACACACTTATTTAAGGTTAATTTAAAGTACATATTCCATCATCTTCGTTTCATGTAATTTCAATAAATCAAACATGTCATCCATGATTGTTAAACATCAGAAATACTGTTCTACCAGAGTATTTAAAAACTCCTCACTCCATCTTGATCTAATTTCTCTAATTTGTGAAGTATATATGAGGAGAGAGCAAATTATTTTATTGATAATAAATCTGCTTCTATAAATAAATAATGAAAAAACATTAAAAAAGGTAAGAGAAAGTATGGAAGCCTAACACTTGATGTTTATGTGAACACTGTCAAAAGAACAACAAATTTTAAATTCCAAATGTTTCCAAACGTTAAATCTTATGCGACAAAGTCTTTCTTCCGAAACAACACAGGAGTTTGATTTAACAGCTTTTACTTTTTAAACATATTCAACAATTCAAAGACAAATAAGAAGCAGCTTGTGTTAATCTCACCCTCACTGAAACAAATTAATTAAAGTACAAGAACAAAAAGAGTCCAAATCCCTCATGAGAGACATAAGAGGACAAATGTCTCGTCCTATAAAAGGTGTTAAAAGTTAATTATTTCAAAGCAAAATTGTTGCTAATTCATAATTAACAGCTTTACTCTTTTTTAACTGGCTCTATTTAATTAATGTTTAATTTAACATCATTATACTCTCAGTCCACTTAAATGTATGTTCTTAATACACAATTTTATTTAAAAATTATTTGAAATGTATTGTGTCATTTTAAGCTCACATTTTCCACACACTGTACTGACTTATTTTATTCACCCTTTCCTTTTTCCCTAATTTTACTTACTTTTATCCAACTTAAGTTTATTTTCATTTGCATGGTCATCACTAATTTTCGTCATAAAAATTGACAAATTAAATATGTGTGATAAAATGTAGCTCCTCTGAACTGTGAGGGGAAAAACACTATACATTAATGTTTCTAAATGGATTGGAAAACGCATTTTATTCCTTTGATATTAGAATGAATCATCATAAACATAATGAGGCAGAAAATCTGTCTGAAGATGTAACTGAAGGATAAAAGCGATTTGTATGTTTTCTAAAATGTCTCCAGTCTGTTTCAAACAAAGACAACACAGTCTCCTCCTCATTCAACCGCAGTGAGAGATTCAGCCAATCACGGGAGGGGGATCACACAGTGTTGTTTGCATGGAGCCTTTATAAGAACAGTCTCCTCCTGCTGCTACTCATTCATTCGTTCATCACTGAGGTCAGTAGTGAACTCACAGGATGCCTGAAGCCGCAAAGTCAGCGCCCAAGAAGGGCTCCAAGAAAGCCGTGACTAAGACCGCCGCTAAGGGCGGAAAGAAGAGGAGAAAGAGCAGGAAGGAGAGCTACGCCATCTACGTGTACAAGGTGTTGAAGCAGGTCCACCCCGACACTGGCATCTCGTCCAAAGCCATGGGCATCATGAACTCGTTCGTCAACGACATCTTTGAGCGCATCGCCGGTGAGGCGTCTCGTCTGGCTCACTACAACAAGCGCTCCACCATCACCTCCAGGGAGATCCAGACCGCCGTGCGCCTCCTGCTGCCCGGTGAGCTGGCCAAGCACGCTGTGTCCGAGGGAACCAAGGCCGTCACCAAGTACACCAGCTCCAAGTAAACACGGGACTCCACAACAACCACATCAACACAACGGTTCTTCTAAGAGCCACACACTTCATCTAAGAGAGTCAATATAATCCTTTATACTGTGTGAATATTTAAGTATTTATAAGGAATTGCATATGTATGAAGATGAAAATGTTCGATGAACGTTAATAGCACAAATGTCACCCTAGAGCCAAGAACTAATGCAAAACGCTTCTACATCTCTGAAGCAAACTCCCCAACGACCTGAGAGCACATGACTTGTGTTATTCTCAAAAGCAGAACATAGTATTTAGCATCACAAAACGATACATGACGCCATCAATCAAACTCTGTCATAACTGAAGGAACACAAATTAGACTATTTAAACTACTGATCATCCAGAGCGGAAATTCAGATTGTCCCAGAGTATAGAAATCAAAGTCAGTATAAAAACAGACAAATATAACATAAGAAGTGGAAAATCACTAAATAAATAAATATTGCACCTTTAATTGCAACATGCCTGGTGTTGGGGGACAGCTCATTGCACCATTACTAATAAACATCAACAAAGTCCTTCCTGCAGATCCACAGTGAAAAGTCACTTAGTTTTGCAGCGATTTAGTTTATAATTTGTTTTTCACATTCAAATAAAGTTCAGCGAAAAGTATCTTTACTTTTCGCTGAACTTTATTTAATTGAGTTTGTAATTACTTAAGAGAGACAAAGCCACAATCAATAATATACTATTCATTATCACTATTACAACAAGCTATAAGAATAGGCAAAATAATTAACCAGAGAATCATAACAATGTTCAAAGAACACACAAAATACATAATAATATACAATAATATACAACAAAATAATTTGTGGAATAAACATAATAAAATACAGATTATTTACAGTAAACTATAAAAGTCAGAGTCCTCACTGACTGAGGTTTGTTGTCATTTCAGTTAGAATTTTAATATCTCAGTGATTATGATGAACATTGCCACACGAGAGAGACAAACATAGATCAATGTTAGTGTAACGTTGTCACTTAAAGATAGTGCTAATTGTTTACATATGGGCTCTGTTTTTCTAAGTAATTTTGATCAGATTTACTAAACTATTTTCTCCATTTAGAGAGCATTTCAAACATAAACGCAATAATTCCATTATTGAGAGCTTGATTTAATGTAAACAACATGGTTTAGTTTAATCAAGTTTTACTTAGATCTGGGTTTAAGACACTGGGAGATAATCATGTCTTTCAATACTTATATTTATTAAACAACTCAACACTGCAGCTCAAGCTGTTAGCAAGTAAATTTAGTCAAATACATGCACTGCACTTAATTAGCCAGCACCCATGGTAACCGGCCTCATGAGATAAGATACTACTGGATAAACTACCCAAATTAATTAAGTCCACAAACAATTAATTAAACAAAAAATAATGTGACTCTTGTCCATGCTATCATGACGTGTGTTATTAGCGTACAAGGCTCCTCTACGTTTTGCAACTACATTTAGCTTGCTAGCGCAGCGCTACTACCGTTAGCTTGCTAGCGCAGCATGTTGGCAAGCATGCCAGAACTCACCCGGGATATCGATTCAGAATTCTGAGTGGTTCAGCGAAGTTCCTCTCGAAATCACAGCTACTCAGTCTTCAGGATTTCATTGTTATCTCCTGTTTTTAGCATTTATCCTGTTCTGTCAGGCTCAAGTCTGACTTATTTAACTGTTTAATGTAAAACACAGCAGCGCATGAGAGGTAAACAAAGATCCTTTATAAAGGTGAGATGACCACCCCGCACACCTATTTTGAGCACTGAAAAGAGTCAAAGCTTATCGAGCTTGTGTAAAACACAGCATATAACTACGGAAGCGCATTGCATTCATTTGAAGAAGAAGAAGAAAAAAAACAATTCTGAGTAATTTATTTTTTTGGTTTGTTTCTTTGAATATTTTTTTTTCTGATTTTCTCAGTCATTATTTTCCTGCTAAGTATAACACCAGAATCTACTTAAAGTTCCAAATTCGATTTTTAAACCCAAAGACAAATTTGACTAAACAATCCGTCCATGTTGTTTCCATTAAATCGAGCTCTCAATAAAGGAATTAATGCCTTTATTGTTTTAAATGCTCTAAACCCTGAACAAATTCAGTATATCGGATAATGTATACATACATGTATACATACATGTATACATACATGTATACATACATGTATACATACATGTATACATACATGTATACATACATGTATACATACATACATACATACATACACATATATACATACATACATACATGTAAACTTATATACATACACATATATACATACACATACATGTATACTTATATACATACACATATAGATGTTATTTAGTAAAGAGCTGTAAACATATGTCTTTTATTGCAACAGTGACATAAATAAAGTGTGTGTTTGAAAATGTGTCCAATAATAAGCTCAGCATGAACGGAAGTGTGTGTGAGCTTCACCATCAGCAGTGTGTGTTTGCTGCTGCACAATAAGTGCACTTTATTACACAGTGATCGTCAGCAGCTGCTTGTTTGGACTCGGACTCTGTGAACAAACGAGTGCAGCAGCAGAGAAAAACGTTTGTGTCAAGTTGTGCTGTTTTTCACCTGCTTTTAGGAGACAAACGAGTGAGAAAAGCCGCCGAGCAGCGCTGCTCACCGCGGTGAACAGCTGAGGTTTGTTCGCTCCACAGAGAAAACACAGAGAACATCAGAGCTCTTCATGACTTGAATGCGAAGACAGACGAGTCCTCTATGGACTCCGTTCACTGTGAGCCTCCAGCTCCTCTCACACACTCATCTGGACTCTTTTGAGAGTGAAGAGAAAACACAAATGTCCCGGTGTTCACGCTGCACACAGGAGCCGCGGCTGCACTGAGTCTCCACGGTTCTCATGGTGCCTTCAAGTACCGCCTCCTCTCTCTGAACTCTCCAATAATCCGCTCTCTTTCACTGCGATCGTTGTCAGTCTGAGCTCAACTTAGAAACCACCAAACATGGCAGAAGTAGCTCCAGCTCCAGCCGCCGCCGCCGCTCCGGCTAAAGCAGCCAAGAAGAAGGCGGCTTCCAAGCCGAAGAAGGTCGGCCCCAGCGTCAAGGAACTCATCGTTCAAGCCGTGGCCGCGTCCAACGAGCGGAGCGGCGTATCAGCGGCCGCTGTCAAGAAGGCTCTGGCTGCCGGAGGCTACGATGTGGACAAGAACAAGGCCCGCGTCAAGACCGCCATCAAGAGCCTGTTGGTCAGCGGGACTCTGGTCCAGACCAAGGGAACCGGAGCCTCCGGCTCTTTCAAAATGAGCAAGAAGGTGGAAGCCAAGAAGCCAGCAGCGAAGGTCGCTCCTAAAGCCAAGAAGCCCGCAGCTAAGAAACCCGCAGCGGCTAAAAAGACCAAGGTAGCGGTAGCCAAGAAGCCAGTAGTTGCTAAAAAGTCTCCTAAGAAGGTGAAGAAACCTGTAGCGGCCAAGAAAGTAGCCAAGAGCCCCAAGAAAGTAGCAAATAGCCCCAAGAAGGCGAACAAGAGCCCCAAGAAGGTGGTGGCCAAGAAGGTGGTGAAGAAGGCTCCAGCAGCCAAGAGATCTCCCGCTAAGAAGGTCGTTAAACCCAAAGTGAAGAAGACAGCAGCCAAGAAGAAGTGAGCTGTCCTCACTGTGAGACATGTCCATCCTGTTCAAAGGCTCTTTTAAGAGCCACACACTTGTCCTCAAAGAGCTCAACCATTATTCTCTATTTTTAGTAGTCATTTTTATAATTAGTCAATCAATTAATACATACATGTATATACACATATGCATACATATTTATTTATATATATATATATATATATATACATACATACATACATATGTATATAGGCACATACATGTGTATATGTAACAGTAGGTTTTTTTTAAAGGTAAGGTTACACACCTGTGTCCTCAAAGAGGACAATCTTCTCTAATTATATATCAATATAATAATTACAAGTCATAGTAGTTAAAGTCATTACATACATTTATTTATATTGAATTGTGAATTCACATGTTGTTATCATTATTGATCAACATCAACAGTGATACAGACAAATAACAGCTGTAATAAATTTAGTATGAAGATGTAAACGATAAAAAGAGAAATATTCACTAATGAAAAAATTGTATTCTGTAAAAACGCAGAAATGTAGCGACTGCTGTTATTATTATTATTATTATTATTATTATTATTATTATTATTATTGTGCGGTTTGATAAGAAAATATCAATTGTTTTCATTGTTTTGGACAAATGGACAAATGAACAAATGAATCCTTTGTTTTCTCACCCTCCGCTAATGAAAACATTACAACGTCATGTGTTCATAACTTTCATCTTTCTGAATCCCACATTAGTGTTGTTTAGCTCCAAACCTGCATTGTTTTGGAAGAAAGGCTGTTGCATTGGAGCTGACAGCGTTCACAAAAACATAAAGTGTTTCAGTTCAGTTTTACAAAAACAAAGATGAATTGTATGAATTTTGTTGGCTAGTTTAACCCTCAGGAATCCCTTAAAAAAAGTCCCTAAAGTGTTCTTCGTGGCAGAAAACAGCCCCTTGGCAAAAACTGCTGTAAAATTAATTGATTTAAATGAGTCAATCTTTAAAAGCTACTTCAGCCTGAAATATACATATCAAATATTAATAATATTTTTGAAATTTTAACCCTTTAAAGGCCAGTTTGTTTTCACAACTCCACTGTTTTCTTATTGAAAAAAACAAAAAACAACAATAACTTCCATAAAATACATTTCAAGAGGAATTTGATTATACTCACTATTGGGCCTTGAGATGGGTCATTGATTACCAGAAACATTTATTTTGAAGCACTGTTATTTTTTTTGCAGTGCCAGATTTTTCCAAAAAATCCCTAAAGTGTTCTTCGTGGCAGAAAACAGCCCCTTCCAAAAAGCTGCTACAAAACATTGTCTATTAATATTTTTTTCCACTTTAAATTGTCAGTCTTTTAAAGCTACTTCAGCCTGACATATACATGTCAAAAATTAATAATATTTTTTGAAATTTTAACCCTTTACAGGTCACTTTGTTTTCACAACTCTACTGTTTTTATTGAAAAACAACAAAAAACAACAATAACTTCCGTAAAATACATTTCAAGGAGAATTTGATAATAATTATTATTAGGCCCTGGGATGGGTCATTGATTACCAGAAACATTTATTTTGAAGCACTGTTATTTTTTTTGCAATGTCAGATTTTTCCCAAAAATCCCTAAAGTGTTCTTCGTGGCAGAAAACAGCCCCTTCCCAAAAGCTGCTATAACACATTGTCTATTAATATTTTTTTTCCACTTTAAATTATCAGTCTTTTAAAGCTACTTCAGCCTGACATATACATGTCAAATATTAATAATATTTTTGAAATTTTAACCCTTTACAGGTCACTTTGTTTTCACAACTCCACTGTTTTTATTGAAAAAACAACAAAAAACAACAATAACTTCCGTAAAATACATTTCAAGGAGAATTTGATAATAATTATTTTTAGGCCCTGGGATGAGTCAATGATTAGCAGAAACATTGATTTTGATGCATTGTTATTTTTTTTGCAATGTCAGATTTTTTTTAGAAAAACTGTCTAATTCGACCCTAGCAGCAGCAAATATCAACTTCCCAAAAACTGCTGTAATATTATATATTAATATTTTTTTCCATTTTAAATTAGTCTATTTTTTAAAACCACTTCATCCTGAAATATACATGTCAAATATTTATTATATTTTTGGCATTTTAACCCTTTAAAGGCCATTATATTAATGCAACTCCACTGTTTTTTTTTTCCATCAACAAAACCCCCTAAAAACCATACAACTACAGTAATTTCCTATCATTTCCAGTTACAATCATAACATGTATTTCAAGGAATATTTGGTTATTATTATTAGTATTAGGCCCTGAGATAGGTCAGTGATTGGTAGAAACATTGATTTTGATGCATTGTTAGTTTTTTGTGGTGGCAGATCCAATTTAATAATCTCATCTTGTGATATATGATGGATTTTGAATCGGTCTCCTGCTACAAGCGAAATGTTTTTTTCCCTGCTAAATAATTATTACCATATTTTGTTTTAAGATAAGTAAACAAACAATAATAAGTTGAACCTGAAAAAAGCATTTATTTTGCAAAGAAGGACACTGAATGATGAACACTGAAATATGAACATTGAATATGAAACATGGGGCAGTTAGGTGTGTTGTTGGAGATGGGAGAAAGGAAAAGATAGAGATGGAGAGTGAGTGACTGACTGACTGACTGACTGACTGACTGAGTGTGTGAGTGAGTGACTAACTGACTGACTGACTGACTGACTGACTGACTGCAGCATGTGTGAGAGTCCAGCTCAGGTGGAGCAGAGACTCCAAATGTACAGGCTTTGGTCTTTGCACGTAAACTCCCTACATTTGCAGCAGGTGCTGCCAACTCTTGTCTTTCTATCAGTGCAAAAATGACACAGCCTCCTGTCCTCACATTTACTCATGAGAAAAGGACCTGCAGCAGCAGCACCCTTCAGGTATGCAACCATTCCTGCAGCAGCTGATGAGCAGGGAAGCCGCCCTCTCCTCTCGATGTGTGGGGGGTCACCAGCATCTCTCCCACCACAGCATAAAGGTGTTATACAGCCAAACATCAACCAGGTTGTGGAAAGGGCCAGTTGCTACCTATTTATTCTCCTTCTGCAGGGGTTGGTGCCGACAACCTAACAAAAGAAAAACAACACTTGAAACAACAATATAAAAAAATGTATCCAAGTATTCTTTCTCATGATACATATATTATTTATGTTATGCCAAATAAGGACATTTGCAACAAAAAAACTGACATATATTTTAGACAAGAACATTAGAGTAACAATAAATAAATGTGTGAGTAACTAATGCGTAATGGCACGTACCTGATCAAGGTTATTGTCACCTCTTTTGCATCTGTTGTAATATTTCCTTTCTCTCTTCCTTTCCTTTTCTGTTTACACTTATTTGTGGAGTAGCACATTCTTGCCTCCTCTGGGGATGGAAGAGACCATTGTGTGTGTCTTCATAAAAGCATAATCCACCTCCACTTCACTCTCATCTTCAGATCAGTCTTCAGATGAGTTGGAGTTGGACAACAGTCTGTTTCTACTTCTGAGGCCTCATCCATGTCGGCCTCTGAATCCTCAGAGTTCATGATCATTTCCAAAGCCTCCTGTGTGGTGTAAAGTCTTTCCATTTCCAAAATGACTGCTGCTGCACTACTGCTCATACTTATAACCATGGCTGCAGTGCATCTGCATACTAGAACTATCTCAGCAAGACTCAAAACAAAGTCCAACTTTGTTTTGGTTCCTGCTGCTGAGCTATCTTTGAAGTGCTAAAAGGCGACTCGCTGTTTTTATTATTGAATGATTTTATAACACTGACTGTGGTCTTCTAAGAAAAAATTCTTATGAAGTTGGACATAAAATACACACTCAGACAATTTTTTAACACATACACATTATCCAACATCAACAGTGGCACACAATTATCATTTTAGTAGCAAGAAATGTGTGCAGAAAACAGTGAAACTTTGCTCCATGCTTTGAATGGGAAAAAATAGCGCCACCTGGTGGACAAATATAAAAATATTAAATTTAATGCTAGTAGTCCAACATGAAACCTTAATATCAAGAAATGCATTATTTCATGTTAAGATAAATGTCTGATCAAAAATAGTATTTTCAATGGTTTTCAATGGGGCGATTTCAGGCTCGAAGAACACATTAGGTTAGTTCATTTTAAATCTGCTACTGCAGACAAACTAACAATGCAATCAAAATCAATGTTGCTGCCAATCATTGACCCATTTTAGGGCCTTAAAATGATAATGACCAAATATTCCTTGAATTGTATTTAAAAAAAATTCCTGTAGTGTTAATGTTTTTTTAGGTAAAAAAACAGTGGAGTTGTGAAAACAAACTGGCTTTTAAAGGTTTAAAATTTCAAAAACTATTATTAATATTTGATATGCATATTTCAGGCTGAAGTAGCTTTAAAAGACTGACAATTTAAAGTGGAAAAAAATATTAATATATAATGTGTTTATAGCAGTTTTTGGGAAGGTGGTCATTTTCTGCCACGAAGAACACTTTTGTTACTTCTTGCGCTGCTTAGCCATTTTAGGCTAATTTAAAAAAGTGAGATGACAGTTCTAAAGTTTACCAAAAATGAATAACCTTTGGAAAATTTGAGCTATATCCATTCAACACAGACAAAATGGCTTAACAATTAAAAAACAGAAAGCCACGAAAAGGGCCGAGGGACCCCTGAGGGAAAGATATTGATGTAAGTGAGCTTTAATGTTCAATCATGTGAATGTATTTACATTGTTATTAACGAGCATGAGGATGAGCAGTTTCTCAGAGTGAATGTGTGACTCTTAAAAGAGCCTTTTGTTTGTTTGTTGTGTTTGTTTGTTGCTTTTTTTGAAACAAAAGAAGAAAAAACACGACATATATCATTATTATTTTTATTTATTATTATTATTATTATTATTGTTATTATTGTTTTGTTATTTTTTCTGTGTCTGTTTCTAAACAGGAGTGAAGCGTGATGAGAAATGTCCTCAGTGTGGACTCATTAAAATTTTAAATTAAAAATTAAATAAGATAAAGAAGAGATAATGTGCAGGCAACACAGTTTCTCCTCACGTCTTAATGTCTTTCGGTCTGATAAAAGTATGAGGATTATGTTTGAAGCACAAGTTTTAACTTATATTTTGTATACTTAAATTTGGACCTTTAACCAGTACCTTGTATTTGATACTCAAGACATAAATAATGTTTGATTATGTGTTTCTTGAAATTTAAAATGTGGTTATAAAGTGTAGTCTTTATTGTCAACTCTGCTGCATGAACAGTTCCATACAGACCTTACTAACATGGTAAACAAAATATATGAGATCAAAACACATTAACATTTACGTCATATACCTTATATATTCTTCATGTCATTAGACAGTTTCCATGTTCAAAGTTCTTATCATCTGTATGTGGAGAATGAACACATGAGGGGGATGAGCAGCTTCTCAGAGTGAGTGTGTGGCTCTTAAAAGAGCCTTTTGTTTTGTTTGTTGACGTGTTGTTGTTTACTTGGACTTGGCGGCCTTCTCGGTCTTCTTGGGCAGAAGAACAGCCTGGATGTTGGGCAGCACGCCGCCCTGAGCGATGGTCACTCCGCCCAGGAGTTTGTTGAGCTCCTCGTCGTTGCGGACGGCCAGCTGCAGGTGGCGGGGGATGATGCGGGTCTTCTTGTTGTCGCGGGCGGCGTTTCCAGCCAGCTCCAGGATCTCAGCGGTCAGGTACTCGAGCACAGCCGCCAGGTAGACGGGGGCGCCGGCTCCCACACGCTGAGCGTAGTTGCCTTTGCGCAGCAGTCTGTGAACACGACCGACCGGGAACTGGAGTCCAGCACGAGAGGAGCGGGTCTTTGCCTTAGCGCGGGCCTTTCCGCCGGTTTTCCTTTTTAAAGACTTTTATTGAATTTCACACAATAAAACACATGACACATTACATCTCTACGTCACATGAGTAACCGGAGATGCAAAAACAAACATACATAAACAGTAAAAGACAAGACAGTGTATAAAGTGCAAACAACAATATAAAAAAGTGCAAAACAGTGCTAAATACATATAAAGAACCACATTTTAAAGATTTAAATTTTCCCATGGGAGCAGCTGATCTCTATCAAGAGATTTTCTCCTCCTGAGTTCTGTTAAAACTTGTTTATATACTGTATTACTGTCTATAATCGTTTGTTTAATGACCATTGCACAGCTTGTTTTCCATAATTTTGAGCCTACAATGCAGATGATTAACTGCATGAGCTCTTTATTTTTCTGGTTTATTTTGTTATCGATAAGTGAATAAATGATTGTTTTGTAGTTGATGTCTATATTAAAACCATTGCCTTTAAGTTTTCCCCAGACTTCCTGTGCTCGATAACAGTCTATTAAAAGGTGCTGTTGTGTCTCATCATCGCTGCAGTTAAACATGGGACATTGTTTAGTTTTAACAAAGCAGCTCCAAGACACAACAGCTCTGACAGGGAGTCTGTTCAGAGACAGAAGCCATCTCTGGTCTCTGATACTCTCTGATAAATGCTGGTTTTTAAACATTTTCAAAAGCTCTGGTGTTTCTTCACTTTTTAAATGCTTATAGTTAATAAAACCACCATATGTGGAGTCATTTATCTTCTTAAAAATCATTTTAGCCGGAAGGCCGCTCCAGTCTATGTTGAGATGTTTATACTTATCAATAAAGTCACCATATATGAGTCTGTGTTCAGGGCCATTTCTGGCTCTTCCTCTCTTCTTCCTCCAGTGATTGAGTTCACCAACCCACAGAGCATTTCTGCTGATGGAGACGGACACATTTTTAACAAAAGCTACACAAAGCCTTGTGCCCATCTCCACAGCTCCTAGACCTCCGTACTCTTTACTTTTAAAAAGAAATTCTCTTTTCGTGCATTCTCTAGTTGTTACCCAAACTAAATTTACACACTGCTTATTTGATTGTATAATCATTTTATGAGATGGAGGGAAAATATTGGCCAGAAAAAGGAGTTTTGATAGGATGAAGGGTTTAATTATGTTAACTCTTGATTTATAATTAGTGTTTTTATTTTCCCATTTCTTTACTTCTTCTTTAATTTCACCCAGTTTTTTCTCCCAGTTCTTTCCACTGCAGTCGTTATTGCAGATGGTCAGGCCTAAAATTTTGATTTCATCTTTTACTTTGATGTTAATATCAGTCTTTTTATCCTCTTCCCCGATCCAAACTCCCTCTGTTTTATTATGGTTTAGTTTGGCTCCAGAGGCGAGTTCGTACAGACTTAAAATATTTGTTAAAACATCCATCTCCAATTGGTTTTTTATAACCACAGTGACGTCATCAGCATATGCCATTGCTTTGACTTTCAGGGAACGACCAACACATGTACCAGATATTAGTCTGTCAGAATTAATGCTTTTGATTAAAGGATTTATCGCTAAAATATATAAAGAGGCGCTCAGAGGACAGCCCTGTTTTACTCCACGTTCTACTTTAAAAGAGTCTGTTAAAACCCCGTTAACATTTACGCAAACATTTGATTTTTGATACAGACACTTAACTAAATGTATAAATGCTTCTGGGAAACCATAAGACTTCATGACTGCCCACAGATAGTCTCTCAAATGCCTTCTTTTGGTCCAGCCCGATGATATAAAAATTGTCCTTTTCGTTTTTATAGATTGTCTCTCTCAAGGTGCAGAGATTATCCCACATGAGTCGACCTTTAACGGCACAGGTTTGTTCTTTTTCTATGATTTCCTCCAGAACATCGTTTAATTCCGCCCTTTCCTCTTCCGCTCATTTTTGCTAATTAATCAAAAAGTTATGGTAGCTAATGCCGAGATTCACGGCTATTCAAAGGCTGACTGAGGAGCTGTTTGAAGACAGAGGCGCCATATTCTTCCTCTGTGGGTTTACATGGTGGATAAAGGAGTTTGTGGTGCATCAGCGCCCCCAACAGGAGAAAACAGTCAGTGACAGCATGACTGAGAAGTCTGCCAAAAATAATAAGACATGCATTTATTAATATATAAAAATGTATTTGTTCAAAGTATGTATCAGGCAACAGAAAGTATATGAAGACCACATTTGCCTCAATTGAAGAAAATAAATTAATGAACAGTAAAGACATACATGTAATAATCAATAAGGAAAGTGAGGATTAGATCATGTGTATGAATAATTATGCACATTTATTTAAAACCATTTACACTTTTCAAACACCAGTTATTTTCTGATTGATTCATTTTCAGATTAATGTATTTCTTTTGCATTTATAATTGTGTTTCAGTACAATACTACAGTTTTTGTGTGTGTACATATACTATACATATGTGTGTGTTGACACCAAGTTAACTTAACCCTAGAACACCACTGCCAGGTGGCAAATAAATTGATGTGATTTTCATGAAAACCAAGTTTTCATCTTCATTATTTATTTATTCTTAGAAATTTTTTGTTCCAAATTCCTAATTTTCCAGTAATTCTGGAGCATTTTTATATTTGTCCCCTCATGATGCTTTTCTTTGATTTTGTTAGACATGACAGTTTAAAACAAACGAACACTACTCAAATGTGTCATGTATTGTCATGTTTTGATATATTTCGATTTCTTGGGTGTGTTTATTATCTCGGGTAAAAATCACCCGCTGTTAGTGATGGTGATTTGAATTTGAGCGATAGTGTTCTAGGGTTAAGACTGTGCAGCTTCTGGAGTTAAAAAACAACATAAATGCCAACATTTAAACGCCTTGGAAAAATAGGTCATTATAGGTATTTGTAGCCCTAACAACAGTTTTTAACGGGGGAACTGTAAGTCTTAATATTTTAATGACTTTAAGCCCACAGGTGGAACAAGGCCATTATAATTAGGGTTCGAGCACGACTGTGCAAGAACCCTATTGAAACTGAAAGAGTTATTTTTGAAATTATAACCCTTAAAAGGCCACTATGTTTACACAACTCCACTGTTTTTTAATTGGAGCGGATAACTACAATAATTTCCTTGGAGAGTTTCATTATAATTATTATTAGACCCTGAGATGAAAAAAAAAACACAGCTAAAATGGCAAAAAATGGCTAAAATTCAACACGGAATGGCAGGAAATGTCCCCAGGCCCATTTCTACTTGGACACGTCACTGCCCTCCAGAGAAGTGTTGCGTAAATGTCCATATCAATGCGGAAGATATTGCTTAAATTAATATTTGTGTTTCTGTAAAGGACACTGTATGACCTGTATAATAACGATGGTAATAATAATGTATGATGCAAAGAAACTGTTGTTGCCTCACAGCACTGACGGTGAGCGTCGTGTTAAATGTATGTTTAACCCGAGTCAACAGAGATGGCGCTTTTACGTTGGTGGGGTTTGGACATTGAGCTGTTTTGTGACACACGTTTGTTTGTTTGTTTGGCAGCAGAAACCAGAGGTGAACTGAAATGTCAATAAATTACAGGTTTAGAGATCGATATGGCAAATATCTGTGCAGCACATTTGTACAGTACAGGGTTTTTTTTGTGTGTTTAAAGTTATTTGAGGAGTAAATTATCAGTTTAACTTTGATTTAAGTAGATTTGTATCCTGTTATGTTAAAGGCATTGTTCAGTGTTCAGTGTGTCGTTGTACAAGGAAATAAGATATTTATAACACTAGCCTCACAGGAGTTGAGGCCATCTGTGGCTCACTTCCTGATTTGACCAGATTTTGCCAGATTCTACCCACTTTAACCAACAGCTCACCTCATATAATATATTATAATATACCTGCTGACATCTAGGATATGTAAAAAATATGTTTTCTCAAGTGATAGAAACATAACAAAGTGTCCTCACAGGCTAAAAACGACCATTTTATCTATGTGATTTGGTGCAGGTGACCAAACGTAGTCATTAAACCTCGTCTAAAGGGTAATTCATGCAGCGATTATGTTAAGACTTAAGGTAGGCATTCGATTTATCAGGGGATCCGTTTGTTAAGTGGCTAAAATGTGTGTGTTTTGTTGTGTCCTTGTCTCATAAAACCACATTTCCCCCCCCAAAAAAGTGTTGTTTATTAAAAATGTAGCACAACTCAGTTTGACCCGACAGTGAAACCGTGGCTTTGTTTGTTTGTCGCGGTGGCGTTCACCTCCACACAGTCCAAAGCCTAAGAGTCGCTCGTGAAAACATGACATTTACTCAGTGATCGGATCGATCGTTCCACAGCGGTTACTACTTTGCGTCTACTGCATGTATTACTGATTGATCAGAGCCACGGTTCTCAAATTGTGGTGTGTGTACCACCAGCGGTACGCGAGCTCCATCTGTTGGTACTGTGGAGTATTTTTTGTTCCACTGTGTTAATGCAGAAAATGAACTAAAACACAATTATAATAAATTAGTGCTTGGCGCTAGCTTAACGCATGACGCGGTTCCATGACGACTGACCCGGAAGAAGACGTGCGTGACGTCATTTTTACGTTACCAGTTAGCTCCATTAGCTGCATTAAAGGTGAAGTAAGTAGTTTATAGTGCCAGAAAGGCTGAAATTTACAAAATCTGCTCACCCCCTCCCTTCCCTGAGCGCTACGGTATCCGCAGCTGGTCAAATGTCGTCCTCGTCGTCTTTCTCCGTGTCAGCGAGGGAGAGGGCGAGGGAGAGGGCGAGGGAGAGGGCGAGCTACCGCGGCCGTAGAAGACGAAGCGGAGAGAGTGGAGGCGGGACTTCCTGCTACAAGTAAAGAGACGCTTGATTTGTTCTCTCGCGTTTGTCCTTACAGGCTCCCGTGGAAACATGGCGTCTCTCTGCTAACAGTGGCTATGCAACCGCGGCCCGCGACCATGTTATTTTACATGACTTTTTGAAACACTACGAAAATGAAACAAAAACTATTATACAGCGACTAGACAATGCAGGAGCACATAATATGTATAAAAAAGTGGATTTTGGGTTATATAAACCCATAAATACTACACAGTGTCCGTGTGGCCGTTAGCGCGCCAACAGTCCAACTGGAGCGGTCTGTTTATTAAAACGAAAAGAGCAGCGCTACAAATAACCAGCGTACCTGTGTGCTGCGTACGTGTGCGTCGGTTTTTAAAGTTTAGCGTTACTTTAGAGACTCATTTATAACACGTAATATGACGTCACACGCGTCTTTTTTTCCGGTCAGTCGTCATGGAAACGCGCTGTGCGTTAACGTTGACGCCGCTATCGCGTTAACGCGCCCAGCACTATAATGAATCACATAATAATAATTAGAGCCATATAGAAATGGTGTTTATTATAATATGTAGCAGCGTTTTAATCATTCGGTAACTAAAAGTAATACATAATTAACTTTTATTTTGTGTTGTAAGGTCATATTTAGCACTTCAAATGTGTCTTATTTGTTTGCGTTTATTATTGTTAAAATGGTTATTAAGGTTCCTTCCGTTGTCCTGCGGTCGTAAAGTACAATGAATTAACCACGATAATACCGGTGTGTAGAGGAAGTATACGAGAGGATGTTGAGAGAGTAAATAATTATCTTGTTAGTAACAAATCTGTCTACTTTGAAAAGTAAAAACAATGTGTGGAAGGCCCAAAAATGGCTTTAATGTACAAAATAAAGGTTGTTTTCAAAGTCCAGTTACAGTTTCTCTCCTGTGTGTGTGTGTGTGTGTGTGTGTGTGTGTGTGTGTGTGTGTGTGTGTGTGTGTGTGTGTGTGAGTGTGTGTGTGTGTGTGTGTGTGTGTGTGTGTGTGTGTGTGTGTGTGTGTGTGTGTGTGTGTGTGTGTGTGTGTGTGTGTGTGTGTGTGTGTGTGTGTGTGTGTGTGTGTGTGTGTGTGTGTGTTTAATTTGGGGGAAGTGCTCAGTGAACCCCCGCATGCTTTAAAAACAACTGCTTTGTGTTTATGTAGGTCACAGGACAGAGACAGAGGACAGAGGTAAGACTTGATGTTTCCAGCTCTGAGACTGAGCTTTTTTTTTTTTAACTTCAATTCCACAGTTTATTTTGAACTGTTAACTATTAAGATTGTGAAGACGTGGCAGGGCAGATTTATGAGATCAAATGATGCGTCATTTAAGAAAAAAACAAACAGAAGATAAGAAAATAAGATATCCACGAGTTATGAGACAAACTGCTAATGTACGCCGCTCTAATTCAACATTCTTCTGATGTTTATCCAATAACAAGCTTTTTATTTATTTATGTGTTATCATTTATCACTGATTATCTCTGAATGTGACGAGTGACACAAAGAGAGACTGTTCAGGGAGCTGTGAAGCTGCCAAACACTCAATCTGCTTTGTGAGAACATGCACTGAGGCGAACACAGGCTGTGACTGTGCTAAAGTTGTACTAAAGGGACAGTTCAGGCCGTCTGAGTCAGGAAATCAGACTTTTACTCCATTTGCTGGTCAAAAAAAACCCTGTTTAGTTTGGATTTTAATCTGTTTAATCTGTATTTGCTTCACGGGTCAAAAGATTGTTCATCGCAAAAGGGCAGGGCCGGCTCAAGGCATAAGTGAACTAAGCCGCTGCTTTGGGCCCCGTGACCACTAGAGGGCCCCCAAGAGCAATTAACTAAAAAAATAAAAATTAAAAGTTTGGATTGTTGTTTAGAATTTTTCTCCCCATTTTTACCAAAGCTTTTTAACAGTTTTTACATAGTTGTCAGATGTGATTATTTAACTTGATTTTTTATTTATATACCATTTTTATTACCTTGTTCCGGGTACCTCTGTTGATTTACATTATTATTGAAGTATTCTTTTGATATCTATTTGTTTATTTTATTTAATGCTGTGGTTTTTTTTACATATAAAAGTCAAATCTTTATATTACAGGAGTGTATTTTGAACCCCCCCCCCAACGATCGTGCACATTTTTAGATTTTCAGACGGTAATATCTTAATATTTTATTTTGGTTTTAACGTTTTAAAACGTTTGGTTTTATGTATTGAGTCTCTGTGTCGCCAGTAGCGGGAGCTGCTGAGTTTGCCAAATATTAATTGAAAGATTTTTCTGTAAATTTGCAAATCTGGTGTCTGCTTCCATGCAACAAAAAGTTCTCACATTTAGTTTTACAAGTGTATTGGTAATTGTGACAGAGTAGAATAAGTAGAATAGCTTTAGTATAGTAGGTGTGTGAATGATCAATAATCATTATTATTGGCAGTAACAGAGGGCCCCAAAATCACATTTTGCTTAGGGCCCCATGTAGGCTTGGACCGGCCCTGGCAAACAGTTTTTCTTTATCAGCTTTGGCTCCAATCAGCATCAGCGGGAACTCAAGGCTGAACGGGTAAACATTTCTTCTTCTTCGTCTGCTCTATTTTTGGCAGCGAGGTGCAAATTCAAAGTTATTTCATAAATCAGATCGTAAATGATCACAAAGAGCGAACGACTCGCGCATTTGTCCCAAAAAAAATCAAGAATGTAGTCGCTAATATTAGCGAAACAGACTAAAAAAACAAACAAATATAAGCTACGATATTAAATTACCTCCGATCAAGACTATGTGATCTACAGGATATGTTTGGTCTCACTGTCGGACGATATCTTGTGTCATATGTTCGTCCTTTTGTCTCAGACATATTGAGTCGTTGCTGTCAGAGGAGGACGATGCAGTGGCTGCCTCCGCTGTGGCTGTACGCGGCCATACCTGGCGTGCTGTGGGCCGCGCACGTCACTCTGTTAGTCGAGGGCGACAAAGACGCCTCCAGGATCTGCAAGCCTGCCCCCCACTGGGAGATTAAGGGACAGGCGCCTATGCGAGAGCTGCTGGGAAAAGTTGTGGTGGTGGCGCTGCTGAAGGCCAGCTGACACTTCTGCCTCACTCAGGCCTCCAAGTAAGAAACGTGTTCTTGGATCGTTTAGAATCACCCAGTCATTCCCTGTTTTAAAAAGCCGCAACGTCAACCTTCGATGGTCCTCGTTCCGCAGACTCGGAGGCCTGCGTGACCGGCTGAACCGCAGCAACCTCACCGAGGTGTCGTTCATGATCGTGAACGAGCGCGAGGCTCAGTCCAGGGCGATGTACTGGGAGCTGAAGAGAAGAGCGCCACCCGATGTTCCCGTGTACCAGCAGGCGCCGTTTCAGGACGACGTGTGGGAGGCGCTGGATGGCGACAAAGATGACTTCCTGGTCTACGACAGGTGAGACCTTCGGGCCCGAGCCACGGTTGGCGAATAGCCTATCGTTATCCCTCAGATTATCATTATATCCGTGGCTTAACGTGCATAAAAACTCTTGAAACTTGCCATGGAGGTCAGGTCTGGCGAAAATGCGATATTAGCATAGGTCCCGGACCCATGCATTTGTCACGGGCTCTATAGCACCACCTAAGGTGAAAACAATGGCACAATTGAGTTCCACCAAATTTCCTGAAACTTGGTGGGAAGATGTCATAGACCAAGACGAACAAAAAAGTCAAACGTAACCATGGCCTCAACTCAACAGGAAGTCAGCCATTTTGAATTTTGGAGTCCATTTTGGCCTACCCTACATAACTGTGTGCTTTTTCCCACTATTTACACAATTCTATGCTATTATATCATGATGTACCCTGTGATTCCCATCCCTACCCATCAAAGGGGAGATCTTCTAAAAAGGCAGAGCCCAAAGTCTTTTTCTCTCTCAGTTCACTTGTTCTACATCGAAATATTCACCAGTAACCTCGACCAATAAATTCCTGCAAACTGAAACCTTTCATGTCAAAGCAGTAAAAAAAAAAAATAATAATAATAATTTTTTCCCCCCTCTCGTCCGTGTGTCTGCAGGTGTGGTTTCCTCACCTTCCACGTGGTGTTACCCTACAGTTTCCTGCATCAGCCCTACGTAGAAGCTGCCATCAGAGCCACGTACATGAAGAACATCTGCAACTGTCAGGTGAGCAGTCACGCACAACATCAATAATAACACTATTTCTTCATTTGTCACCGTCAGCTTTGACCCAAACTAAGAATATGCCATTTTTTAAACTCCAAACCTTGGATTTGTCTCATAAACAGGAGGAAAATAACAATAACCGCTCGGACAATGAATACATGTCGTAGCGTTGCACCAGAAATGAAGCAGAGGTTGATAAGCTTTCGGTTTTTCTTTTTCCAGCAGCAGGTGAATTCGACTGCACCGAGCGTCACGAAGAACGAGGAGGCAACTCTGTCCACCACTGCATTACCCACAATTCAACTGGACACTGAGAAACCAGAGGGGGGAGACAAAGCACCTGTAACTCATCATCACCATGATCCTCCTCATCATCATCATCATCATCATCATCATCCACAATCTTCATCCTCTCCCTCATCATCACTGTCACAATCCTAAACTAAGAACAGTACTTGTTTATTTTGTTCATTTTGTTTAAAATATTCACATTTAATAAGCAGAAAAATCAGAAAACTATCAAAATAGTTGACGAGTCATTTAGTAAACGATTAATAATCGGTTAATCGAGTAATTGTTTTAGCTCTGTTGTCAGCAGGTTTGGGGAGTAAATGTCAGTAAAAATAACTACTTGCATGCGTTAGGCTCAACAAAGTAGCAGTAATTCTCAAAATTTAAATGATGCACAATAAATATGACCAGTTTAATCTCACACAGTAATCAGATTACGGTCTGTCCTCACGCTGGCACGCCTCGCTCCTCTGCCTCTGTGTGTGTGTGTGTGTGTGTGTGTGTGTGTGTGTGTGTGTGTGTGTGTGTGTGTGTGTGTGTGTGTGTGTGTGTGTGTGTGTGTGTGTGTGTGTGTGTGTGTGTGTGTGTGTGTGTGTGTTTGTGTGTGTGTGTTTGTGTGTGTGTGTGTGTGTGTGTGCACAAACCGGACGACGTCCACATCTGTCTCCTCCAGTGAATGAAGTCTACGGCGTGAACCCTGTGCCTGCAGGAGGGCTGTGGACGGAGGTGTGTGGACGGACCAGGTGTGGACGGACCAGGTGTGGACGGATGTGTGTGGACGGACCAGGTGTGGACGGATATGTGTGGACGGACCAGGTGTGGACGGAGGTGTGTGGACGGACCAGGTGTGGACGGACCAGGTGTGGACGGAGGTGTATGGATGGAGGTGTGTGGACGGACCAGGTGTGGACGGACCAGGTGTGGACGGAGGTGTATGGATGGAGGTGTGTGGACGGACCAGGTGTGGACGCTCACACAGAGACAGAGGGAGACATCAGTTTGCATTTTCTCATCTGGATTACTGTCATAATAATAATAATAATAATATCTGTGTACTTTGTAACAGTTACCATGGAAACGTTGATCCTTTTCACTTTACAATAAATAAAAACCTCTTCAACAAAAACGTATTCATGTATTTGTTTATTCTGAGTTTGTTTTTAAACATGTAAACAGTGTTACTTCAGGGTCTCAATTCTATATTAATACTAGTACTACTACTATTACTACTACTAATACTACTACTCATACTATTTCTACAATTACTACAACTACTACTAATACCACTACAACTACTATTATTATTACTACTAAAACTACTACTACCACTACAACTACTATTATTATTACTACTAAAACTACTACTACCAGTACAACTACTATTATTATTACTACTAAAACTACTAATACCACTACAACTACTATTATTACTACTACTACTAAAACTACTATTATTATTACTACTACTATAACTACTACCACAATTATTACTACTACTACTACCACCACCACGTCTACTATTATAATTACTACTACTATAACTACTTCTAAATCTCTTTGTGATATAACATTTATTTCATTGTTATTTTTAAGTGTCCAGTTATACCAATTTAATCTTTAAATAACCCACCATGCAACGAGTTAAGGTGTGTTTTTTTTTGCAATGACCAGCAGGGGGAGCCCAAATCCTCAAATCAAATGTTCTATTACTTTTTTTGTGTGTGCACAACTTTACTCTCCAAACACTAGGTGGCAGCACTTTCATGTGTTCATCATCATGTGAGGACTGTCCTTCATCAGGGGGATTATTAGTTATTATTATACCATTAACAACAATTTGAATTAGTGAAGATAATCCTTGAGTTATAATCCAGATCATCGCTGGGTTAATTAAGTTTTTATTATTTTTTTATTATCAGTACAGAGGTTTTAGGGACATACTCTTTTATTTGTTCTCTGACTTATCTTTATTTATCTTTACTTATCGTGTGTGTGTGTGTGTGTGTGTGTGTGTGTGTGTGTGTGTGTGTGTGTGTGTGTGTGTGTGTGTGTGTGTGTGTGTGTGTGTGTGTGTGTGTGTGTGTGTGTGTGTGTGTGTATTTTAATTTCCTGTTTTACGAAGATTTAAAGGCACAGTAACGGGGGATAAGGAACATGTAATTCTACTCTTCTTCAGGGTTTCCAGACTCTCATGACATCGACATCATTGCTGTTGTGTTTCAGTGATGTTGTGTTAGAAATCAACACAAATGTCACCAGTTACGACAAAAACATGAGAATTAAGTTTGTTTTTGAAGCTGAAACAAACATTTTCAGGATAACAGTAACTGTGATGCACTCATGAACCCGACTGTGCAGATTCTCTAAACTCAACAGAAGATTTTAGTGTATTTTGTGTCATTGTTTTGGTTTAAAAAACCTGGAAAATGTACGGTTTTGGTTGCGAGGGAACAGAGGTTTTTTTATTGAATGCGGAGGCTTCTTCGGGAATGAGAAAATCACGTAAGACGATCCATCGTCCATGGTAAACATCTGATTCTGAACAAACCAGTGACACCCTGTGGCTGCAGCATGAAACTACATGGAGCAAGAACACTGATAACTCAACAGTTACTCAATATTTGAGATGTTTGGAAGTCGATTTGACTGGAATGTTGTCGCAAATAATCTCAGAAATAAGAACTAAGATTAACATGTTTAACGAGGTCAATGCAAGATTTAAGATACGGGTCAAGTTTGAAAGACAATGTAAGCAGGTGTCGCGAAATACACCAGACTCCTCTGTTTAAGGCGCCGTGTGTAAGAATGTGGCCAAAAACAGTTACTACATTCAAATTCATAAAACACCGAGGTCTTTTAGCATTCGTTTTCGGACGTAACTGGCAACCCGTTGTTGCTCGGCAGCTGAGACTCTACTGACTGCAATGATTGGTAGACGGTGGTAGGTGGCGCCACATGACACCAAAACATGATTTCAAAACATAAACATGATTTTCAGTCTGCAAAATATTTTTTTTAATGCAAATATTTTGGCTGTACTGTTGTTGTTGGTGAGTTCAGTTTGTTATATGAACATTATTCCTGAGTCTCTGTGACATATTAGGAGGATTTTATGGCCAGTTGATTTAGATTTATTACATAATGCACCTTTAAATATTGAGATTTTAGACATTTCCTTTGCTAAATGTCAGAGATTAACGCATGTTTTCCGAGATGTCTTTTTAACTGTTCTACGGTTTCGGCGTCGTTCGTTTCGATTCTTGCGTCAGACGTTAATAAAATCTCTGACCAATCGGTGGCCAGTAGTCCGTCGACGTTACATTTTAGCATCGCCTCGGTTTGATTGGAAGGTGAAATACATCAGTGAAGCAGTGACACAATGAGCAGACGTTTTTATATAAACACACACATGATACAGTGCTGTGTGTGTGACGACACAGAGACGTCCTGCTGAGACTGTCATTGTTCTGTCTGACTGTTGGCAAATCTAGACAGATTAGAGACACTGATGAGCTTCATATACAGCAGCTACTGCACCATCTGTTTTTCCCTTTACTGAGTTGATGTATGAGGTATAGGTTTGAGGTAACCCTAACCTTAAAACATGTCTTCTGCTTAAAATGTAGTCATTTACGTGATGGGGGACTTGCTTTTTGTCCTCATAAGGAAGAAAAGTCCTCACATTGTGACAAATTTAGGTCCCGACAACATAAGAAAGACATGCACGGCTTCATTACAGTCGGCTTGATAATTGGAAGAATTAAAGCTGAGACAGTTGAGTTGATTGGGGAGATTGGAGATTGTGGGTGGGTGCGCCTACGTGTCCTCATTTGCCATGAAGACTGAAAATTGCCATGGTTCACATTTCTCATTTCACGGTTTAAAACCATTGTTGTCGTTTAACAGGTCCTCAAAACTTCAAAGCAATTGTCTCGGGCTAAGAGTTTGAATTTTAGGGTTCAGTTCTCCGGTTTCCTGCCACCGTCCAAACACATGCAGTATTTGGGGATTAGGCAAATGAGGTATCAGGTATCAGTCAATTTCACTTAATGTCAAGTTATTTCTATATGGGTTCACATTGTGAACGTTTTATCTTTTAGTTTGAAATCTTGTGATATACCATCAATATTAGTTTCAGTCCCTTGCTCTAAATTGTTTCGTCTCAAGTCTTTGAGGAGCATTTTCCCACAGCTACACAGCTAATATGACCAGCCCAGTTAGCTAAATTAGCTCTGGAGGCTAGCAGCAGTTAGCCATGGAGGCTAGCAGCAGTTAGCCATGGAGGCTAGCAATAGTTAGTGATAGGCTGATTTTTTAACAGTGTGAACAAAAACTCTAGGAATACAACAAGAAAGACCATTTTTATCTGAGCATGATTATTCTCTGCTCACCGTCTCTTGTTATGTTTGCCCTGCCCAACCCTCTACTGACACCTACTGGTATAATGAAATACTGTCCTGGAGTCCAAGTAAGGTCTGAAGTCCTTTGAGGTCGAGTCACAAGTCAAATCTGAAGTCCCCACCTGTGGTATTGATGCCAGAAAAGGTCCCTAAAGAAAGTTGGACGCTCTAAATTGAAAGTAGGTGTGAATGGTTGTCTGTCTCTACATGTGGTCCTGTGATGGATTGACAACCTGTCCACAGTGACACCCCGCCGTTCGCCCTTTATGTCAGCTGAGATTGGCACCAGCGCCGCCTGCGACCCTCATGCGGAGGATAAAGCAGGTAGACGAGGGACGGATGGACGGTCCTTTAAGAGACCGCCGTCCCTCAGTGTCTCTGCAGCTCCAGGTCGATTCCAGCTGAGTGCCGTGCAGCAGGCATGACCGACGCTCCGACTCTGCGTCACTTTGATCAGCGCGCAGTTCTGCGACCAGGTGACAGGTTCCGTCGCAAAATGTGTTCCGGTGAATTCCGCGGCTTTGCAGTTGACGCCGCGTTAGTTGCAGATGTCACATAAACGTCAATGCCTCTCGCATGGTAACCGTATTGCACCAGGTTAGGCCGACGGATGTTTACAAGAGTGAGAGACCACATAAAACAACAATAACCTGGACCGGATCACCTGCATTAGGTACATAGTCTTTGAGTTTAGTGGAACGGCAGAAATATTTCAAGATTCAGTCAACAAACGAGCTAGTTAGTAGCTTCTTGTTGAGAGTGTGTATCTATCAGTAGCTCTGAAGAACATCAGATAAGGGGGGCCGTATCTATGTTCCCCGGGTCCTATGTTCCCCGTTTTACCCAAAAAAGGTCCTATGTTCCCCACTTTGTGGAAGCCTGGGTGTGGAGCTCCAGGGTAAAGGGTTAGGGTTAGGGTTAGGATAAGGGTTAGGGTAAGGGTAAGGGTAAGGGTAAGGGGTAGGGTTAGGGGTAGGGTCCTATGTTCCCCGGGTCCTTCTGGGTGAAAGCGGGGAACATAGGACCCTTTTTCTAAAAAAGGGCCCTATATAAGGTCTTCGTTGACGTCTTTTGTCCCTGTGTATGTGTATGTGTATGTGTGTGTGTGTGTGTGTGTGTGTGTGTGTGTGTGTGTGTGTGTGTGTGTGTGTGTGTGTGTGTGTGTGTGTCCATGTCTGTCTTTGTCTCCAACGAGAAGCAAAAAACCCCATCTGTTGACAACACCGTCCCCATTTGTGAACAATGGGATGAACCCGACGCCACCTGTATCTGTGTTATCAAAGTTACATGGGGGATGAGCCATCGATGGTGACAGGCTTTGGCTTGATTTATGGCTTTTATTGTTCGCTGTGGGTCAGACAATCTCTGATATTTGTTTCAGACGGGGCTCAGGCCCGCGGGGGGTTTGCTTGATTTAATTTTCTTTTTTTTACGTGAGCCTGATTCTGTGAATTTGTCCCGTTAGGCCAAATTGATTTCCTGGCTGCGCTGTCACTTCTTATTCAACATGCTTCACATTCAAAGTGCTTTGTTCAGTTGAATGTGAGGGAAATGATTACTGTTATTAATGATCTGTCATGACACAGAGCAGCAGGCCGTGTCTTCACCTCAGGTCAGAGACACAAGTCATGTGACCGTGGAGTTTGGATTCTGAAACACAAGCCTGGGTTTATGTGGAACTGAGGTAGTGGCAGCAGTCGTAATAGTAGTGGTGGTAGTAATGGTGGTAGTAGTGGTGGTGGTAGTAGTAGTAGCAGCAGTAATAGTAGTAGTAGTAGTAGTTGTAGTAGTAGTAATCCTGTCTTTACCTGGAACTAAAGCAGTAGTAGTAATAGTAGTGATGATAGTAGTAGTAGTAGTGGTAGTAGTGGTGGTGGTGGTAGTAGTATTAATCCTGTGTTTACATGAAACTAAGGCAGTGGCAGCAGTAGTAATAGTAGTGATGGTAGTAGTTGTATAAGTAGTAGTGGTGGTAGTAGTAGTAGTAGTAGTAGTAGTAGCAGTAGTAGCAGTAGTGGTGGTAGTAGTAGCAGTAGTAATAGTGGTAGTGGTGGTGGTAGTAGAAGCAGTAGTGGTAGTAGTAGTAGCAGCAGTAATAGCAGTAGTAGTAGTAGTTGTAGTAGTAGTAATCCTGTCTTTACCTGGAACTAAAGCAGTAGTAGTAATAGTAGTGATGATAGTAGTAGTAGTAGTGGTAGTAGTGGTGGTGGTGGTAGTAGTATTAATCCTGTGTTTACATGAAACTAAGGCAGTGGCAGCAGTAGTAATAGTAGTGATGGTAGTAGTTGTATAAGTAGTAGTGGTGGTAGTAGTAGTAGTAGTAGTAGCAGTAGTAGCAGTAGTGGTGGTAGTAGTAGCAGTAGTAATAGTGGTAGTGGTGGTGGTAGTAGAAGCAGTAGTGGTAGTAGTAGTAGCAGCAGTAATAGCAGTAGTAGTAGTAGTTGTAGTAGTAGTAATCCTGTCTTTACCTGGAACTAAAGCAGTAGTAGTAATAGTAGTGATGATAGTAGTAGTAGTAGTGGTAGTAGTGGTGGCGGTGGTAGTAGTGGTAGTGGTAGTAGTAGTATTAATCCTGTGTTTACATGAAACTAAGGCAGTGGCAGCAGTAGTAATAGTAGTGATGGTAGTAGTTGTATAAGTAGTAGTGGTGGTAGTAGTAGTAGTAGTGGTAGTAGTGATGGTGGTAGTGGTGGTGGTAGTAGTAGTGGTAGTAGTAGTATTAGCAGTAGTAGTGGTAGTGGTAGTAGTAGTAGTAGTAGTAGTAGCAGTAGTGTTGGTAGTAGTAGTGATAGTAGTAGAAGTAAAGTAGGAACTTTACTTTTCATCACTTTATCATCTCGTCTCACCTGTATTTGTCTTCCCTCCTCTTCCTCTCTCTTTGCCTTGGATCCACACTTCTTCTCCTCCTCCATTCTTGCATCCTTTCCTCTCATCTCTCCTCCTCCTCCTCCTCCCCCTAGTGGCCTGCAGGCATCCTCCCCTCCCCTCCCCTCCCCTCCCCTCTCTCTCTCTCCACCTCACTTCACCCTCTTGATGATTTCCAAGCACATTTCATTAGACATGAAGACAAAGGGCTGAGTACACATGTGGTTTCTCTGTAAATCTCATGTAGGATGAAATATTAATGTGGGCATAATTTGTCTCCCTGGTTGAGGAGCGGTGGTGGTGGTGGTGGAGGCGAGGGCTTCATAATCACCAGCGACTGCAGTTTCCTTCCCCAAAGGATGGTGCGGCAGGATGGATGGATGGAGGAGCAGTGCAGATAACAACAGCAGAATGTTTACTGAGGTTCACCGCGGCCTATTTCTGTCTCAGTGTTTAATGGTGAGATTGGCTCGATGCCCGAGTCTCTGACAGGCTTTTTTCTGAATTAAAGGTGCAGCGTTTTCCAAGAGCATGAATAGTCATGGTCAAATTTGATGTGAGAGCCTGGTGCGATTACCATAAACAACTGGTAGCTGCTCTAATACTGCGATATTTCAGTGCAGTATCTCATATACAGTATTTACCCATGTTAACCATGCCTCTAGTGTTTGCTCTCTGCGTGAACTGTTGGGTTTCTCTGCTCTCTATAATACTGTAAATATTGCTTTTGCCTTACTATGTAAAGTGCCTTGAGATTGAATTGAATTGAATTCAATTGAATTGAATCTCGGGAGATGAATGCATGTCGTAGCGTTGCAAGTCTCTATGACAGGGCTGTCAAACTCATTTTCACTGAGGGCCACATCAGCATAACGGTGACCCTCAAAGGGCCAGATGTAACCGTCATACAGAATAAATGTAACTAAATGTAACCAAAGATAATGTAAAATAAAGGTAACTACTCCTGTGTAACATGTTGCTAAATAACTTTCCGTATTTATTACTTATTCAATTTCACTCGTCGCATGATGCGTATACAATGATACACTGTGATCTAGTGGCGGCGCTGTCACTTTGCGGGTAACGCAATGGCTATGCATTGTGGGAAATGTAGTTTATGGTCAACGCACGCCTTAAAGCAGCATAGACCTATTTTAGCACTGATTTTTAAGACCAATTAATCACTCGCGGGCCACATAAAATGACGTGGCGGGCCACATCTGGCCCCCGGGCCTTGAGTTTGACACACGTGCTCTATAATATTGTAAATATTGTTTTTGCCTTGAGACAATGTATGCTGTGATTTGGTGGTATGCAAATAAAACTGAATACAATTGAATTGAATTGAATTGAATTGCTCGGAAAATGAATGCATGTCATAGCGTTGCACCAGAATTGGCACTAATCTGGAAAAAAGAGCAGAGGTTGAAGAAGTGAAGGAGCGAATGCAAATGAAACACATTCCCACTGGTAAAAATAGCAGGATTAAACTATTTTTTTCTACCAATGTTATCAGTTGGTTACTTATCCAACTGTAAGAATAGCTGCAGACTTTCAAAATAAAGTGCACTTTAGCCGTACATGATCCACACCAGTGATTTTACAGAGTACGGCAGGTGCAAAGGTGCAACACTTGTGACTTGTTAAAGGTTTAGCTGCGACGTCACTTTCCCTCCATTTATTTACACCTGACACTAGACAACTGTTGTGAGTCGGTGTTGTGCGTCGTCTCCTCACTCTCTGCCGCGGATTCTCGCACAAAACTTTGGCGTCGAGGCCTACGCACACACATAATTAAATTCTCCCCGTATTCACTTTATCTTCCTTCCTCTTCGCGCACACACGGAAACACAGAGACATTTTCTCATGCACACACACTCACACACACACATTCTTGTACTTGCTGCATACTGAGGACTGGGTTGCTAACAATGTGAGGACCAGCATTTCCACTTTATAAATCAACACAATTACAAATATCTACTTCATGAATGACATCTACAAAGAACTACTGGGTGCAGTACCATAAAATGTCTGCAGGTGGAGCCCCATAGCAAAAAGGGGTTGAAAACTTTTTCAGTTTTTTTTTTGTGTGTGTAATTTTTGGTCCAAAATTTGTCGAATCGTCATATTATACTATGTCGACCAAAATTAAAAAAAAAATTTGACCAAAAATGTTTAGTCCAAAATTTGACAAAAATGTCATACTATACTACGTCGTCCAAAATTTGAAAAAACTTTTTACAAAAAATGTTTGGTCCAAACTTTGACAAAAACGTCATACTATACTATGTCGTCCAAAATTAGAAATAATCTTGGACAAAAAAATGTTGGTCCGAAATTTGACAAAAATGTCATACTATACTATGTCGTCCAAAATTTGAAAAAATCTCGGACAAAAAAATGTTGGTCCAAAATTTGACAAAAAAGTCATACTATATTATGTCATCCAAAAGTTGAAAAAAAAATTGACCAAAAATTGTTGGTCCAAAATTTCATACAACGTCATACTATACTATGTCGTCCAAAATTTGAATTAAAAAAAAAAATTTGAGTATAGCATGTTAGCATGATAGCAACCTAAGGAAGTGATTTCAATGAAAACAAAGTGAGAACCGGCCAAAATGTCCTCACTCTGTAAAAATAACCTCACTTAGTTGGTTAAAAACCCTCACTGGTCCTCAATATGCCGCAAGTACAAGAACACACACACACGCACACACACGCACACACACAAGCTACAGTTGCATCACTGGTGAATTACGATGCCGTTCCGCGTTATTAAACATGACACTCGGCTCAGATAATGGAGCCTTTCTTCATCTCAATTTGGAAGGCTAATCTTATTGCTTTGATTAGCAGCAGCTTCATTTGCATATCAAGGCCTCCCTCCCTTTAATTCCTCCATCACAAATCCCCTCTTTATAGCTGCAGATAAAAGGAATCTATCTATATGTATCTTTCTTTAGAATCTTTTGTCCCTCCCCCTCTTTCCTCGTTCTTCTTCTTCTTCTTCTTCTTTGCTTCACATTCTTATTTATTTATTTATTTATATTTTCCCCCGTAATGATAATGAATTTCTGCTTCGTTTGTCTTCCTTTTTCTCTTGTTCTTGCACAAACAGCGTGAGACGGCTGATGAGGTAATGGTCAGTAAAGTTAGTCACTTATTATCCAGTGTGATTCACACCTTTTTTTTTTTTTTACAGAGAGAATAAAAAAACGGCAAATGTTGGAAATACAGCCGACGATTAAAGTGTAACCACAAGTTTACAACAGCCACAGTAAAATCTCAACAACTGCACTTTGCTCGCTGCTGTGAGCGCAGTCACGACGTTTGCTTTTAAAAAGTCAGATAAAACAAGAACAAGTTTTTCAGCACATGCGTTAGGTGCGTTAACGGTGACGCCATTAACCGCCGTTAGCTTGCCCAGCACTACATAAAACCCAGCTAAATGTGGCCTTTTTGATGTTGCCCCATGCACCTTATGGTGCGTTCTAGTCGTCATCGGAAGTTCGGGATTGCCAAGTTCGTCGGTGGAAGTTAGAATTTTCCGTTTGTTTGTAGTGGGACGTTTTGAGTGGAACTCTCAGAAAGTTGTGGTTTGTAAATCAAAGCGAGCTCATCGTAAGATTCTAAGATCAACAGTAAAAACACACTCTTTATTCACAAGGTTTACAGTTAATATCATCTCATTTATTCGACAATTTGTATCCACGTACATGTTTCATCTGTGTCACCCATATTCACCCAAACTGACAACAATAATGCAAGAGCAATCTTTGCCATGTGACATTTTCTGGTTGTCGGGTAGATTATTAGAGCTGGAGATCAAACCTTTCAGTTGAAATTACAGTTATCTTAGGATGTTATTTTGATTTAGCTCTGGTCAAACAACTGCAATTTAATCACCAAATTTTACACATCATGTCAGACTGTGTGTGTACATATATATATATATATATATATATATATATATATGTATATCACAGGCACGTTCTCACCGACCGGCTACACTCTTCAAATCAGATTTCATATCCACGTCCACAGCTACAAGTGTCTCACATACGACTTTGACGTGAACGTGACTATCCTCTCAAACGACACGCAGATTTGTGATTCAACTTTGTGTCTTTGTGTTTGTGCGTGAGGTTTAGCTTCAAAGATCTGAGTCACTTCATCTTGGTGTAACCTGTGTGTCAAACTGAACTATCTCTGTCAAAGCTTTGCCTGAGACGAATCATCAGTCGTCTCACATGAAAGCACAACATGCTGAGAAAATAATGTATTGAAAATGTCTCGAGATAGAAGCACATGTGAAATCTGAAGAACTGTACTTTATGTGTGTGTGTGTGTGTGTGTGTGTGTGTGTGTGTGTGTGTGTGTGTGTGTGTGTGTGTGTGTGTGTGTGTGTGTGTGTGTGTGTGTGGTGGACAGATAGTGGCAGTAAAGTGTGAGAGATAATGGTCTCTTTTATAGAATGTTGGCCAATATGATGTTTCATGTATCTACAAAGGCCTTCAAGGCCATGTTGACTTTTCACAGCATAAAAACACTATCAGTGCTCTGTGTGTGTGTGTGTGTGTGTGTGTGTGTGTGTGTGTGTGTGTGTGTGTGTGTGTGTGTGTGTGTGTGTGTGTGTGTGTGTGTGTGTGTGTGTGTGTGTGTGTGTGTGTGTGTGCATGTGTGTGTGTGTAAATGGCTGTATTGTGTGAGATTGAAGTTAAGTGCAGCATCGAAAGCTTTTACCTATTTACAGTTTTGTCAGTATTGAAAGCCTGAGGTGTTTTGTCATGAAGTCGCACCTTAATGGACAATTCAGTCACTATTATACTGTCATTCTGTCAACGACCACGTTGTCCATGGGCTGGGTTTTGTCGCGAGGGAAGATTTAAAGGGTAAGGGTTAGGATAATGGGCGCTTTACCGCTATGAAATGCTAACAGTTGGTTGGCAACTTAGCTTAACCGTGAATAGCAAGCTAGCAGTCCTCAAATCAGTCAGAATTTGTGTGCGTGTGTGTATTTGTTACCTCTCTAGGTCCGGGTCCAACGTCTTCTACAAAGCTAACTCTGTGACAGTTAGCCAAAGCAGCTGTTAGCTTCTCGCTTATGAGTGTAAAAGAGTAATTATGTGAATTATACATTTGCTGTGTCATCTTCAAATATCTTTGGGGAATCAAGAAAGAAAGGAGTGTCAAAACAAAAAGCTAAAGGAGGAAAAATGTTCCAACAGTTGGTTGGCAACCTAGCTTAACTGGTGATTAGCTAGCTAACAGTCCTCAAATCAGTTAGAATTTGTGTGTAGGTTTGCGTATCTGTATTTGTTACCTCTCTCTGACGTGTTCTGGCATAAACACTGACCAGTAATCCTCATGGAGACAAAAACCTGGTTCTGTTGAAGCACAGCCTCATTTCTTGGGAACTGGGTTAAAATCCAGGTCTAAAACTTTGTTTAATTTGTCCAAAATAATGGAACTCAATGCCGTGTCCTAAGAAGAGTAGCTACCAACACGTGCGTGTGTCAAGTAGAAAGAATTAATCCGCGTTAATCTCGTTTTAATGATGCGCTTAATATTTGAAATTAATCCCAAAGATGACGAGGTGCATTTTGACAGCAAAACTATAAGAGGATTATTATAAATAAATTCACTTATGAGGATAAACCCCTTGAAATGAACCACCTTGATTCCAACAAAGTGAAAGAAGATACACAAAAAAATAACACTCAATTAACAAAAAAAATTATAACGCAAAAAGTTCCTGAACCCAGTGAACCTGGTACTTTTGGGTCCTACATTATAATCCAGCTTTTTACAAGCACATAAAAGAGAAAGGATGTGACCCTATAAACATCTTTAAAGTATAAAGTACTATTGAAATGACCCATGTCAACACAATAATGACCTTGGATATGCGCACAATGAGGTTTGTACTGATTAGACCATTCACAAAGGGAAGATAACAAACTACTACAGACAGAGGAAATTCATTTGATTTGCAGTAAAAGTGGAGGATGTGACCATAAAGCCATTTCAGGAGAGTTCGTTGACCCAGAGGTGAGCCACCATCTCATCACAATGAGCACTCAGCGTTTTTATTCACTGTCTGGGAGCTCCATAAAACAAACGCCTGTTCACGCGGGTTATTGCCCTCAATGTCGTCGCACTTGTAAGATGATGTTGTCATCAACTTCTGCTGCGATTGCTCTCCGGTGTCCACACATGCAGATGAGGGAGGTGGCAAGTGCTGGAGAGTATATAAACGGGGACAGTCTTGGTGGATAGTACCTTGCTTTTTCCCTCAGCTTCGCCTCAGGTGTCTCTGCTCGCACGTCCTCCACCAAACAAAACCACCGCAATGGCCTTCGCTGGACGATGGGAAACCGAGACCCAGGAGGGATACGACGAGTTCTGCAAGCTGCTCGGTGAGAACGTTCTCTCTGACGCTCAGAAAAAAACATTTCGCTTCCTAGCCACCCGTCTTCTCTCCTCACGATCTTCTGGTTCTCCACCTTCTAGGTATCCCCGATGAAATCATCGAGAAGGGCCGCGACTACAAGCTGATCACAGAGGTCACGCAGGACGGCGACAGCTTCTCCTGGAAACAGATCTACCCCACAAACGCCACCGTCACCAACAAGTTCAGCATTGGCAAGGAGTGCGACATGGAGACCATCGGGGGCAAGAAATTCAAGGTATTTTTCAAATTTGAGTCAAGACATCGTGAACCACGAGAGAAGGCGTGAAGGACAACTGTGACCTTTGTGTTCGTAGGCCACAGTGAACATGGAGGGAGGCAAGCTGACCACAACCTTCCCCAACTACCAACACACCTGTGAGGTCAGCGGAGGCAAGCTCATCGAGGTAAACACACTCTGACACCATTTACCATCTCTAAGGTTTACAGAGAATGGTCCAAAATAGAGGAAATACAAGACAAAACGACCAGAAAGGCAACAGTCACTGAGGGCGTTTACACACCACTAGTTTGATTATTTGATCCGCACCAGGCAATACAATTGTTATTATGAAACATATGACTCCAGTGTGGTTCGCTTTCACACCAGTAAACCAACCAAAATTGGCCCGATTGACGTTTCATCATGTGTTTATATCTTCCGGTAGAAAAGCGCCAATTTTGACTCACTATGGAGCAACACGTTCGCACATTGCTACTTGCTCTGATCTTCGTTTATTACATTCTCTGTATTGGCCATTTTTGGCAAAAATATCCAATTTGAGAATGAGTCGCGGCTGCGTCTGGAGAACAATCAGCTGATGCACTGGAGTCGGCGAAGACGTATATCGCGTCATTTCAGGCAGAGGAGACGCGCTATTTTCATGAATGTGGTCGTGCTAACTATGAGACGAAGATTGCTCCAAAGACCTACAAGGTAGGCTATGTCCATGGCATTTACTGCAGAATATGGTTTGGACCTGAGTTGGCGTTCTCACCAGAGGGACCGCACCAGAGTCTGACATTTGGTGCGGAGTCAAGTGGACCGAGACCACCTCTTTTTGGCGGTCTCGGTCCGCTTGATTTGGTGCGGACCCGAGTGCGATTGATGCTTTCACACCAACAAAAACGAAACGAACTAGAGTTTTTGGGTCGAATGGATCGTTTGGTGCGTACCAACTGCTGTTGGTGTGAAAGCGCCCTGAAACTGTTAGAACAAAGTGATGTGAAGAAGATCATCCATCAACATGCAACACCTTGGTTGTACCTAATAAAGTGCCAGTTCTATGCTTTTATTATAGTGTCACATTTTGTGAATGTTCTGCATTCACGCAGCATTTTCTGTCAGAAATATGAGTCTCCAAGTCGTAGATAATTAGAGATATTCATCTTTAGTTTTTGGCATTTCAGAAGTAGAATGAAATGAAAAGAAAAAACAGTTGAAAATAATGGCTCAGGGAGGTGAAAAATATCCATTGTTATTCATTCGAGTGATCATGAATGAATAAAAACAAAAATGTACAAGGTATTTGGAAATGTATTAAAGGTGAAGGTAATCTTTTATACTCAGTCCAACAATTTTTTAAGGATAGTTATCTTACTCCAAGGCAAACACATTGTTTTATAGGTGCTAAAATCTTTAAATCTGAGGACTATCCTATGAAGAACATGATTAAGAACATTCATTTTTCGATTCCAGTGTCTACGTTGCATGAATTTTCAAGTATGACCTCACAAATGTGGCAAATTATGTGCAAACACAGGCAAAAAAAAAATGTCTTCATGTAATATCCGACTTCTTTTCCTCTCTAGACCTCCAAAGCTGGCTCTGTGGTACTGAAGAGAACCAGCAAGAAGATCTAACTGCGGCCTGACCTTTCACCTCTAACCCAGTTATAACAGTGACCTCAGAACTACAGAAAATAAACAATGACAATAACACAAACGTGAATTCACTGTTTCTTGTGCTTTTTTTTTTTTGCTGTGCCACACATTTAAGAACATTTATGTGCTATTTTTAAGTCACAAACGGACTCATGGACCTGAGATTGTCTTTTTGTAGGATCAAGAAACAATAAATATATAGTAATATAAAGAATATAAGACAAATAAATACACAGTTTAAGAACAATAACACATACTGATTTAGTAAATACAGTACATATTGTTGGGATATTTTCACACTTACAAATAAATGATTCCAGACATGCTACAAATGCTACATGTGTTTTTAGCTACCCAGTTAGCCAAAGGAGTTGTTGGCTTCTGGCTTATCACCGATAATTATATTATATAATAATTATACATTTACTGTGTCATCGTCAAAAATGTTCAAAAAAGAAAAGTGTGTCAAATGAAAAGTCAAAGGAGGGAAAATGCCGACAGTTGGTTAGCGACTTAGCTTAGCCAGTGAATATCTAGCAGTCCTCAAATCAGTTTTGCAGGTTTGCATTTGTGTATTTGTGTATTTGTTAGCGTGCTAGGACCTTATCTGGCATAAACACTGACCTTATCAGGACCAGTAATCCTCATGTAGATTAAAAACTGGTTCTAATGAGGCACAACCTCATTTCTGGGGAAGTTTATACTACCGTTCAAAAGTTTGGGGTCACCTATACAATAGTTTGGTGTTTTTCATTGATTCATTTTGCCCTTCAAACTTTGCTTTCGTCAAAGAACCAGCAAAACTTTTCAAAATGTTTTCAGCTGTGCTAACATCATTGTACAAGGGTTTTCAAGGGTTTTCTAATCATCCAATAGTCTTCTAACACCATTAGCAAACACAATGTACCATTAGAACACTGGAAATGGGCCTCTATACACCTATGTACATATTCCATTAAAAACCAGACGTTTGCAGCTAGAATAGTCGTTTACCACATTAACAATGTATAGAGTGTATTTCTGATTAATTTAATGTGATATTCATACTGTAACGTGACGCTGTACGGTACTAACAACGACAATGGACGCAACACAACAGACAACAACGCATGGCACAACAATGGAGCAGCTTGTTTTGTCTCAACAAGACGTCAAAGCTTTGTATGAGAATAGACTGCAGGAAGAACAAGAAACAGCAGTTGTAAGGGAGTCGTGGGTCCTTCTCCACCACTACCGTCCGTACTATTGCTCTGGTTCCCCAAGGGACGGCTATCAAAAAATGGAACGATTGAGGCCAGTTATTTTGGTTACTATTCCTAATGGAAACAGACAAAAAAATGTGTACCGTACCGAACCAAACTGTTCCAATCAGTGGTAAAACACTAGCATTTATCGTACTTCAAAGTTGTTTGGTACAGTTTTGCACGTACGAAGACGATTCGCGGAAAAATGGCGTGTTTACCTTTACCTTTAATAGAAACGGAACGTATAAGGAAAGAAAGCGATAAAGTGAATATGTAGGGGCTGAGCGAGAGAACAAAGCAAATTATAGTCAGACATTTCCACAGGTGTAGTTTTTTGTAGTGTTTTCAAGGGCAAATTGAAGTGGCCTGGCTGACAGCTTGAGGCAGTGCTGTCATGGTGTAGAAGTGCAGAAGCAGCTGGTGTCCATGAACACAAGACTCCGAGAGAGACACGGAGAGAGTGAGGTTAGAATCAGGCAGGGATGCAGGTAACAAACAGATTGAAAAAGCACATAAAGCGTGTTTTTCGTCTTCTTTTTTTCGTATCGTTTCGGGCTCAAGCTGTATACGACCACAAGGCTTAGCGACAATCTGCCAGGAAAGCGGTGGTTTGCGCCGGTCTCTAAACACAGCTGATGCTCAGAGAGTTGATTGAACGCACACGCGCGCTAACACACGTACAGGTGTTTGCAGCTTTATGTCAGCAGATGCTACGTATTTTTTTTTTTTGCTCGTGTGGACATTATTCTGCGGAAAAAGCAGAGATGTGGTACGCTAGGACTAGTGCTGGGCACGTTCGTTAACGACGTCAGAGTTAACGCATGGCACGTTTCCATGACGGCTGACCGGAAAAAGATGGGCGTGACTTCATGTTTACGTGACTCTAAAGTAACGCTAAACTAAACAGACGCACACATACGCAGCACACAGGTACGCTGGTTATTTGTAGCGTTGCTCTTTTCGTTTCATAAACAGACCGCTCCAGTTCAACTGTTGGCGTGCTAACGGCGCTAAAGGAGCTAACGGAGCTAACTGGTGAACGGTGCCTGGACTCTGGCGCCGCGGCACGAAAACATGACATCACGCGCGTCATTTTTCCGGTAAGTCGTCATGGAAACGCGCCATGCCTCAACGTACGTTTTCCGTTGAGGCTGTTAACACCGCTAACGTGGCCAGCATTTTGAACTCATCTTTAAAGACATTTGAATGCTTTGATGCAAATACATTTGGCTTGTAATGTCACCTCTATGCTCATTTTACAACCTAATAATATCAAAAAGAATCGTTTGTCTACCATTCCTAATGTGAGAGGCTGCTCAGTCCTTGAATCTGCTTTGTGATTTTTCTGAATCACAATTCAGTTTCAACTCATATATAGAGCTCGAGATGTAATGTGACCATTTTTTGCACTACCTTGGTGGCAGAAAAAGTTACAAATGAAAAAATGTCTTGGTGCAAAAAACCAGCCTTGCAGGATCAGGACTGTGGAACCTGGAGTCAAGAGGACCTGGCGTTCTTGCTGTTCTCTGTGTATTTGCCAACAACGAGGATACAGCGGCAGACACAAGGGGGCGCCCTGTAGAGGGGGAAAGTACGGTGGCCCTGAGGTGCAAAACACAAACGCAAATCACAAAACACAACACAAATAACGGAAACGCAAATCATAAAACGTAAACAAAAAAGACCGTGGTCAACGACGAGTGTCGTCGATTCATTGCACAATCCGTGTTTTTAACCTCACCTCGATCGCGGGAAACAACGTTTTTCGTAGTTGTTTTTTGAGTTGCGTTAATGTTTTTGTGTTTTCTGCTTTTGTGTTTGCGTTGTGTGACTTGTGTTTGCGTTGTGAGTTAATGTTTTTGTGTTTTCTGCTTTTGTGTTTGCGTTGTGTGACTTGTGTTTGAGTTGCGAGTTAATGTTTGTGTTTTCTGCTTTTGTGTTTGCTTTGTGAGTTAATGTTTTCGCGTTTTCTGCTTTTGTGTTTGCGTTGTGAGTTAATGTTTTCTGCTTTTGTGTTTCCGTTTTGAGTTAATGTTTTTGTGTTTTTGCTTGCGTTTGTGTTTTGTGGTTTGCGTTTGTGTTTTGCACCTCAGGGCCACCGTAGGAAAGCGACCAGGCTTGCAAAGCTCTGCTTTAAATCCGTGGAGATCACGCAGTGTTGTTGTTACGAGGTGTCGTTGTAAAGTGGCTCAAGATGAAAATAACTTGGACATTTTTGCTCCAAACAACGTTTAATATTTAGATTTAAAATGCAATATTTAGATTGAACTATACAGTCCATTTATAAGTTAACACATATTGGTGAAAATGTGCTATCAAATTCACACTTTTTTACATTTTTGGAGCTAAATTTGGCCAAAATGTAGACTATTTCCAGCTTGAGTCACTTTACAAGCGGCATGGAAACAGCTGGGAGTTCCATTATTCTGCAGTTGCCGCATTCTGACATCTTCCAGTTTCTGATCATCTTCCCTTCTTTGCAATAGCAGAAATATGTAAATATGCAGAAGCTACTGGCATGATGTCATGAATATGTTAATGCCTATTATGTTATGTTATGTTATCTACAACAGACCGTAAACCAATGTGTTTAGTGTAGCTTGATGAAGGTGAACATCTCATAATAATCCATTTTGGACTGAGTTGAAATCGGGATACTGCACCGCCGAGATGAAAGGGAGGTGCTTAAGTGGAAGGAGCCGAAAGTAAGCATGAAACCACGCTTCAGAGAAAAGGTAAATATCACTTTAACACCACGTCTGAATGGATCAGTTTACATGAGATACAGGCGATGCCACACACACACACACACACACACACACACACACACACACACACACACACACACACACACACACATATGAAGAGTTAGATGAGCACATTGATGCCGCGCGGCTCATATTTGTTTTTTGAAGATTGAAGTTGAAGGTTTATCGGCTTATCTTTCCCTATAATCAAATAAACCGCGTCTCAAATCGCGTTGTCCGACGTCAATTTTACATTTCTGTCTGGCTTCATAAAGATGATATTACATTGAATTATATCTGATCAGTGTCGGCCTTTATTTATTTGTGATGCCTCGGGGGCGTCGGCACCTGGAAGAGGAAGGAAGAGATATTAAAAGTCTTTGACTGACATCCATTTCACCCCAGTGTGGTTTTGTGGTTGTAGTTTAAAGGCTCAATATTAGGCAAAATCAACTTTTTAATCATTTAAACCCTTATATTTGGGACTCTGGAGGTCCTACCAGTCGCTAAAGTGTGAAAAAAGATGACTCATTTCTACGTCACAAGACGCCAAATTCCTGGAATTGTTGTCTCGCAGAGCTCGTGTCTTGCTGGCGAGGGCAACGATATCCGATAACCAGAAGTCCTCGAAAAGTTCTATTCTTGGCTCCATGGTGCAGCACAGAGTTGCAGCCTCAGAGGATTTACGTGTCCAGTGGATAGATGTTAATATATGACGGCAACGTGCCGGCTAGAGCCTGCAAATTATAACCAAATGCTAACTGCTGTTAGCTCCCAGTAGCCTCTGTGGCTGATGTCATTTCCTGTCCCTTAAGTTTCCTTTCAAGTATGTGTTCATTAACAGTTGGTCCTTTCCTTGGCTTGTCCTTTCTCTCCCCCTTCCTGTCCCACATTTTCCCTTTCACCCCGACCTGTCTAGGCAGATGCTGCACATCTCTGAGTCTGGTTCTGTCAGAGATTTCTTCATCTCCACTGATGCCGAGTGTCTGCTCATTGTGTGAATTGTTAGGTTTCTCTGCTCTGCATGATGTCGTCTATGTATACAAATAAAATTCAATTGAATTGAGCGAGTGTGCACGACAGGCCCGTGTTCTTCTACTTTGCTGTTTTTGTCCTCCGTGTTCCTTCGTTCCTCTCTCCTTCTTCGCGTCTGTGCTGCGTCTCCGTGGCTCGCAGCCAAGTAAACAATCAGTTAATTAACCGGCTCATTCCCAGGATCATTGTCGCCGCTCTCAGAGGAGCCCTGTAAATGCTCTCATGTCTCCAAATTTACAGCTTCATTAAGTGGACCAAAGTAAGGGACAAATCTTTTGAATAGAATTGCCAGACTCCAGCCTCAGTGTGCGTGTGTGTGTGTGTGTGTGTGTGTGTGTGTGTGTGTGTGTGTGTGTGTGTGTGTGTGTGTGTGTGTGTGCGTGCGTGCGTGTGTGTGTGTGTGTGATTGTGAGTGTGTTCTGGCCTTGACTTGAGAGCAGCTGTCTCAATGGCTCCCTAATGAAAACAGACTTTCTTTGCCTCTGAGGTGGTGATTGTTTTGGTGCAATAATGAGACGTCCTCTCTCTCTTGCCTTCGCCGCTGCAATCAGGAGCTCACACTCCTGGAAAATTAAGGACGAAAAGCAACATGCAAGGTGTCATTTGTGCATGTTTACGTTAGCTCGGCGCTGGCGCAATCACTCTGCAACACACCGCTACCTTTATCCTCACAGACAAACGCGCATAATTGGCTATTTCCAAGGCCAGCGTTTCTGATTGGCCGTTCTGCCGCCTTTCTGATTGGTCCGCATCGCGGTGGAAGGCAGGAAACCGACTCGGTCGTTTCCGTGTCGTGTTTCTCTTTCTGTTTTATCTGCACCTTCGAGCACAGTTGAAACCAAGGCACGAAATAAACTTTATGTGTGCTTTACAACGTTCTTTTCATCATAACCCAACACTTTAGATTAGGGAACACATATTCACCATTAACTATGTGCTCACTGTGCGAAATACAGGGGGGTCTGGGGGGGTTAGACCCCCCTGATTAACATTCAAGACCCCCTGAAAGCCTCAAATGCAAAATTTTAGGGGGGTCTAAACATGTTACAGTGTAATTGGAAAGCATGTTTTTTTCCTAAAAATTTTTGTAATTTCAGTTTTACATAATATGATCTACATACATGATACCGTTTGCAGGCTTCCTTATCCTTTTTAACCAGACAAAATGTCAATTATTTTATTTCTAATTGTGTATTTTTAATGTTTTAATTATTTGCTTTCCAAATGGCGCTGTGGAAAAAGCCCACATCTGACAGGGAAGAAAGCCAATACTGCAGCGTGACACCTGTGGTGGTGAAATAGTATTGTGCAACAAATGGATCATGTCCTGATTTTCAAAAATTCATTAAAATTATTCCTTAAGGGATATGCAAACGGATCCATGTTCAGGGCAACACCAGCTATTAACATGGTAAATTTCAAGGAATTCCGAGATACTTTTTGTTTTTGAGAAGAAAGTCAGCTCACTGTCAAAGTGCATCAGGGCAAATGGTTAATTTCCTGATTTTCAAAAATTAATTAAAATTATTCCTTAAGAGATATGCAAATATTTTCAAAGGATCCATGTTCAGGGCAACACCGACTATTATGATGGTAAATTTCAAGTAATTCTGAGATACTTTTTGAGAAGAAAGTCAGTTCACTGTCAAAGTGCATCAGGGCAAATGGATCATTTCCTGATTTTGTTGGTGCTACATGTTGTTGCTGTTAATGCGTTAACTTGTCCAGCACGACACAGTTCTTTTCTACTTCTTTATTGAGCGAAATGCGACGTTCATGGTTCACCAAATGGAAATCTGTAGCAGACAAAAAGTATGTGATGTAGCAGCAGTGGAACAAATTCACACAAGTGACAAACGGTTTTTAGTACATGATACAGGGGGGGTGACAAACTTCAACAATAATTTCCATTTAACTTTAACTGCAGTGTTGATTGTCCATATTAAACCGCGCTAACGTGTTATAGATATCTGCGACTTCATCGTGACCACACTTCAGTTTCAGTTACATGAGGTTATGGATATCTTCATTAAAAATAATGAAGTCTGACTGAGGCTTTGTGAGTCACAGGGCTACTGTGACAAGTGTGTGTGTGTGTGTGTGTGTGTGTGTGTGTGTGTGTGTGTGTGTGTGTGTGTGTGTGTGTGTGTGTGTGTGTGTGTGTGTGTGTGTGTGTGTGTGTGTGTGTGTGTGTGTGTGTGTGTGTTCTTGTACTTGTGGCATACTAAGGACCAGTGAGGGTTTTTAACCAACAAAGTGAGGTCATTTTGGCAGGTCCTCGCTTTGTTTTGTCAAATTTTGGACCAAACATTTTTTTCAATGATTTTTTCAAATTTTGGAGAACATAGTATAGTATGACGTTTTTGACAAATTTTGGACGAAAAATTTTGGGTCAATTTTTTTTTCAAATTTTGGGTCATTTTTTTTTTTCTAATTTTGGGTCAATTTTTTTTTCTAATTTTGGGTCAATTTTTTTTCTAATTTTGGGTCCATTTTTTTTTCAAATTTTGGACCAAAAATTTTGGGTCCATTTTTTTTTTCAAATTTTGGACCAAAAAAAAAAAATAGAAAACACTTTCCAGCCCTTTTTGCTCTGGGGCTCCACCTGCAGACATTTTATGGCACTGCAACCAGTAGTTCTTTGTAGATGTCATTCATGAAGTAGATATTTGTAATTGTGTTGATTTATAAAGTGGAAATGCTGGTCCTCAGTATGCAGCAAGTACAAGTGTGTGTGTGTGTGTGTGTGTGTGTGTGTGTGTGTGTGTGTGTGTGTGTGTGTGTGTGTGTGTGTGTGTGTGTGTGTGTGTGTGTGTGTGTGTGTGTGTGTGTGTGTGTGTGTGTGTGTGTGTGTGTAAGAAACTGCATTCCTCTCAGATCTTGTCTTAATTTGAATGAAAACCGAAACAGCTTTTTTTTTTGGTGCTTTACACCATAACCAATGTAATATAATCATAACAATACGCTCCAGATTGTCTGCTCTGTTCGCTCTCTCTCTGAAAAACAAAGCACCGACAACTAAACACCAAACTACACCAAGGCGAAGCAGGAAGTAACGTGTGTGCCGTGTGTTTACATTAGCGAGCTGCACGTGAACATCTCCGTCACCCTTCATACTTTGAGTAATTCCTCTTATTGCGAGAGCCGCACAATAACAAGAGAGGCTGTGTTTCAGCCTGCAGTGCTGTGAATAAAGTGACGAAGTCCCGTGGTTTAGCGTGTTGTTGTTGCCGCAACGAGCTAATCCGAGCTAAAGGAGCTAGCGGTCTTTTCGGAGATCCGTTACTTGGATGTGGGGAGTGCGTCGAAATGATCCAGACTGCGTTGGATACGCACAACGCACGCTATCCACTCACAGCTTAAAGGGATACTTCACCGATTTGAATGTGGCTTTGTATTGCTAGAATAGCGGTAGTATTTTATAGAAAATGTGCTTCCCTCCTTCCCAAAATCTGTTTTCCCTTATCCAAATGTGCCCTACTGTGAGTCAAATGACGCATTTTGCATCACAGTAGGGCACATTTGGATAAGGGAAAACAGATTTTGGGAGGGAGGGAAGCACATTTTCTATAAAATACTACCGCTATTCTAGCAAAACAAAGCCACATTCAAATCGGTGAAGTATCCCTTTAATGTTAGCCTACTACTTTTTAGCGGGCTCGCTAGCCCAAACAAGTGTGTGTTGCGCAGCGTGCCTGTTGTTTTATTCCCGGTCTAGCTAGATCTGGTGTGCTGTTGTCATTTTTTTAAACTATTAAGTTTGCGAGGCCAAAATGAACGTTAATCTTGCGATGATGAAAATTGACACCGTTAAAACGGGTTTGCGGTAACGCCGTTAATAACGCGTTGAACTGAGCCGTAGCCCTGAAACTCTATTTATTTGTCTATTTTTCTTCTTGTGTTTGGAGATTGTTTGGTTTTAGACTAAAAAAAAACAACGCCATGTAGACGGAAAACCTTTTTTTAAAAAGAAAAAGTAGGAGATAATGTACGTTTCTTCCATTTCAGCGTGGATAGGATCTTAAACGGCTTGGACATCACTTACTTTTATTTAATGCGTCCTGTGTTTGGACGTCTCTGCTCAGCTCCCTTTGTTTCCCCGAGTGCAGTCGAGTTTAAATCTTTTTGGAACAAAAACGCTCGTTTCATTTTCGTTCTTTCTTCCTCGCCGTCATTGAAGTAAATCTATCGTTCCCGCAGCCTCGGCCTCAATCACAGCAGCTCAAATCACAGCAGCTTCAGAGGATGCGCTGAATAACGAGACACAGTTAGACACAAAGAAAAGTGATTCGAGGAGAATGAGTGAAGAATTGAGACAATAATAAAAAAAAATACAAAAAAAGCGAGAAACGGCACGAGGGAGAAAATACTCTGGGCAGGATAATGAAGGGGTGACATAGCACCATGTGATTGGCATGTTAGGCATTAATAACCTGGAATTACCTGGAATAACCATGGCAACACTGCCAATTTGCTTGAAGATCTCCTGTCTTGGTGAAAGGTGTTTGGTCCAATTGGATGGAGGAGAAAACCACGCAGCTCAATTTAGTATTTATTGTGTGCATTTTCAGCCCGCGGCGACGTTCTGTGACAAAGAAGCCTCTGTCCGCTGGGGTTGTTCGATCGTGTTTGTCAACAATTCACAAACTGATTTTTTCCAATTTGCCTCGAGATTCTTCTCTCAAATAAAAACTTCACGCACATCATTGATTCTGAACATACAGTTTGCACTTAGTGTACTGTAAAATTTCACGTCATCATTATCCTGACCAAACCGGTGTTAGCGGTTAAAATCCCCCGCCAGGTCAAGGGCTGGGTTAGCCCATTGTTGTAATCGAGTATTCAACCAATTATTTTACAATTAATCGAGGATGCAAAACACAAAATTATAATTTTTGGGGGGTTTTTCTATTGATCGGTAGAATACTCAATTACAAAAATAAGCCCTAGTACGCTACATTAATTCTGCTAACATCAATGTTTACGTTAGCGTGTAGCGGCAACGTTAGCGACTGGATGCTTTGGGCTCAGATACTGAATCATTGAGGACGTGCTGTTGTGTTTACGCCATCTGTCGTTTACAGCGGTTGCACTGCACCTTGTTAGCTTCTTACTTAAAAGCGTGAAATGGTCCCACACTTTTTTCACATTTTCTGCCTTTTACGGACGGTTTCACTCTCCGTCACCGCCATCGCGTCGGCTGAAAACCGAATGTGAGGTGTGCGTCTGCTAAAACGGTCCGTGTGGAACAAGGAGCCACCGCGCAAGAGTTTTTGCCTCAAGGAACTTTTGTAATCGCGTCAAAAGTTTGGGGTCACTTAGAAAAAATTGTTTTTCCAATGAATATCTACACATTGTTAATGTGGTTAACGACTTTTCTAGCTGCAAACGTCTGGTTTTTAGTGGAATATGTACATAGGTGTATAGAGGCCCATTTCCACTGTTCTAATGGTACATTGTGTTTGCTAATGGCGTTAGAAGGCTATTGGATGATTAGAAAACCCTTGTGCAATGATGTTGTTAGCACAGCTGAAAACAGTTTTGCTGGTTCTTTGACGAAAACATTGTATAAGTGACCCCAAACCTTTGAACGGTAGTGTGCACAATCACAGAGACGTCATAAGACAGGCCAATAAAAAAGATGTCGTAGAAACCAATTAATAATACAAGTACCTTCTCTCACACACTAGACTCCACTGTGTTCAAACTCTGTGCTGCACTCGCTCTGTCAGTCATGTATTCACAGAGAGGCTGATTCCCTGAGCGCAGGAGTCCAGGACAGACTCTCACTACAGGGGACAGTCTTCGTCTTTGTTCCCCGTATCGTGCTTTACATTCCCCAGACCTTTCCCCGGTTCCCTTACATGCCTGCTCCATGGGCAAGTAGACTGCAAGCATCCATCCATCCATCCATCCATCCATCCGTCCGTCTGTCCATCCACCCAGCCTAGCACTGGCTGACTTCTTGTGCCCCCCCGGCCCAGAACAAGGGCTCTCTCTGGGGGACAGTAGTCGGCTTTGTTTCCCTCTCATGCCTCACATTCCCCAGGTCTGCCCTGTGTCCTCCACCCCAAGGCACAGGGCACTAGGAGGGGGCATTGGGCCTTCTCCACATCACCATTACTCTTTCTCCTTCTGATAGTATCACTCTTTTAACTCCATCCATCCCTCCCCTCCCTCCCCCGGCTCTCTCCGGCAGTAAGCTTTTACTAATGCCCTTTCTTGATCTTTCTATCTTTCTTTACAGGCCATAAAACTGACGGCGAACAACCTTCAACCTTCTCTTTCCTCTCTCAACTTCCTTCTCTTTCACTCCGCTCTCAAACACACATCAGGCCTGTTTTTCACTTCACTTTTGATGGATTAAATAAACTCTCTTTCTTACATCTATACTGTATAACTCAAACTATAAATATATATATCCAATATAATAGGACACTTCTTTTCTCTCTCCGATCTTTTCTCTTTCTTTTTTGTTTTTTTGTTTTTGTGAAGCTCTCACAAGGAAATATGGATTTTAGCCGGTGAATGAAAGGATCCCCTAATAAAATCTATACCTGCTTTAGTCTACAACACCTTACGGATGTGTTCCCTGCTTTATCGCCATAAGATAACATAAGACTTAACTCTGTAATTTTACAAAAACAAGGCAGCAGTAGACCACAATCTCTTATATCCCCACGACCATAAAACACTGATTTTCTGCAGCAAATAATAGCAAACAATATTCCATGTTTTTTGGGGGGGATTTGGGGCTGCCACCACTGCCCCCTACTGCCTGTTAGCGGGAAAACCAGCCTCGCAAGATCAGGGCCGCCGACCGACTCGGACCCGGAGTCCTCAGAATCCGGAGATCTTTGCAAGAAACACGAATTGTGCTTAGATCAAGGCAGATGTATCGCTATTTAACACGTTCATCGCGTTAGCAGAAATATGTGATATGAACTAATATGTAAGAGAAGAAGGTGAAGAAGCGATCACGCTTACAAAGTTCCTACTTTGCCTATTCATAGGGCTTCCAGAGTCCCAAATATGTATTAAAATGATTTAAAATGGATGGTTTTGTTGTATAATATGTCTCCATTAAAGCTCACATAGAGTGGTACTGTTGCACATATATGTTAGTTATGGAGGTCTACTTACATACATCAACTTGTTTTTATTGTCAAAAACCTCCGAGTTGCTGTAAACGAGCCGATAGAAATCTGTCTATTCTGACGCTGTTTCCCAGCCGCGAGATTTCAGACTCAACTCTCACACCCAGAAGACAGAGTGTGTTGTGATTGGCCAGTACCCGGAAGTGACATATTCAGCACACCCGCTCTCAGAAGCACAGCTCCCCCCTCTGGAACGGTGGATGCACTGCTACTCATTATCAAAACATTGTTTTAACAGTGTTTAAAAATAGCTTCTTCACGACTCCCCGCCGCAGTCCCTTTGACGACCTTTGGCCCGGACTCAGACCCAGAGTCAGAAGACACTGTCGCTCGTGAAACACCTCCACAACGGACGTTATTCTTCTTCTGCGGTTCAATGTACGTAACCGGATGTGCCCAGACTAGTGCCCGGAGCAGGAGGATCTGCTGTTCAGGAGAACCGCTGTTTACGTAACCGGACCGGGTTTTTTCAGAGATCTCGCTGAGCCCGAGATTACAATAAAACACAACGTTCTCAGCAGTGGCTGAACTGTTTGTTTAGAACCTTCAGGGCTTCATAAACAAGGTAATGACGCAGATACACACTAAAAAACAGCGTTAATTGGAACTTCCGCTTTAAGCAGGAACGGTTTCAATTAGATATGTCTTTTTGTAGTGTTGGGCCGCATGACGCGTTTCCATGACGACTGACCGGAGAAAGACGTGCGTGACGTCATGTTTACGCGACTCCCGATTGTTAAAATGAGTCTCTGAAGTAAGGCTAAACTTCAAAAGCAGAGGCACACACACACACAACACACAGGTACGCTGATTATTCGTAGCGCTGCTCTTTTGGTTTAATAAACAGTTCCACTGTAGGCGCGCTAACGGCGCTAAAGGAGCTAACGCAGATAACGAAGCTAACTGGTAAACGGTGCCTGGACTTTCGGTGCCGCGGCACGTCAACGCGACTTCACATGTCCACTGTACGTGAGCGAGGTCAGCGTTGGAAATAAAACCGTCGCCTGTTCCTTTCCAAAACGGTCCAACATCCAACTTTTCCAGATTGCGATCGGGCCTGTCGCCTGCTCTGTACCGTCACGCTGGTCCAGGATCAGCCCCCCCCGCCCCCTTCGCCGCTCGCTCAACACAAAACGCACAGACACAAAAAAAAACCTGCCGCAGCGCCAGTGGCTGTCTGTACCTACAGCCCACATCTATTCACCGAGAAGACGGCTGGGGGCGTAGGCCATAATTAAAGATGGCCGCCTCGCCGTCGCACAATGGCACTGCACAGAGACGTTCTTTTATTGCATGTATTTTTCTCAACAGGAGAGTGGGCAGTCAACCCTCTGTGAGCATTTAATTGGTTTAACAGCTGGAGAGGAGGAGGAGGAGGAGGAAGGGGGGGGGGGGGGTCAAAGAAAGAGACGAAACAAAGACACGGGAGAAAAGTGTGAGTCATTGTGATTTTAAATTCGCTCTGTTTGCCGTTTATAAATTCATCAGCGGGCAAGACTGACTTTGGATATTAAGCGTAAGAGCGGAGATTAATAATTTGCAGCGCTGTCGCCTCACGTCTGTCGTCTCTCTGCTCTGTGCGTGCGTGCGTGCGTGATCGTTGGCAGGTAACAGTTTCCCCGCAGCATCACTGACAGTATTATTATTATGATTATTATTAAAAACAGTGAGATTAGGAAGAGATTTTTACTACAACCACTACCACCCACACACTTGTGGGTGTGTGTGTGTGTGTGTGTGTGTGTGTGTGTGTGTGTGTGTGTGTGTGTGTGTGTGTGTGTGTGTGTGTGTTTTATTTGTGTACGCTCGGGTGAATGTGGGTGCTGACAAGTGTCTTTGTCTGTCCTCTGTGCCAATAAACGAAAAACTGGAGCAGAGCCTTGGGGCAAGGTGAGGCCACGATGTTCCTCTGGAGGTTTGAACTAATGGAGATCCACTGTTGGGTTGGAGGGGCCGGCCCTCGAGGGCGGGGATTAAAAATGTAATCCAGTGCACACATTAACACGCAGAGACCTGAGATTGCAACCCGGGGGTGCAAGAGCCCACAGTTCTCCACCATTACATCCTGCTCTTCATCTGTGGCAAATGTCATTTTGGTAGATTTGACTTTAGATTTGACACGAAGCAAACAGATTATCCAGTTCGAGCACGGGTTTTTTGTGCTTTTCCATTAGTGACGGTACCCCGGTGCTTTGATCCAAGCGAGCTGAGCCGATACTGAAATGTGACGTCAACAGACGAACAGTGCTGAACTGTACATCAGCTACAAAGGCAGAAGAAAAACCAAAGGAAAAAATTTCAACATTTAACTGCAGTTCAGTGACTGTGCAGGAAGCATTGACCGATGTCAACAAATCTTTAACCCTTTAGCCTCAAAATGTGCATTTACTGCATGTAAAAATAGTGCATTAACGATTTAAAATGAAGAAAAAATGAGTGAACAGTATAGCACATATTTAAAATAACGTTTGGTTTGTCCAAAAACAGTTAACTAGAGTACGTACAGGCGTTTTTTTCCAACTCTCTCCTCTCTGGTGACGACTCAGACCCTGATTCGCCGGCTTCCTGCGAAAAGCGCAAATTAAATTAACCGTTATAATCACAACGCGTTGGCTTTGGTGCTTTACTGGTGTAATTACGGTGACGCAAATGAGCTAGCGCTAACAACGCGCCGTCCGCGATACTGAGCCACTAGTTTGCGACGCATACAAAATACGCCGTCACGGCAGTTGCGACATGCCTGATACTAAATAGAGTCGAGTAGAGAACTGTGTTTTCCTGGGGAGGAATTTATGGTTTCAGTCACGAGTTTTCTGCTAATCCGAAGGCGTCAAAACATTTGTTTGGTTTGCAGGTGAAAGACGACGTTGACTTTTTCTGATGTGCGATCTGTGGGTTTAGTCCAAACAGTAAATGAAACAACAACCCGAGATACAGATGTATGTGTGTGTGTGTGTGTGTGTGTGTGTGTGTGTGTGTGTGTAAATGGAGGGATAGATGGTAAGCGTGTGTGATGTGTTGAGAGGGAATTTCCCGCCGCAGCAGCAGCACTCCAGAGACTGAGGAGCTTATTTCACACTTCATTTCATTCTAATACCTAGAACAACAGCACGGTGACGACACACACAGATACACAGACTCACACGTATGCACACACACACACACACACACACACACACACACACACACACACACAAACCCATCTGCAATACGAGCCTATAAATAACATACATTTCCATATTAGATGATCTATGACCATCCATGCACTCAGAGTGATAGATCAGCGTTAAATGTGTGTGTGTGTGTGTGTGATGCAACGTGGTGAAAACCAGTCCTCGTTGCACTTGTATCAGAAAGTCTGCTCTGCTGCTTCAAATCATGTCAATTCATCCTCTTTATCTCACTATCCTTACTTAATAAACCTGCTGCACCAAAGTCCACAGAGAGAATCAGCCATTTTAGCTCATAGCTAACATGTACTGTATGTTGCTGCTCTGGTGCTGCCCCCTGTGGTGCGTTTGTGTCATTGAGGTGAATTCAAAACAAAGGATTTCAGACACTGGTCTGTTTTTTAATGGAATATGTACATAGGTGTATAGAGGCCAGTTTCCAGTGTTCTAATGGTACATTGTGTTTGCTAATGGTGTTAGAAGACTATTGGATGATTAGAAAACCCTTGTGCAATGATGTTAGCACAGCTGAAAACAGTTTTGCTGGTTCTTTGACGAAAGGGCAAAATTATTAATTTGAATAAAAATCATTATTTCTAATCTCATCAATGTCTTGACTATATTTTCTATTCATTTTGCAACTCTTTTGATGAATAAAAGTCTGACTTTTAATGGAAAACACCAACAAATTGTATAGGTGACTCCATCTGAAACACACTGAAGGAGCCCAAAACCTGGTCCAAATGAGGCAGAACCTGATTTCTGAGGAACTGGTTGTGCTTAGAGCTGATATTTGAATCAGGGTTTGTTTTGTTTAGGTCGTCCAAATGAAGGGAAGTCGACGCAGAGTTTGTTTTGCACAGAAATGAAGCGGTGCCGTCGGTGTGTGTGTGCGCTGGTCTGAAACCTATAGATCAAACCTCCACCTCATACACCACACTCTCCTGGGACATCAACTCCAGATGCCTTTTAGATTGTGTGATGGTTAATTATATTAACAGGGTTATGGGGGGGCAGCTGAAGCTGTAGGACATATAGAGTGGAGATGATAAAGTGCAGAGAGAGAAGAGGGCGACTCAGAGTAAAACGATGGCTCAGGGCGATGATGATGATGATGATGATGAGGAGGAGGAGGAGGAGGATGGAAGTGGTGGACTCTTATTATTTGCTCCATAACCTCCCAAAGTGAGTTGTCTCCTATACTTAAAACGTCTCATTTCGTCCCGACTGTCTCGTGTGACGCCTTAAGAAGGTCCTGAAACTAAAGTAGAAAGCAGGTAGTACAGCAGTGTAGTTCAGTGAAGACGCACAACCGTCCATTGTTGACATCTCAGTAGTAAACCCCCCCTAAAGGGGCCCCACCTCACTTCAACCTGTGTGAAGTTATCGTTCTGCAAGTTGGAAAATGAAGAGGATTATTTACAGTGTAATGCATATCTTTTTTTACTCAGTTTATATATGTTTTTTTTCAGTTATTTACAGAATTTTATTGTTCTATATATTTATATTGTTTTATAATGTGGGTTCTTTACAGTGTAATGTAAGTTCATATAGTTTTTTAAAAGCTATTTACAGTATTTTATTGTTCTTTACATTTATATTTTTACATATTTATTATATTATTTCATTCATTTTGAAAGAAAATTATTTTGAAGTCATACATTTTTCAGATTATTTGTAACATAATGGTGATGAACACTGGTTGGAAGGAAGGGCCCCCTGGGAATTTTTGCCCCGGGCCCCTACAGACTCTAGAATCGCCTCTGACTATTGAAGATGCTTGCGTTTTCGCTCCTGCTTGTATTTTGGGATTTGTGCGTGCGTTTGGTTTCACATTTCAGATTTGCCCCCTGTCCGGGCCACCGTAGCATATATATAACCCACAATGTTAGCTTAGTTTGAACCCAGAGGCTAATTCACAACCAGGCCATGTCACCAATTCCAACAGTTTTTTTCTGTCGGTGGTAGATCAAACACCTAAGAATCCTCCAAGAACACTCCAACCATTAACTCACGCAAAATCACATTAATTAATGAAATCAATACAGTGAAATTGTGAAAATACGTCTCCAAAAAAACAGACTGGACGTTAAATAACGGTAACGCTTTCTTTTACAGTCTAATTACCAGGTATTTACCTGGTAAATACCTGGTAACACAAAGGTGTTACTAATGGTAATGAGAAAGTAAATACAATGAAACTATGGCCAACATACTGGACATTTACCTGGTAACTCGATCTTAATTTATCATACATATAACAGGGAAACACTTACCTGCTTATTACCTGTGGTAATTTTCCAATAACACAATTTACCAGATGAATATATAGTATTTCCGCTGTATTGACCCACTTATCACCAGTAGTTATTACCAATAATGCTTTATAATTTACTGGGTAATTACCAAGTATTTTGGCCATGGTTTCATTTTTCTTACCTTCTTATTACAGGCTAATACCTAGTAAGACATTTTTGTTACCATATATTTACTGGGTAAATAGCTAGTTATTAGGGGACTGTAGCTACCTGCTTATTACCAGCTTATAACCCAATAATACACTAACATTTACTATATAGTTACCAGGTAAATACCCAACATTTTGGCCATAGTTTAATTGTACTTACCTCCTTATTACCCACAGTATTTACCCAATAACACACTATAATTTACCATATAGTTGCCAGGTAAATGCCCAGTATGTTGGCCATAGTTTCATTGTATTTACTTTCTTATTACCATTGGTAATTACAGAGTAACACTTTTAGGTTACCATGAATTTACCAGGTAAATACCTGGTAATTAGGGGACTGTAAAAGAAAGGGTTACCTAAATAACTCTGAATAATGACAAAACAGATGGCCGTGATAATATAATTTCAGTGACGTTTATCCAGATTTACAGACATATTTGTAAACCTAAACGTAGACATAAACATATCAGATTATAAATAATCTGTCAGATGGGAAACTATTTCCGGGGGGGGGGGGGGGGGGGGGGTGTGGACTGATGAAGAAAACGTAAACACACTAATTCCCAATATTTGCATACAGGTGCAGGGTCTCTCATGCAAACAGAGGCAAACACCAACACACACACACACACACACACACACAATTTCACCGCCTGTCAGAATTCATTTTCCAGATGAGCAAACAGAGGAGATAAATTTCATACCTCTGATTGGTTAATGACTCTTTGTTTATAGGCGTTTGTTTGCGTGTGGACGCTGACATGAGTTTGTAGACTGATGATAAACAGATGTTACTCCTGAAGCTGCTCTTCTTGCCTTTGTGTCCAAAGTTAGACGACTTTGTTTTGTTTTGTTCTGGGTGGTTTAGATCTATAATCAGACCGTACGAGTTTTGCAGAATTGGGCACGAAAAAAAAATGGAAAACAACCGTTAAACTGCGCGTAATCTTTTAGGAATTTGTTATGATTCGTGTGATTGAGTTGAGTTTTTGCAACGCTGAAACTGAAGATCAGACTTAAACATCCTGAAAACGAGTTCAATCTCCAACATTTAGCAAGGAAACATGTCTAAAATCTCTGTATTTAACAGAGGAATCTGGTGTGTTTAGCGACAATCGTGAGCCGCGAATCCACTCCACGGTGCATTCTGGTACCTTTTCCATCTGATATAAACAAACATGTGACGGCCAAACCAATGCAAGATTAAATATACACAGAAAACTTACAAATATGCGAAACAAAACTTTAATTTAATGCACAAAGTACAACTGAAGAGAGTACAACTAAACCAAGACGCTGCCAAACGTCTCCTGAAGACGTTGTTTGTCCTGTGTGAGTGTGTGTGGCCCACATTAGCCTGTTGTTAGCCCCCGTGTTTGTTTGTGCTTCTGATTTCGTGTGTGTGCGCGTATTGTTCCGTAATCTCGAAATTTGCATGTTTAAACAGGATTAAGTGCAGATCGGCAGAATCGACAATAAACATTTCTTTGACAGGAGGTGAATTTGGCAGATTAGCATCGCAGAGCAGATCACGAGAAGAAGACGAGGGCGAAAGCAAATGAACCTCTTTTGTGTGTGTGTGTGTGTGTGTGTGTGTGTGTGTGTGTGTGTGTGTGTGTGTGTGTGTGTGTGTGTGTGTGTGTGTGTGTGTGTGTGTGTGTGTGCGTGCGTGCGTGCGTGTGTGCGTGTGTGATTTGTTCTCAGAATGGTTCAGTAACTTCCTGCATGACCAGAGCACAGACCCGGTCTGAGACTCCTCTGTTAAATATGAACATTTTAGACATTTCCTTTGTTAAATGTTGGAGATGAACGTGAAAATTTTCAGTGATTTTCAAGCCTTTTTTAACTGATCTACAGTTCAGTATCTTTTGCTTTGATTCTTGTGTCAGCTGTTGCCTTTTAGTATCGGGTCAGCCAAAGTCAGTGGCTATTATTTTGAAAGCCAGTGGTGGGAGAAAATATAGTCCTTGTCGGCCGGTTATTTTATTTTTAGCTGCTCATATAAGCGCTCATTAACATAAAATTATGGGGGTTTTTTTTGTTGTTTTTTTCTCTAAGTCTAAAACTATTAAAATTAAAGATAACATTTTTCTGATAAGATCAATAATAAACAAAATTTAAAAAAATATATATACGTATGTATATACATATATATAAACATACATATACACACATATATGAAAACACATATATACGTGTATATATATACATATAAACATATATATATATATATATATATATACACATGTATATATACACACATACATGTATATATACACATATACACACATGCATGTATATATACACACATTCATGTATATATACACACATACACACATGCATGTATATATACACACATGCATGTATATATACACACATACACACATGCATGTATATATACACACATATACGTGTATATATACACATATATACACACATATATACATACATATAATATATACACACATATACATACATACACATATATACATACATATGCATGTATATACACACATATGTATATACACACAAATACACATATATATGTGTATATATACACGTATACATATACACATACATACACACATATATACACATATACATACATATATACATACATATGCATATATAAAGAACTTTATTAAATCCTCAAACTTAAATTATTTTAGACAGGAAGTCTCCTCCTCCTCCCTTTATATTAACAGTCATTCTTGCTTCTTTCTCCTGCTGCATGTTTCCCACTGGGAGCTGAGGGCGAGAGGGTGAGAGGGTGAGAGGGTGAGAGGGTGAGAGGGTGAGAGGGTGAGAGGTCGCCGATGAGAAGAGAGCTGTAAAGAGAGCGGAGAATGGAGGACGAAAGAAAGAGTGGAGGGAAAGACTTAAGAGGAGACAGAGGATACGGAGAGAAAGAGGCAAATAAAAGGAGAGATGGTTCCGCGGTGAAAGAGGGAGAATGAAAGGGGGAGAAAAGAAGCCGGGGAGAGGATAATGGGAAGAAGACAAAGATGGAGAGAGAGAGTGGAGAGAGAGAGAGAGAGAGAGAGAGAGAGAGAGAGAGAGAGAGAGAGAGAGAGGCGCCTTAAAGAGGCCACGACTGGACACAAACAAGAGCATCCAGCAGAGGGAGAAGGTGAAGAGACAGACGTGATGAAAGGAAATCAAGCTCTGAATGAGGGAGAGAGAGAGTGTATTGTAGAAGATGGAGGGTCATAAGAAGCTGCTAAAAGGCAGAGGTGTGTGTGTGTGCGTGCGCGTGTGTGTGTGTGTGTGTGTGTGTGTGTGTGTGTGTGTGTGTGCAATTTGGAGAGGAAGTGTTTTGAGGCGCAAATGGCACACTTGTGAGTTTGCCATGGGTTAGGTGATTACACACTTCCCCCTCCCCCCTTGACACACACACACCCCCCCCCCCCCCCCCCCCCCCCCCCCACACACACACACACACACACACACACACACACACACACACACACACACACACACACACACACACATTGTCTGGCCAATCCACAGCCCGTTGACACCTCAGTCTTAATCATCACCTCGGTGTCAGGTCGACAAAAAGCTGCGCTCTGATCCGACTCTGACTGTCAGACACTTGCTTTGTTTCCACGCACTTAAAGAAACAATCTGATTATCCTCCACACACACACACATTCAACGCCCTCTGCAGCCACGTCACAGTGCTGGAAACGCAGAAGTTTAAAAGCTCGGTTTCTAAGTCTGAAAACTCCTACGCTGCATTTTTTTAAAGTGACACCGTTGTAGGGATTTCAACCTTCAAATAATAACCGTTTTATCGTCCACATGGGGGTCACAGGCTTCTGCTGCAACCAATCCCAGCTGACACAGGGCAGAAGAAGTCAATCATCAGGGTTCCCCACACCTTGTTTGGCATCAAATTCAAGGACTTTTGACCCATGATGGCGTCCACTTTTAATGATTTGTGCGACTGTCCTTGGAATCTTGGATCGGTCAAAGTCAGATCTTTCTTTCTTCGCTCGTCGTTCTAAATGGAATCTCACGTCAGGACGCCGCGAGTGATCACGACTCGGCGTACCCCATTGTCCGGCATCTATTTATGCAGAATTTCCCAAGGATTTCAAGGACCAGTGGGAACTCTGAATAGAAGCTGTACCTAATAAAGTGGCCTGGACAGAGTCTGAGAGTGGATATATGTGACTATAACACAGCGGTGTCTCTGCTCTTCATAGACCTCCCTCTTCCTCTTAGTGATAATGAGAGGAATTACACACAATGGTTCTACTTTCCTCTTCAGGGGAGAGGAATAATGGGAAGTCTGAGAGGGAGAGAGAGAAAAGAGAGGGATACAACAAAAACTCAAACACGGGCTGAAGTAAAGAGAGAAGAGGGAGTGACTGCGAACGCCACAGAGAGCGATCGCCTATCGACTCGATGAGAGAGGACGCATCATTATATAATTGTAATCCCACAAAGATGGGGTGTAATGGGGCTTCCTCTCCTCCCACTGCTGCTCGGGTAATTCATCCCTCCCTCTTTCCGTCCCTTTCTATCTCCAACTTTCACCGTGTCACCCATCAATCTTTTTCCAATTACCTGCTCTGTCTATCCGCAAATCCATCATAATCATTTCCATGGTAACGGGTTGCATCCTCCATTGGCTTTGGCCTATTGTTCAATAGAAAAAAAGAGGGTGGGGAGATGGAGAGAAAGAGATGTGAATATTGTCCTTGTGCTCACTGAGTGACTGTAAAGAGTTAATAACGTGAAGACGGCCAATAAAACCACGTCTGCACCATTGTTTCACCTGCATCAACACAACGTGAGGATCTACGCTACTGTTCCAGGGTCTCTGCAGGTTTTCAACAAGTCAATTTAAGACTTTTTAAGACTTTTTTAAGACCATAATGAATACAATTTAAAGGTGCCATATGCAAGAATGTGGCCAAAAACAGTTACTACATTCAAATTCAAAACAAAGAGGTCTTTTAGGTTTCGTTTTCTGACGTAACTGGCAACCCGTGGTTGCTCAGCAGCTGAGACTCTACTGACTGCAATGATTGGTAGACGGCGGTAGGTGGCGCCACATGACGCCAAAACATGATTTCAAAACATAAACATGATTTGCAGTCTGCAAAAAAAAAATGTATGCAAATATTTTGTCTGTACTGTTGTTGTTGGTGAGTTTGTTATATGAACATTATTCCTGAGTCTCTGTGACATATTAGGAGGATTTTATGATTTATTACATAATGCACCTTTAAGACCCATTTCAAATCAACACTGGCAAAAAAAAAAGCACAAAATACATGAAGGAAAATTGCAGCCACAAATGGTTGAACTTGCACTTACTCATCTAATGCAAGCAATTCGGCCTAGCTGTGGGCTTTCGTTAAGTTTTCTCCGCTGCTATGCTATGCTATGCTAAGCTATAACACACTGCGGCGCGCGCAGCACACTAGCTAGTAGTGCTCGATAAATTCTCATCGGGCAGCACAGGTGGCCTACTTTTACGTTCCGTGTTGTAGTTATTGTTGTTATCGCATCCTTAAAAAACAGGAGAATTTAAGACATTTTAAGGCCTTAAATTGAAATTATTGGATTTAAGACTTTTTAACCCTGTGTTCACAAGTTTGGGCTAGGGTAAAGTCAAACAAATAAGACTGAAGTTGACAATGGGCTCTGAGATCCTGCTGTGAGAACCAGACTGAAACAGAGCTGAAGCCTCTGAGAAACAACATGTATTTGCCGACCTCAGTGATCTGACTGATCTTCACGTGGAATGGTGTGAATTTAATTTGCAAAACGGCTCAAACTCCTCGGGATCATCAACTGAGGTCTGAGAGCTTTTCTTCTTTCTGTAAAAGAAAGCAGCGTCGTTGTCTTCAACCACACAAAACCTCCCCATTATAACTCTGATGGTTGCTTTTGATGATTGTATGACTGCACAAAGTGCTCTACGTCGCCGGAGAGCCTGTCGGAGTCGGCAAGGGTTGTGATTGGTCGCCAACGTCGCTCACCGGTCCATAAACCTGGCCTCACACGTAGCCATAAGCACGGTGGAGTGAGCTCCTTTGTAGTTGAAGCAGTCACTCCTGGCATTTTTGTATCAAAAGAATCGGTGTTTCAATGTTATTCAGCTGCAACAACAACAACAACAGTATTTTTGCATAACAACCAACGACGTTACCGAACATCGGCGTCATGGGACGAGGCCAGTATTGCGTAGCGACCCCTACTGATCGGGCGGGAAATTGCATCGCATATCCGGCACCACGACGGAGAACGATGAGGGATCTCCGTGGTTACGCAGTTGGATGGCGCGTTAAGCAGTCGTAGAAGTGTAATCACCGCTTCGAATGCGACGTCCACAGACTGCCGGCCACTGATTGGTCAGAGAGTGTCGTCACTGAAGAGTCACAAGTGTGACCCCAAACTTTTGTACTTTCCTAGAGGAAACGCAACCTAAGCCGTGCCGAGACGAGCCGGGACCATAGTGGAAAAAGGCCACACCCTGAATCTGAATACATATATTACAGCTTTTTTTAACTATTTTGGCAACGTTTTTCTGTGATCGATTAATCAGGGCGTGATAAGTCATAATCACGAGCGGGGATTCAACGTAAACAACAAAATAAACAAGGCAGCCATAGACTCATGTTAGCTCATGCTAATTCATTGATTCATTTTACATTATATGCGGCACTTGTTTGTGCATCAGCACCAGTGACTTCACTGATGCCGCGCGATTGAATGTGACAGATGTGAGAGCTGCTGTGGTCGGCGTGCAGCGCTGATTATGGACTCAAGTGTTTTGTTATTGTGTTGGTTAGTGATGTGCAACATCCTCCACCTCCCGTCAATTCTCTGACCCTCTCTCTGTGTTAACTCACACAGACGACCAGGCAAAGAAACAGGAAATTGAATTACGTTCATTTGAATAAATAAAATCGCTGCTTCTTTCTTTCTTTCTTTCTTTCTTGTTGTGCCGATACACAGGATAATGGTGCGCCATGAATTGAAAGATTATATTTGTGTTGTGTTAGCTGCTGGTTTGTGCATTTTAATCTCCCTATGTGTGTGTGTGTGTCCAGATTTTTACTGAACTGTACGGTGGCCCTGAGGTGCAAAACACAAACGCAAAAAAACAAAAACACAAGCGCAAATCACAAAACACACTCACTTTGTAGAGCTGCCATCCCATATTAAAGGCTAATTTATACTCCTGTACAAAATATTTTTTAAGTGTCCGTCACTCGGACAACGGAGACGGTTAGAGCTGCGATTGGTCCTCAGGACAGGCCGAGCTAACGCTGCTCTGTGCCGGCTCACAGTGAGCACCGAGCGTCCACAGAGGCGGAGCTGATCACCGCCGACAACGTCGCCGCCAAACTATAAATACGTCATATCTTAACACACACGGCACATGTTTAGACTCTAAATGGCCAATTTCTCGCCTCAAATTATCTTAAAACTGCGTTCAGTGACACAGAAAAGTGAGAAACGGCCACTGTTTCAACAACAACAGTCTTTCTCTCTCGGACGCCATTGCTCACTGTAGACAAAAGCACAACAACCTTGCGTAGCGACCCCTACTAATCGGGCGGGAAATTGCAGTGCGTATCCGTCACCACGACGGAGAAGTATGAAGGCTTGAGTGGTCTCCGTGGTGACGCAGTCGGAGAAGTATAATGTGGCCTTAAAGGTGCCATATGTAAGAATGTGGCCAAAAACAGTTACTACATTCAAATTCAAAATACCATGGTCTTTTGGTTGCTCGGCAGCTGAGACTCTACTGACTGCAATGATTGGTAGATGGCGGTAGGTGGCGCCACATGCCAAAACATGATTTGCAGTCTGCAAAATATATTTTTTAAATGCAAATATTTAGTCTGTACTGTTGTTGTTGGTGAGTTCAGTTTGTTATATGAACATTATTCCTGAGTCTCTGTGACATATTAGGAGGATTTTATGATTTATCACATAATGCACCTTTAAGGCTACAGTCCTCACTGCAGGTTTTTTCTTTTGCGTTTGTGTTTTTGGTTTTGCGTTTGTGTTTTGCACCTCAGGGCCACCGTAAAACAGCTTATTACAGCTCAATAAACTGGACCAGACCAGAACAAGTGCAGCGGACAACAACTCCAGTGTCTTTATGAAGTTTTATTTCACACACTACTTAATACCGTACGGTTATGATAAAATAATCTACACAAAAAACCAAAGCTTTGGTAACAAAGCCTTGATACAAACTTGCAACAAAAACAAAGCTTTGGTGACATCGCTTTGATGAAAACTGTGCTTTGATGACAAGAGTGTGCGCGTGTGCGCGTGCATGTGTGTGTAGGGGGGGGGGGGTGCGTGTGTGTGTGTGTGTGTATGTGTGTGTGTATGTGTGTGTGTCCTCTCACCGTCCGTCTCGTCAGTGTTGATCGGCTCGCCATGGCGGAAGGACGCAGAGAACAGTCGCCTCATCGCCTCTTCTCCACACCACCGGCCAGCAAGCGACCCTGCCTTCGCCCTGCTCCCCGGGGTCCCGGGCCGGGGTCCGGCCACGGTAGCGGCTTGCCCAGCTCCCGGTACCGTTCCCCGGAGTCTCTACTGGACTGCGCCGCGAAGGCAGTCGCGGAGAAATGGGCCTTCGAAAGAGTGGAGGAGCGCTTCGAGCGGATCCCGGAGCCCGTGCAGCGCCGCATCGTTTACTGGTCTTTCCCCCGCAACGAAAAGGAGATATGCATGTACTCGTCGTTTCAGTGCCGAGTCGCCGGAGAGGAGGGTCCGTCGGCGGCTCCCGGCGGCTCTGGCTCCGGAGCTACGACCGCTGCCGCAGCCGCTGCTGGTGGAGGATCTACCGCCGCTACGACTCCGGCTACCGCGGCAGCAGCCGGAGCGGCGGGCACCGGAGACGGACTGCCATTCCGCCGCGGAATCAGGCTGCTTGAGACTGGCTGTGTGGAAAACGTTTTACAAGTCGGTAAGTCACTTAAAAACAAACGAGAGGCTGCTTTTTCACGGTGCGTGCACACTCCGCAACCACCGGAGTGTTTCCGAGCGCGGCTGCCGCTGCTGCTGGATCTATGCGGGGGATGATTGATGGAAGTTTCCGCCGCTGCCGTGGAAAGTGTGCGAAGCGAGTGTTTTGCGGCGAACGCGGAGCCGCTCGCGCTCCGCAGTGTGTTTGTTCGACTTTGTGTGACTAACGTGGGGACGTTTATTTATCGACTTTTTAGCTTTTTCGTCGACTTTTCGCGTGGAACGGGAAGCAGCGATCGTGAGGGTTTCGCTCGCTAGCTTTAGCCGAGCAGCAGCTGCTGTTTAAAAATTAAAGGGCTTCCTATTGTGGCGAACTCGTCACTCGTAGCCGCTGGCTACTGCGTCTTTTTTCTAACCGGTTAGTTTTGCCTACAACCCTAAACTTGATTAATGTGTTTTCTCATAAACGCAACAAAAAGCAGTGTTTTTCCGCTGTGTTCTTTTTTTTTGCGAACGTTCTCGGTGTCTGCCCGGGGGCTCCACGGCCGGAGCTCGCTGGAGCTGTAACCCCGGCAGAGAGGCAGGGGAGGCGGGGGAGGAGGAGGAGGAAGGCTGTGACAGACGCGGATACAAAAGACCCAGCGTTGTTTTAGCGTCGGGGCTTTATTTTTGTTTGTGCTGGTGGAGAAAAAAAAAGTCGTTTTCTTTCCCAGTTTAAAACCAGTGGAAGGAAGATTAGGCTACAAACAAAGGCGGTTATTGGGTCTCTTACTATGATTAATCCAGCGTTAATCCCAGAGAGAGGAGGGAAAAAAAATCCCCCACAGTTTTTTGTTTATTTGCTGATGCTCGGAGCGGACAAAGAGCGCAGTAGAAACACACGCAGAACATTGTTATTGTGCGGTTATTAGAGAGAATAACGCGGTGTTTTACGCAGTAACGTGTGCGGTTTGGCCGCAGCTTCTTGCGACACAAAAGGCTTTTCCAGGTTTTTTTTTTTTTTAAATGATCGATAAAACGTCTCTCGTTTCCAGCGAGGCTGTTTCCAAACAAAGGGCCATTCCGCAAAGAAGCTCCGTCTCCATTCACACACTCATTAGTTTCAACACGGACACAAAACCACTCTCAGAGACCCGGTTGGAAATCAAGTGGGTTTGTGCAAAAAAGTGAAAAAAAAAAAATCTTGCATAAAAGTTAAATTTATACGCTTTGAAAAGTTAGCACATGAATATGTGACTATATGAGTTCAATAAATAAATAAAGGTGTTTTTAGAGTTAGTGGCAGACGTTAGGCAGCCCGGAGCACCTGCTTACGAAATCGCGTTATGCAAATATTCCCGCGCTGCCATTGTCGGCTAATCGCGTTATGCCACGGCTAAGCTCGGCTCACGTCACTACGCCCATCAATTTTGCAACGTTTCGGCTTCTCTGGGCCACGAGGTCAAACCATATCTGCGGAGTTAACTTTGCACTTGACTTTCCGTCTTTTATTTTCTGTGCTATTCACCGCGCTAGGAACTCGCAGACAATATAATTAAGTTTTTTACAGCTGCTAGCGCTAGGAACTCGCAGATGATACGATTACGTTTTTTACTGCTGCTAGCGTTGGGAACTCGCAGACGATACAGTAATGTTTTTTAACAGCTGCTAGCGCTAGGAACTAGCAGACAATACTATTACGTTTTTTACTGCTGCTAGCGCTAGGAACCAGCAGACGATACTATTACGTTTTTTACAGCTGCTAGCGCTAGGAACTCGCAGACAATACAATTAAGTTTTTTACAGCTGCTAGCGCTAGGAACTCGCAGACGATACTATTACGTTTTTTACAGCTGCTAGCGCTAGGAACTCGCAGACAATACAATTACGTTTTTTTCTAGCTGCTAGCGCTAGGAACTAGCAGACGATACTATTACGATTTTTACAGCTGCTAGCGCTAGGAACTCGCAGACAATACAATTACGTTTTTTTCTAGCTGCTAGCGCTAGGAACTAGCAGACGATACTATTACGTTTTTTACAGCTGCTAGCGCTAGGAACTCGCAGACAATACAATTACGTTTTTTACTGCTGCTAGCGCTAGGAACTAGCAGACAGTACAATTAAGTTTTTTACACCTGCTAGCGCTAGAAACTTGCAGACAATATAATTACGCTTTTTTACAGCTGCTAGCGCTTTTCGTTGATGTGATCATTCCGTGCCTTCCTCTCGTTCTTCCACGGTGACCCCGATTTATACTGCTAATCGGCATAAATAAATACCCGTTTCCCTTTACTGTTTGGTTAAAATGTGCAGTATATTTAGCTATTAATGGGGATGAAACTGGTGCATCGTCAAAAAGATGGAAAAAAAGCACTTCCTTTTATGGTTACTGGGAGTATTTATCTATGGCCATATGGTGTGGAGAGCCACTGGAGCTTGTCTGGGGTTTCATGTTGCTTGCTCCAGTGTGTCCAGAGAGAGGGGGGGGGGGGGTGCAGGCTGCTTGTGTGACTGCTGTATGTAATTGCATCTCATAAATGCTCATCGATTCTTAGCCCTTAACTCAATGAAATGTGAGACTTATGAATATGAAAGTGAGATTTGTTGCAGGCTGACTTGATAACGTTGTTGAGTCTGTTTCTCTTTTTTTCCCCTCCTCCTCCTCCTCACTGCAGAACAAAAACAAAAGATAGATAAGTAAATTCAGCGTCATTGCATATCACATGTTCTCCTGATATCACGCAGCCCGAACCTTGTGTTACTTCATGTGTGTACAAAAACAGATAAAGTGTGATTTTGTGACCTTTCAGGAAGCATCGTTTACAGCACAGTTATTTTAGTTGACCGTAAAAGTTGTGAGTCTGACTGTAAACAAAAGTGACATCATCACACACACACGAGCAAGTGTGCAGACAGTGAGGTTTAAAAAGTCTGACTCGTGTCGTCGTTCAAGGTTTCTTGAAGAGCAGACGTTGTGATGTATTCTAAAAACAACAACTTGAACTCTGAGCTTCCCACACGGTTGCAGACGCTTGCATCAGCAGATCTATTGAATTTATCTGTTCAAGAGAACGTTAAGGTCGTCGTTGTTGTTGTTAAATCGTCGATGCATCGACCACGAACGTCAGCGTTACCCTTGAACCACCTGGAAACTTAAGTTGAACTTAATTCTTTGATATCTTAAGAATATATTTGCTGCGTTATCTCGCCTTTTAAGGCTGAAAATTGACAATTGTCAATGGTCAACTCTCCCGCGCCAAACTCCATGGAGCAAACAAGTGTTTTTTTTAAGCTCACAGGGGCACAGGAGATGTCGGTCTACTGTCATCTCATTTGACAAGTTTGAGTCACTTTGGTCAATTTAAACACACAAGTCACACAATAACACATTGTGTAACACACACTCAGCAAATTGAGGCAACAGTGGATCAACAGCTCCTGTGTACCATGATGTAAAATAGACAATTTTCTCCAGTGGACTTTGGTATGCTGCCTCTGAAGCGACACAAACTCCAGCCTCCGATCAGAAAAGGCTGTTGAAGGTTGAGAGAAAGCATCGACTATGTCGACTTTAATGTCGAATATAATTATTTTAAGTGGCTTAGATCTGTTTTATTGGTGCCCTCACAGGCCAGGACGAGCGCAAACTATACTACCATTCAAAAGTGTGGGGTCACGTATACAAATTGTTAAGTATTTTCCATTAGAAAGTCACACTTTTTTTTAATTCTCAAAATTTAGAATTTTTTCTCTTTTTTTCGCAAAATTGTAATTGCTTTCTCAAATTTTTCTTTTCTGAATTCTAAATTTAAAAAAAAATTCTAAATTTTTTTCTTTCTCAAAATTTCAATTTTTTTCTCTAATTTCAATATTTTTTCTCAAATTTAAATATTTTTTCTCAAAATTGTAATTGCTTTCTCAAAATGTTATTTTCTGAATTCTAAATTTTTCTCAATTTTTTTCTTTCTCAAAATTTCAATTTTTTTCTTAAATGTTTTTTCTCTCAAAATTATATATTTTTTCTCAAAAAATTTTTATTGTATTTTTATTAGAATTTTATTGCTTTCCCTCAAAATTGTCATTTATTTCTCAAAATGTGTGATATTCATTGAAAAAAGTGCTTTTCCTTCATAATTTCTAAGTGACTCCGGTTTAACTTTGAACAGCAGTCTAACTATCCCTTTGAACCAGTGCTTTAGCAAATTACAAAGTGGCAGAAAACACATGAACTCCGTGCCCTCGCTTGGGTGGAATCACACAGATTAGCAGAGCCGTGGCATTAATCCGCGAACACAGGCGTGTGCATCATCTATGCATCCATCACACAGCTATGACCCGCGGAGCATGTGATTTTTGGACGCATGCCACGGGCTTTGTGTGTTTCAGTTAAAATTCAAATTGAACGGAGGAGAAAAAGCACACACCTGTGAGCAACCGCCTCAGCCGCGAATCGCTTCCCTCAAGGTCAGTCGCCGTCGACATGCGGCGCAAACACCGTCATGTTTATCCGTCAACAAGCGACAGGACGCCAGGATAAGACTTGTTCTTTTGCTTCGTGGACCCTGGGGAATGTGGACATTGTGTTTGCTTCTCAAGGAGAACAATTGTTTTTTTCTTCTTCTTCTTCTTCCTCGTCGTCTTTCACAGAGCTGGTTTTCAGATACATTGTGTGAAGCGCTCGCATACACAATGCGCTCATTACGGATCGTGTTCCACACCTGTAAATTACATCGAGCGGAGATTACTTTCACCTGACCTAGCATAATGTAATCACCACTTAAAGCAGTGGCAGAGCTCAGGAATGAGAGCGGGCTGCATGCTGGCACACGCACACGGTCATGCATGGTTTCAAATATGGCAGTCTGAAGAAGTGGTATTAAACTTTAACAACGCGTGGTATGCGTCCTAATTTATACGAGCCCTCAAGTTACAATTACAGCACATGAAAAGGATGCACTGTTTTTATTGGTCATGTGTCTCAGGTTGTGTTGGCCTGGTCTCTGGTTGACGAGTGAGATATTCTACGGCGATTCCTTAGTTTTGGAAAAACACACCAGTAAGCATTTCCTGTTATTTTATACACGAAGCATCGAAAAATACCTTTTAGTCGCAGTCCTAATTTATTTACTCTGATTCCTTACAAGTCCAGCGGGTTCTCCTGTGTTCCTTTATACCTCATAATCATCGTCAAACTTGTGCCTGGGGGCAGATCCGGAGTTGCTCTTTCAGGTAATTGCTAATGGGATCAGGTGGGGTTGGTGGGGGGGGGGGGTAGGGGGGTGTTGTGTCGGCAGTGGTCGGGGTCTGTGATCTGCTTTTCTAACCCTGCAGGTCACTGAACGTTTAAGACGAAACTTGGGGCTGGCAAAGATGTTGCTTAGCATCATCAAGTGATGTTCCTATAAATAATAAAAATATATATATATATATATATATATATATATATATATATATATATATATATATATATATATATATATATATATATACATACATACACTTATGTGAATTCAGACTGGACTAGTGTGACCCAACCAATGTCTTGACAGAATCTCGAAACTAGAACAGGGCCCCAATCCTGAAAATACTAGTGCGGCAGACTCCCGACGTCAATTTTACAAAATTATATTATTATTATTATATACCACTGGTCCTGGGGAGCCACTGTCCTAACCCTAAAACGTTTCCCATGTTCCTGTAAATGAATGCGTCACCCTCTGTTTGGGAAAGCATTGCTCAAACCCAGTGTTTTACCAAATATTTTGTGAGGTTACCAACGTTTTAAAGATTTCCGACCTCCCTGACTTAAAGGTGAAGTAAGTAGTTTACAGTGCCATCTAGAGGAGAAGCTGAAATTTACAGCAAAGAACTGCTCCTCTGCTCACCCCCTCCCTTCCCTGAGCGCTACGGTATCCTCAGCTGGTCAAATGTCGTCCTCGTCGTCTTTCTCCGTGTCAGCAGATGAGGTTCGTGAGGCGAGGGAGAGGGCGGAGCTACCGCGGCCGTGGCAGACGAAGCGGAGAGAGAGGAGGCGGGACTTCCTGCTACAAGTAAAGAGACGCTTGATTTGTTCTCTCGCGTTTGTCCTTACAGGCTCCGGTAGAAACATGGCGTCTCGCTGCTAACAGTGGCAATGCAACCGCGGTCCGCGACCATGTTATTTTACATGACTTTTTGAAACACTACGAAAATGAAACAAAAACTATTATACAGCGACTAGACAATGCAGGAGCACATAATATGTATTAAAGAGTGGATTTTGGGTTATATAAACCCATAAATACTACACAGTGTCCCTTTAAGTCACGACAAAAACAACCTTTTTTTGTTTGTTCATAATAGGGCTGTAGTCAACCAAAGAAAGTCGATTTTTGTGAACGAAAAGTTTAAAATTCACGCTAATCTGTCTGTCTCTCGTTCGTCACAGAGCGACAACAACCCACTGGGCTGGACTTAACCAAGTAGTGGAAAATTAAGGGGGTGTTCTCTGAAGACGCGATGTTTCCTGTGAAACACGGGTGCTCGAAAACACCCCTATTAGCACTTCACCATGATAATAATATTAATTAAAAAAATAAAATTTGGTCGACCAACCAAAATTTTGGTGGAGCCAGAACGTGTCGACCAACTAGTCGACCAGTCGACTTTGACTTTACAGCCCTAGTTCATAATGTCTATTTTTTGGGGGCTAAACTATTGTGATTTCTACACACTGGATATTTGCTGGTGCGTGTTTGCTGTTATTGAAGTTTGGCTTCAAATGTAAAGACGTAGATGTGTCATACAGGGTTGACTCACTCACTCAATCCACCCTCCCCCCCCCCCCCACATACATTACCAGTAAAGGCCTCATGTGTCGGCCCCTCTTAACGGTAACACTCTGAGACTGAGGGGACGTGAGCTCATCAGCAACTCATTGGCCCATGTGTTCATAATAATCTGCTCCTCACTCCAAGTCGTAATTAGAATAATCAAAGCTAAGCGTGCTTGTATTTGCAAACCCCCCCCCCCTTTTCCTCTGAGTACGTGTGTGTGTGTGTGCCCAGAAGCCCTGTTACCAGAGCCTTATGAAGTCTTCAGAGAGCGGGAGGAAGGGATATAAGAGGAGGGAGGGAAGAAGAAGGGGGGGGTCCTTTAGCTTTGAGTCAGGCTTTGGGATTATTGGGTCATGCTTTGTTACCCAGCTGTAGAAAAAGCCCTTGTTCACAGAAAAAAGGGGGTGTGGGTGGGGGATGGATATGTGTGTGTGTGTGTGTGTGCAAGTCACAGTCTCCACAAAATGACATAAAGCTGTAATGGGTCCCCGACGTCCTTTGAAGCGGCGGCAACAGCAAACGTGATGCTGGGAAGTTGACGAGGATTAAACGTGAGCTCTACTGGAAGTGAGCCAAATATTGTGAAAACAACAAAAAAAATCGTAACAGCAGCATGTACGCAAACTTCGGTCGGGGCTACAACTCGTACAAACTAGCTTGTAAATATATAGCCAATATTGGAATATGACAAAACTGGCCATTTTTTTGCATATTACAAGTGTTCTTTCTTCACTTTCCTGCTTCGTCTCCAACACTGTTAATGTGTGAGGTTTCAGCTGAAGGGGGGGGGGGGGGGGGTTGGTGGTTGCGACAGGAAGTTTGGTGGAAGCTGGAATGAGCCCCGTCATCAATATTGAGTTAGAAAGTGTCTATTTAGCCAAGTCTGAGTCTCCAACTCTGGTGGAAAAGGAACGTGGCTTGTAATCTGAAGGTTGGGGCTGGGTTACTTCTGAGAGCCATTGATTGGGTTAATTAGACACTCTATATTGACCCCAGCTATAGTGGAGGGGGGGGGGGGGGGCTCCTGGTGCCTTTATCCCAAGCCTGGATAAATTGGAGGGTTACATCAAAAAATATAACATATACAACATCGCAAAATAAGTAGCGCTGGGCACGCTAGCGTCGTTAACACACATTAGCGCCTCATGCATTTCCATGACGACTGACTGGAAAAAGACGCGCATGTTTACGCGCCGTGGCACCGGAGTCCAGCAACCGCTTACCAGTTAGCTGCGCTAGCTCCTTTAGCGCCGTTAGCCGTCTGTTTGTTAATGGAAAAGTGCAGCGGTACAAATAACCAGCGTACCTGTGTACTGCATATGTGTGCCTCTGTTTTTAAAGTTTAGCGTCACTTTAGAGACTAATTTTAACAATCGGGAGTCGCGTAAACGTGACGTCACACGCGCATTTTTTTCCGAAACGCGTCATGCGTTAACGTGACCAGCATTAAAAATAAGATTAGAGACCGCTGTGCTACCAAAACAACATTCACTCCCTCCCTGTGTGTCTTTGTGACCAAATATTGTTTTTGTTGTGAGGAGGAAAAAGTTTGTGACCCCGAACGCACCGCGATGATCCTACGACTCTGAAAGTCTTTTTGTTGCCGGTCCTGTGTCGCGTTCACTCTCCTTCCTGATCGTTACAACACAAAGTCTCTGTGGTGTCGAGGTCTATGACACAGCAGATGTTTGCACGACCTCCTCCTTTGTTTTCTTCTATTGTAAAAACCAAGACAGAGCTCCTGTGTGTCTGGTCTTGAAGGTACTGCACGTGTACTGCCTTAACCATGTGAGTTATATTAATGGATTGTTTTTTGTTTTGCAAAGTGTTCCATGAAATGGCTGTGTTTATTATTATTATTATTATTATTATTATTATGGTTGAAATGCACTTAAGATAAAAAAAAAAAAACAAGGTACATTATTAACTTCTAAGTGCTGTAAGGTTCATTTCGAAAGCGTAGATCTAGCGCAAAATTTGAGAAAACATTTTTTCTTGCCATTTAAGTGCATTTGCAAGTATATTTCCTGAGCCACAACTTTAGCCACTTAGCACACAAAGGCGTTTATACCCACTCACAAAGTCTCGTCTTCAGCCTGTCCCCAGCGCATACTACAGACAGACAATGTTTAATCAGCCTAATTAATTCCATGCCTGCCACACTTGAAAAGAGAAAATCAGTTAAACAAATCGTCCCCACACTCTTATTAGCTCTCGGAGAGGCTCGTGAATGATGAGGCCATTAGGAGGATGTTCTGTTGTATTCATCAAAGGGAGAGGCACCTGTGTGTGTGTGTGTGTGTGTGTGTGTGTGTGTGTGTGTGTGTGTGTGTGTGTGTGTGTGTGTGTGTGTGTGTGTGTGTGTGTGTGTGTGTGTGTGTGTGTGTGTGTGTGTGTGTGTGTGTGTGTGTGTGTGTGTGTGTGTGTGTGTGTGTGTGTGTGTGTGTGTGTGTGTGCGCATGAGGACTTATTATATAAAAATCATTAATCAGACGTGGTTATTCGAGGGCGTCCTCCACCAGACAGCGAGGCGTCGCCCATGTGTACGCTACGTTTGCGCGATCGTAGAGAGGAACCGTACTTTTGTTTTTGCTGCCGTCTTGTCCGTTTTTGCCACCACACAATATGACTGCGCGGAAAGAAACGTTTCCCATTAAAAAAAGAAAAAACGCCGCCGTTTCAGGAAATGTCTTCATTCCAAACGACTCTAAACGCTGTAATACACACAGTGCCCTGTGCACAAGCCTTATTTTAAAGGTGCATTATGTAATAAAGCAACTGGCAATAAAATCCTCCTAATATGTCACAGAGACTCAGGAATAATGTTCATATAACAAACTGAACTCACGAACAACAACAGTACAGACAAAATATTTGCATTAAAAAAAATATTTTGCAGACTGCAAATCATGTTTATGTTTTTGAAAACATGTTTTGGCGTCATGTGGCGCCACCTACCGCCGTCTTCCAATCATTGCAGTCAGTAGAGTCTCAGCTGCCGAGCAACCAAGGGTTACCAGTTACGTCAGAAAACGAAACCTAAAAGACCTCTGTATTTTGAATTTGAATGTAATAACTGTTTTTGGACACATTCTTACATATGGCACCTTTAAATAAAGCTTTATTGCAAATACACTACCGTTCAAAAGTTTGGGGTCACCTATACAATTTATGTTGATTTTTCCCATTAGAAGTTTTATTCATCAAAAGAGTTGCGAAAATTAATAGAAAATATAGTCAAGACATTGACAAGATTAGAAATATAAATTATAATCGCAGAGTTTGCCTGAGGAATAACGAAATAAGGGAAACACCACCAACCAACAAAGAAGGCGACAACTTTTGTTTTAAAAAGGTATTTTTTTTTTGAAAAAATCCAGATAATCTCTAATTATCAGCTGACTATGCTCAGTTTAGAATAATTCTTCTCGTCACTGCTGTGACTTCCACTCTTGCGAGACTTGTTTGAGTAGAAAACAGGCATCACTTGCTGATGGTACTGTTTGCTCAGCACGTCTCTCAACAACAGTTGTGTTACAGTGCAACGTGTGTGTGTGTGTGTGTGTGTGTGTGTGTGTGTGGTTGTGTGTCTTGTTATCATGCCTGCCTATCCTGTGCGTGTTGCTTTTGTGTGTCCCCCCCCAGCTTTAGTGCTTTTACCTTGGGTGGTGGGTGTTAAATTATCAGCCGAGATCAATGGTGGCCTTGTCCTCGTAGCTTTTGAAGCCAACAAGCGGCTGTGTTCAGTTATAGCACTGCTCCACACCTGTCTTTTATTGGCTGTGTCTAGTGTGTGTAAAATTGTGTACTTTCCATGGTTGTTGTACACATTTGTTCCCCCCCACCAACCACCCCCAGTCTCTGTTCGACAGAAGCTGGACTTAAAAGAAGATTGTTGAGGCTTGCAGACCGGACCATTATGTCCTTGTTTGGTTGTAATTGCCTAACAAATGTTGGGGAGAAAGCAAGAGAAAATGGAGGGCGCGAGGGGATTTGAAATGCAAAACACAACCAAATTGAACTGGATTGCTGTGCCGCAGAAGCACCACGGCTCCAGGAGGGTTTGGAAATTGTATATTGTTCATGTAAAGTCTCATCTCATAACCCACGTGAGATTAAGTGACGCATTTCCATAAAAAATAAAAGCAATGCCTGGGGTGTGGAACATGGCAGGAGGGGAAAACCAGGATGACTTAGGTGAGGGAGGAACGCAGTGACGGGTAGCATTGTTCCAAAAAAAACAATAATCTATTGGTGGTGGGGGGGGGGGGGGGGTTAGTCCTATTTGTAGACTTTGAGATTCTTTGGGTAAATGTAAGACATGCATCAACCTAAGCCTCCCCAGCCACGCAAAAGATGATGTCACTGTCTGTAAGTCAGAAGTTCAGGCCTCGCCAGTTTTTTGCCAAAAGCATAATTTCCCCCCCGACTAAAACATAAAAGCTGTCTGTAATCTATTGACCCTCAAACTCATTTCCTTCCTCCATTTTAACCCCAGTGAGGCGAAGGAAAAACAGCCATTTTGTTCATCTCGGTGAAGCCATTGATTACTTGATGGTTGGATAAAACTAACTCAAGCAGAACTCACAATCTTTGGCCCTTCAAAGGAACTCTTCAAAAAACTTAAGTCAGGTAGTCTTATGTATAGTTAATTTTAACGTGATCTTTCTGTGGTGATGTCTTAGTTAGGGCTCCACGCACGGCCACATTTTGGCATCCCTGAAATGTACAACCAATACGCAGTTTTTAGGGAAATGATTTAGGTCATAGACTGCCTTGTTGTCCTCTTTTTACGCTACAGGCCTAGCATAGGTATACCACAATGTTTAGAGTGTGTATGAAGACATTTCCTGAAACTATCCAGCGTTCACAGAAAGCTCTGTAAGATTGTTCGTATAGGTAAAGTTCTGGCTCAATTTGGACAAGGCCTAAGAAGACCTGGTTATATTTTGGTATGAATTGGGCCATGGTGGCAAGTAGCACAAACTTACTTGCTTTGTCATTTCTGGGTCTCTACTTGGTCGTTGACTGCCCGGCAGGCAACTGTTGGGCCGGCGTGTCTTGGGAGTTAGCCAACTCTTGCATATGCTCTCGTATCGGGATCCGCACCAGAATTTAATGGGATCTCTTTTGGAACCAAACCCCATCTCTCCACAAAGTTTCTGGAAAATCCTTTAAGCAGTTCTTCCAGTAATCCTGCTAACACGCTATAACAGACGGACGGAAGGGGGGGGGGTGAAAACATGGTAGAACGTACGGTAGTGGAGGCAACAGATCCTTCCTTCTAAGCTGAGAATGTGGGACAGTATTTGTTTATTTAGAAGATTGATGCTTGTATTGTGAAGATAAACCCAGGAGCCAGGGGGCCGTTAGCTTATTCCAGCCTGCAACACGCCTCAGTTCAAAGTCCAGCCACAAAGAATGTTTCACAAACATTAACTAAACCTTAATGAGCGGTAAAGTCTTTATCCTAAGCTAACTGGCTGCTGACTACACCTCTGTGTTAGCCTATGAGATGACTGTAAGTCTTTCCAATCAACATGTAGACATGGAAGTGAATGCACAGTCAACAAGATGCAAAACAAGAGTATGTACTGAGTGGCAGGGTTAGGATTGTTGTTTTGAATGGACATAACACAGTGTTCAATAGAACAGAATTAAAAGGCTTGGGCGTCAGGTTACACGGTCAACTGTAAGCATGTTCATTCACATCACAATCTTTTCAATTCATGTTTATTTTTAGCTTCAACCGGACTCGCAATACTTCTACCAGATACCAAGACTTGCGGCCAGTTCAGACCAGGTTTTAGCATTTGTCCCCAGTGATCCATGGCCATGTGTGGTTAGTGCCAAGTATGCCCCTCTATCCAAATACACACTGACAGTCTGCTCACAAGAACAAAATCTTGTCTTTAAATTGAATGATTCTGGTTTGACAGATGTGTCTGAGGTTGACCATAAAAGAAAATAAATCAAATCTCTAATCTGCACTGAGGAACAGTTGTGTTCGTGGAAGATTACGAGTGCAACCACGTGTGTCCTATGACGCCATCTGCGTACGTACGCATTCCGCACAGATTGGGAGTGTTTGGAATCCAGGTCCAAGAGGAAAGGACTTATAAGCAACTGGTTCAAATCCCTGGACAGGTAAAGGGCTATGGTTGACCCCTGAGCCAGGCACCCGATTCTCCATGGGTGCAGATAAGTGCTGCCCACTGTTCTGGTGCTCGGCTTTTGTGTGTTCACTACTGTTGTGTAAAAAGGATGGGGCTGAATGTCGAAGGTCAAATAATTATAAAAATAATAATTGTTGCGTAGCATAGCATCAACTCGATTGGACGACCAAAACTGAAAGCGCTTTCATAGAATGTTATTGTAAAAAAAAATGTGATTATCTCTCCTCGTCTGTTGCATTTAGAACACAGAACAGAATCTCCCCTCTACATATTTCATGTGTTCCCATAATGCCCTGCTTTGTGTTGGCCAGTCCTGGCTGTTTCTTGATCTCCACTCTGACGCGTTTCCATTCTCCCTTTGAATGCAGAGAATTTGCTGCCTTGGTGCGTTGCCAGTCTCCACTTGAAACGGCCAGTCGTAGATCACAGATATCAGTCATCACCACCACACCACTCTTCTTTTGAGTACACACACACACACAGTTGTGTATTGCAGTGAGTGCCTGTATCCTATGTGCTTCTCCCATCTCTGCAGCACTCAAAGCCCCTCACAACAACAGTGCTATTATTGCCAAAGAGGCTGACGAGGGCCCATAGGAGTCCATTGTGTGTGAAACATCCATTAATGGTTGGATTAGAAACTATTTCCATACATTTGGTCCACTTTGATCTCAGGAAATGAGTCGACAATCGTGATGCTGGTCTTTTTTCTTCTTCTTCTTTCTGCATGTGTGAGGCCGAACATTGTGGTTTTCTTTTTTTTAATTTACCTGCATTTAACACTGATCATGTGATCCATCCACACTGACCTCTTCAAGTGCACATTGCTAATTGCTAAAGGTTTATCTCTCTCCTCTCTGGTCATCTTGTGCTTTAGATCGCTCACTTTCGCTGCAGCGTTCCCTTTCCCCAAACGTGTGGATGAGGCTTTAAAGGAAGCACTTAGTGCTAAAAGTACGAATAATTATATCACTTAGCAACCAAGTCCCCTATTATGGTGATTCAGACTGTCGGTGTGCATTAGCAAATGGAACAGGGCCTTTCTCTGTGGCTGAATTAATCGGAGTCGTTGGCTGTGTGAATCTGAATTGTGACCTGGCCCTGAAAAGGTTCTGAAAAGCCTCAGACACTCCCATCTCTCTTTGGCCGAGTATTCGGCTCGACTTTATCACCGTAAACTATGTTTACATACAGCTGCTAATGTTGGCTAAAGCTCTGAAACGCACAAAAGTAATCTCATTTTTACGGTCGTCGTGTCAATTCTGCATTTGCGAACAACCTGAGATCAATTCTTTCGCTGCACTTATTTATCCGTTGAGCCCAAACCGTCACAGACCCAGATCCTGCTGGTTTGACGTATGCTAACATTTAGCTTTCTCCTCGAACTTGCACACAACTTTATGGATGAAACAAGTCATCATCAGCTGAAAAAAGACATTCCATTCTGGCTTTAAATGGGTTTTTGACCAATGCGAATTTATCGGCTTGTATGCATTTATCGGTTACAGCATTGGCAATAACGCAAAACTCGGGCAAACGTGCATATATTGTCCTTTTTCTTCTTCAGTGGTAGTCGTTACAAAACACAATTGTTGGTATTTTTTAATTTAAAAACCTAGTTCATACAGACTCGTGTATGAAAGGGATTATAAACGAGCTCCTCTGGGCGGTGATGACGCCATGGATTTATGGTCATCCTTTGTAAAAAACCCTGGCTCCCCTGGACGTGACTCACTGCTCTGTCCAGGAAGAGCCTGGTGGTGGTGGTGGTGGTGGTGGTGGGGGGTCATGCTGCTCTGAGGCTTGGCCTCTTCCTCTATAAACAAGCCAGGAAACCAACTGGTCAGACAGATGCATGATAATCACATCAGTCTGGAGAGTGGATCGCGGCTCCTCGGCACATGTTAATGGCCCAGCTGCGTTGCCGTGAATCGGCCGCACGGACCTTATTTCTGAACATGATTCTCGTTCATTTTCATTACTCTCTCTCTCTCGTGCTAATAACATCAAGCCCAATTTATACTTCTGCGTAAAGTGCTCTGCGTAGATTACGCAGAGACTCTGCGTAGATTACGCAGAGACTCTGCGTCGACGCAGAGCCTGTCGCAGAGCCTCTGCATCATCTTCGACTGCACAAAATATTTTTTAAGTGTCCGTCACTCCGTCAAGGGACAACGGAGATGGCAAGAGCTGCGATTGGTCCTCAGGACAGGCCGAGATATCGCTGCTCTGTGCCGGCTCACAGTGCGCACCCAGCATCCGCAGAGGCGGAGCTGATCACCGCCGGCAACGTCGCTGCCAAACTATAAGTACGTCATATCTTAATACACACAGCACATGTTTAGACTCTAAATGGCCAATTTCTCGCATCAAATTATCTTAAAACTGCGTTCCGTCACACAGAAAAGTGAGAAACGGCCGCTGTTTCAACAACAACAGTTTTTCTCTCTCGGACGGCATTGCTCACTGTAGCCTGAAGCACAACAACCTTGCGCAGCGACCCCTACTGATCGGGCGGGAAATTGCAGCGCGTGTCCGTCAGACGCAGAAGTATGAAGGCTCGAGGCGTCTCCGTGGTGACGCAGTCGGTGAAGTATAATGTGGCCTTCACTCTGTGTGGGTTTGTGTAGCGCGAGGCCTGCTACGGCCCATTAGGCTGCAGCCTCGCCAACAAATGAATGGGAAGGTGACTGCAGAGGAAGAGGAGGAGGAGGAAGAAGACAAGGAGGGCAAAAGATGGGATGGGTGAGAAGAGGGAAGCGAGGGAGAAGTGGGTGTGAAGGAAAGAGGAACGGAGGTGTGAAGTGAGGAAGAGGAGAGGAGCCGAAAGGCAAAATCTAAGAAGTACATAACGAACCTGTCACCTCTGCCACCACCACCATCACCATCACCACCATCATCACCACCATCATCCCTCCCCTCTCTGTCACACACACACACACACACACACACAGAGGAAAAGCCAAAGAGGAGGGAGGGACCTCATTAGGCTCTCAGCAGTCCATCACACACAGGAGGAGAGAGAGACTGTGGTGGGGGGAGGGAAAAAGAAAAGGAGGGAGCAGAGGGAGGAATGACGTTGAATTGATAGGAGCAGTCAAGTGCAGCAACACACACACACACAGTGATTAATGTGGTCAACAGCCGTGAGGATAAGTCTGGTCAAGACCTCTCACCCTCTCACACACACACACATTTAAAATGTCTCCATGGCCTTTTTTTGACTTGTTTGTTCACACACTGACCCTCTTCACCCCCCAACCCCCCCGCTGCCGCCGCCGCCGACTCCGCACCCACACAAAGATGGCTGTGATTGTTTTAGCTGAAGAACTAAGTTTTTACATTTAAAAAAACAATAACACTTGTGTTTTGTAACCGTTCCCATGGCTAATGTTTGCTTGCTGGGTGCCAAAAAAATGGAGGGGAAAAAAAGGACAATATTTGCACGTTTGCCCCCAGTTTTGCGTTCTCGCCAATGCTAATAACCGATAAAAACCTGCACACATTCCGATAAAACACGTTTTCATCATCAAAAACCCATTTAAAGCCAATTGAATGGCTTTTTTCAGCAGGTGGAATAAACAATTAATCAGAATGGAACGCTAAATGTTAGCATACAGCAGGATCTGGGTCTGTGACGGTTAGTGGGTGTTTTTATGGGGGAGTGGGGATTATGTTAATTCACACAATACATGATTTTTTTATTCAGTGGTCGCCAACAAGTGATGGGACAACATACATACGTATGATATTGGGATAGAATTGCAGTGAATTTCTATTACCGTAATAATCGGGAACAGAGAAAAACAAAGTCATTGCAATAACATCGCAGTTGGAACTGAAACAATTCATCGATTATTCATTTTGATAATCGATTAAAACAAGATTTCTGATTGTTTTCGCTTCTTAAATGTAAATATTTTCTTTGTTCAGTAAAATTGACATTCAAGAACATCGTCATTTCCAGGTTTGACAAACAAATAATCATTAGTTGCATCTGTAATCGCAATTATTGTCAGTATAATCTTGACTGGATTCGCAGGTTGCTCCTTAATTGGCACGTTTACACAATTCAAAGAATTTAATTCAAAGATCAAAATGGCGGAGAGGTGGCTTTTGTTTATCCACACAGAACGTGCGTGTTGGTGTTCGGATGCTATTTTCTGTAAAACTGGTTCTTCACGTATGAAACTAATACACAACTTTGGAAAAAACTTTTTTCCCCTTTAGTTAAATTTTGCCTAAAAGAAAAAAAAAAGAGGGAGCATGTGGCACACTAAGCAGTTTTTATGCCACGGCAGCAAAAAGGAAATCTTTGAGTGTGTGTGTGTGTGTACATACAACACACTGTGTGTGTGTGTGTGTGTGTGTGTGTGTGTGTGTGTGTGTGTGTAGCTGTGTTCAAAGTGTTGTGAGTTATCAGTGGGATGAAACACGGCCGCTGTTACAATGGGATTAAAGTTTTGCCGATGAATGAAGTAATTAAGCGGTATCTTATCTCATCTGCTTCTACACCAAAGAGCACTCTTATGTTTTTTCTAGTTCTCTCCTCTCCCTCGTTCTCTGGAGGCGTAGTGCAGGTTGTGATTGGTTCTCTGGAGGCGTGGTGCAGGTTGTGATTGGTGGACACCGTTACAAACTGTCTCCTTCTATCTGGACGCTCAGCGACACGTGTCAGACGTTGATCGTCCATGCAGCTTTTTATCTCATATCATCATCATATCAACTCTTTTGGTGTGACTTCTAAAGGGATAGTTCGGAATTTTGAACATAAAGCCCAATTTATACTCCTGCGTAAAGTGCTCTGCGTAGCTACGCAGAGTCCTCTGCGTCGACGCAGAACCTGTCGAAGAGCCTCTGCGTCGTCTCCGGGTGCACGGAATATTTTTTAAGTGTCCGTCACTCCGTCAAGGGACTACGGAGACGGCAAGAGCTGCGATTGGTCCTCAGGACAGGCCGAGCTAAGCTGCTCTGTGCCGGCTCTCAGTGCGCTCCGGGCGTCCTGACAGAGGCGGAGCTGATCCCCGCCGATAACGCCGCTGCCGAACTATAAATACGTCATATCTTAACACACACAGCACATGTTTAGACTCTAAATGGCCAATTTCTCGCCTCAAATTATCTTAAAACTGCGTTCCGTGACACAGAAAAGTGAGAAACGGCCACTTTTTCAACAACAACAGTCTTTCTCTCTCTTTCTTTCTCGGACGCCATTGCTCACTGTAGCCAGAAGCACAACAACCTTGCGCAGCGACCCCTACTGATCGGGCGGGAAATTGCAGCGAGTGTCCGTCACCACGACGCAGAAGTATAAATGCTCGAGGCGTCTCCGTGGTGACGCAGACGGATAACGCATACGCAGTCGGAGAAGTATAATGTGGCCTTAAGACCTATTTTCCAACTCAGCCGATGTGATGGAGACGTCTGGAGACGTTTTCAAGAAATTTCATTCAGTTCTTCTAGTTGCTGAGTTCGCTGATGCTATGGCTAGCGCAAGTCAATGGTAAGAGTTAGCATGGCATTAAATACATACAACACAGATAATACATATCTGTGTTATCTGAGAATGTTTGAAATAAAACCAACCTTGCAATTTGAAGGATTTATGTCTCAGCAGCAGCAGCAGCGCGTCATACTTCCTGTTAGGCTATGGCAGCGGCAGACTGATTCCACTGCCGGAAGCATAGTGCTGAGAAAGTAGTCCCTCAAAAATTCATGCGATGCGACGTTAGTTTTGATTCAAATATTATTCTATCAACACAGATATGTACATCGATAGTCTGGGTTAGTTACAATCGATTTGCCTCGGGTGCACTGCGGAGTCAGTATGAGTGTTTTTAATGCCATGCTAACTTGTATCATTGACTTGCGCTAGCCATAGCATCAGCGAACTCGGCAACTAGAAGAACTGAATGAAATTTCTTGAAAACGTCTCCAGACGTCTCCATCACACCGGCTGAGTTGGAAAAAAGTTCTTATGTTCAAAATTCCGAACTATCCCTTTAATGGAAAACACAAAACAATTGTATAGGTGACCCCAAACTTTTGAACGGTAGTGTACGTTACCTTTGAATTCCCGCGTGATACCAATCAAAAATATTCCAAACTACCACTAAAACTACAGTCTTTTGGGCAACTCTACTTCTGTTTCCATAGCTTTGCAATCCAGAATCAAGCCAGAACATTTGCTTTATTAAACTGTGCATCTAACAATGAACAAAATAACAAATGCGCTAGTTTGATGACGCCGCAAAAGCAGCACGGGATTATGGGAATTGTCGTCATTTTTGGTTCTCTCAAGTCACGATTGATTAGTGACAGAAGTAGTTCTGAATCTGATGTCTTTCACAGGAGGTTTGTCCCAGGAAGTTCAAGTGGATTACGTCTTTAAAACGCGATTTATCTTAAAAAGTTGCAGCTATAGAATATTTTTGTCACAGACTATTCAATCGACTATTCTTTCAATAAACGATTCGATAGCTGCAGCCCTAGTAAGCTACATTAAATCAGCTAGCATCAATGTTTACGTTAGAGTGTGCCAGAAACATTAGCAACTGGATGCTATCGGCTCAGATGCTGAATCGTTGAGGACGTGTTGTTGTGGTTACGCCAGTTTACAGTGTAGGTAGTTTACAGTGATTCCACTGCACCTTGTTGGCTTCTTGTTTCAGCGTGAAATGGTCCCACACTTTTGTGCGGTGTGCGTCTGCATAAACGGTCCGTGTGCGGAACAATGATCCCTGCGCTGAACAGGCCGTGCGAGATAGGAATTAAACTAATAACTCGAGGAATTTTTGTAATCAAGTTACTCGAATCACTCGAGTAATCGCTGCAGCCTTAAATATAAGTCAGCTACGAGTCGGGAACTCTGGTGCCGATTCAGATGAAGGAACGGGTCTATCGCTCCATGTTCTTCTTGCTCGATTGGAAGCCGCCCATTGAACTCGTCATCGCTTCTGTGAGATTCCCAGTCCTGTTTGTTCTGACCTCTTCTCACACCGTCTGTGGAATATATCCACAGCCCGAGCCCATAATCGCTCCCTTAATTTCCTCATTCTGAGATGTAACCAGAAGAACGAATGAACGATGAAAGCGATACAGCGTTGAGCGTGAATGGCCGTGTGATTGGAGAGGGTTTGTCTGGATAATTGTCTCCGATTGTCTCCTTTTGGCCAGCCTCTGCGTCAAAGCGGCGACTTATCCTCGACCTAGGCTCCTTGGCCTTTTGTGTCGTTCCCTCTGTCCTTGCTTCCATTCCCTCCTCAGTTCATCAAACTCCGGGGCTGATGTAAAGAATCAGCAGGATGTTAGCTTCCCTGGACTTGCTTGATTTCGGTGATTGTGCCTCCTGAGGTTTTTCTTCTTATCCTTTGGGTTTTGGATCAAGATAAAAAAAAAAAACCTAAGAATAACTTAGTAAGGCAGTGGAAATTGTTAAATTATAAAAAATAAAATGTGATGACGGAGCTAACTGGACGCACACAGCAGCTGCTTACAGTCTGTTCTTCAGCACAGGCCTTTTTGCAGTTGGAGCTCGTCCCAGAGTCAGAGTACAGATTGTGTTTCACTGAGCCGACCTGGCTGCTCTGCAGCTGATCAACCCACGGGTGAACGAAGTTGTTAAAAGTCCCCATGACAACACATTACACACATCTATCTATGTTGCTTGAAATGTCACCGATAAGCAACTGAATAACATCAAATGAGCCATTTTTAAAGGTTGCTCTGCCCTCAAATCTGTTCAGAGATTTCTGATGACTCATCTTGTACACCGGGGGAATTTAATAAGCTGCCATCTAAATGATTCTTTTCATACCCTGACGTGCCATTCAGACGCAGACGCCACGTCTCAGGGAACGACGTGTCTTTAGCGAATCAGTTTAAACGTATCTGGTTTTATCGCTCCTGAAGTTTCCCCATCATCCTCATCATCCTCTCCCACACTTGAATAAAGACAGCAGCAAATACAAAATACAAAAATGTGCTTGTGCTCCGAGAACCAGGTCATGAGGACTTTCAATGGAACTTTTGTTTAGCGTATTTAGCAGGGGTGGGAATCTTTTACTATCTCCCGACTCGATTCGATTCCCATTTATGGGGCTACGATTCGATTCAAAACCGATTTTTGATTCATAATGTTATGGCGAAGCTAACGGCGCTAAAGGAGCTAACGCAGCTAACAGAGCTAATGGGTATATGGTGCCTGGATTCCGGTGCTGCAGCACGTAAACATGGCGTCGCATGTCTTTTTCCAGTTAGTCGTCAAGGAAACACGTCATACGTTAACGACGTTAGCTTGCCCGGCACAAGTTTTTTTTTTTTTTAATGATTACCACAAGTTTTCAGCGTCTAAATAGTTGAATATTTGTCGGATTCTTTGCTCTGTAGAACAAAGAAATCATTTAAACGGAATCATTTTGTTTTGGATGGTTATTGGTCCATTAATTGGCTTTTTTCATGCTCCAAACTATCGCTTTTCTACGAACCGTTTTAGAACAGTGTCAGTTTTTTCCCATACACACTAAACTAACAATATTTAGCCACACACACCCCTCACACTGTCCAAGCCCTGACTGCACACACCAACTGACCGTGGCCCACACCCTTAGGGGGGTTCCCATGCTATTTAACCAGCGCCTTTGTTGCAGGGGTCTATAGCCGAGAGTCTGGCACACCTTTTAACTTACAAAGACCATTTCATTTGGAAGCCAATGGTTACCGAGGCCTGGGGGCGCTCACTATGGGTGACCGAGTCTCACGGTGGGAAAAACCAAAAGACTGCGATCAGAGCCTCCTCAATTGTCCACTTCCTGCTCTTTTTTTCCCCCCCTTTTCTTTCCCTCCCTCCCTTTTCTTTTTTTTTTTTTGCCTCGTCTCCACCATCAAAAGCATCCCTGGTGATGTGTCCACAAATAAAACAAAATAAAAGTGACCCACTGTGGCTTTCTGAAGTCAGGTTACTATGCATGCTACTTAGCCGTCACAGTGCATTGAAATACATTTGAGAAAAAGGTTTTCTAGTTGTTGTGTCGAGTGTTGCCAGGTGACAGCTCGAGCCACTTCACTGTCCGCCGCTTTAACAGTATCAGACGAGTGGAAAAGGCTCAAGAATGCTTTTGATATTTTGCATCACAAAGCCAGGAAAGAGTCAAGAAAGGCCAAGTGGTGCTTTGCCAGAAGCTGCTCGAAATGCACTTGGCACTTGAAAAAAATATGTTCCTTTTTTTATTATTATTATTATTATTATTATTATTATTATTATTATGATGATGATGATTATGATTATTATTATGAGACGCTAGGTTTCCCATACAGAGATGAACCAATTCCACTGTAAAGCTGCTGTCCGTGAATTGCTCGAGTTAACGTTTGCGTTAAATGGCTTGATTTTTGGCGGGAAAATGTGTGTCCAGAAACATTTCAACTAGAGATGAAACAATCGGTCAACTATTTTGATAATTGAGATTTTCTCTTTGTTTCTTTGCTCCACATAACAAAGAAATCATTAAAACTGAATCATTTTGGTTTGTGGACAAAAACAAGACGTTCGAGAACATCGTCATTTCCAGGATTGACAAACACTGATCGACATTTTTTTAAATTTTATGGACCAAACGATTCATGGAGAAAATAACTGACTGATTAATCAATTACAAAGATAATCCTTAGTTGCAGCTCTACTCCACTGCAATATCACTCTGGGTGGCTCACGATTCGAGTCGATTCCGATTCTGAGGGTCACGTTTTGGTTCAAAATCGATTCTCGATTCAACCGATTCGATTCATACAATTCTCGATTCCGACGTTGCTCAATTCCAAAGACTCTCGATTCCAAAAATGTTTTTCAAAAAGTTTATGAATCGATTCAAAATCGTGGACAATTAGAATCGCGATTCATATGTGAAGCGACCCTAATTATCACACTACATTGCAGTCGCCCTCACCAGCGTCTCGGCATCTTTATGACCCGAGAGCTATCAGTTCTGCTTCTCATCGCAGTAATTTTCCGCAAACAGATTTCAGCCCAACAGTCTCCCATAAACCCGTCTGTGTAGCCCTTAAGATTCTGGAATGAACTATGGTGCAAACCAGATCTTCATTATCTGAGCCGCCAGGGTGACGTGGTTGTGAAATAGACTGATAAGAGGTTTGTCTTCCTTCTGTATCTGTGGTGTGTCCAGCTGCTCTCCCTGCAGTGTTGTGTCATTGCTGTCTGATGACTGAGGGGGAACTCCCCTGCCCTTCGTCTGCCTCTTCTCCCTCAGGTCCTCGCACTGAAAGGACCTCATCATTTTTTTTTTTTTTTGCCATTGAAGTGTGTGTGTGTGTGTGTGTGTGTGTGTGTGTGTGTGTGTGTGTGTGTGTGTGTGTGTGTGTGTGTGTGTGTGTGTGTGTGTGTGTGTGTGTGTGTGTGTGTGTGTGTGTGTGTGTGTGGACAGACTGCGCTGACGTTTCTATTGAGTTGAAAGCGAAAGCATGTTTGTGACACTAGAATGCGACTGTACGATCTCAGTGTCTGAATCTGTCACTCACACACACACACACACACACACACACACACACACACACACACACACACACACACACACACACACACACACACACACACACACACACACACACACACACACACACACACACACACACACACACACACACACACACACACACACACATTCTTGTACTTGGTGCATACTGAGGACTGGGGAAAAAAGTGCTGACAAAAGGACAGAGGAACAGCATTTACACTTTATAAATACAACACAATTACAAATATCTACTTCATGAATGACATCTATAAAGAACTACTGGGTGCAGTACCATAAAATGTCTCCAGGTGGAGCCCCAGAGCAAAAAGTGTGTGAAACACCGGGACTGGAAAACAGGGTTTTTGTACCGAATTGAGGAGTATAGCATCTTAACAATCTAAGGAAGTGATTTCAATGAAAAAAAAAAAGTGTCCCAACGTCGTAAAAATGACCTCACTTTGTTGGTTAAAAACCTTCACTGGTCCGCGCACACACACACAGAAACTGCCCGAACCCAAAGCTTGAAAACTTTGAGCGTCTCTTTGTGGTCTCGCCCCTCTGCCACTGCGTTGTGTGGTTATTTGTTTCCTCGGTAATGATCACCATATTGCCTTACTATTATAGAAACACAGTCAATGGGCTCTTCTCTTATTCTATTAAAAGATGAAGAGATATTTGAGCTTCTCAAATATGCACAAACACACACACACACACACACACAGTATTTCCTGTCCTATGTTTGTTCCCCCGTGGGTTTTAAAGTTCATCTGTATCAAAGGAAAAGTATTCTCCTTCATACAGAAGCAGCTTTGTTGTGGCGATAACAGCTAACAGAGCGATGCCCCGGATGCATTGTGTGTGTACGCTAGCTTGTGTGCTAGCATGTGTGTAAATCTTTGATAACACGAGTAGAACAGGAAAAACATCATCCCCATCCTAACCACATATTTATTTGTGTGTCTGCTGTGCTAGCAAAGAGCTTTACTCTCTCTCCACGCGTAGCTACCTTTGGATTCTTTTAAGCTAGCACTGAAATCTGGACATTGTCCAGGGACCGTGCTGAGATGCAGTGGGATATGTGGCAACGGCCATCACTGACTGCAAAAGACGCCCGCAAGGAAAATTAAGGCTAAAAATCTAAGCCAATTCAGAAGAAATGTGCATGTTCGCTAAATAACTTTGATTTCCCGCTGATGCTAATCGGCAGTGTTACGACCAGGGATTGCTGCAATTGGTCAGCTTCAGTGTCCAAAAAAAATTAGGTCAGCTGACAAAACTAAATATACCAAACGGCCAGGTTTATGGACATATCGTCCATATTTTTAATCCTTTATCCGAAACAGCGGAAGTCTAGTTCTATTCTTGGCTGCACAGTGCAGCACAGAGTTCTACACAAACTTCCAGCCTCAGAGAATTTCCCTTTTATATATGACGGCGATAATGATGGCTTCTACAAATGCTAATTGCTGTTAGCTGCCGGAGCCTCAGTGACGCTGACGTAGTTTCCTGTGTCTCATTTGCATATTTAAAGAGACAGGCCCTCAAAAGCGAGCGTTCTGAACAGGGCTGTTTTGGCAGAGTGATTGAACTGCTGTGGTGCTTCATCCTTAAGGTATTTTGACCAAAGCTTGTCACAGACATGTTCATTAGGACACCAGGGAACTAGGTTAGCTTGGAGAAAATCCTTTAACACAGATGGTCTTTCCCACAGTAAATATTGTCGAAAAAACAATTGAAATCTGGTGTTAGCGTTGGCTACGCCGCACAGTGCTTACAAAAAGATGGGCGACAATTGATTGATCCACGTATTGATCTGCGTCTCGTATCATCCGCGGCGGCTTTAATTGCTCGTCCTCGTCTAAACACATGAGGATACTCTTAGCACAAGTCCTTGAAAAGGCGGACGACACTTAATATTTCAAGGTCGGGAGCGGGGGGAGAATGGTTAGCGAAGGACACGGGGCATAATCTTTCGGGGTATTTCATAGTGTGAAGACGACATATCAGTGTGTGTGGAGAATGCCTCCTTTGTTTTTGCGCTGATTCCGGGTGAGAGCAGGCGGCCGCTGCCGTGAGCTCGGTGGCTTCCACGCGGGGCCGTCGCCGATCAACTCTGCTGCGTTCCCGAGCTCTATTCATTAATTCATTTGTTATTGGGACGAAGATAACAGGATTAGTGCTCCAGGCATCCAGGAGTCAGCAGGGAGGCAGCAAGGGGGGGGGGCCTTTAACCCTTTATTCGTCTTCCACACAATGTCTGCGAGTGTGTGAGTGGGTATGACTTTGTGATTGTGTGGGTTTGTGTCCTCACCAGATGCGACCGGAGCGTCTTCACACACACACACACACATACACACACACATTTCCACTTTATAAATCAACACAATTAAAAATATCTACTTCATGAATGACATCTATATAGAACTACTGGTTGCAGTACCATAAAATGTCTGCAGGTGGAGCCCCAGAGCAAAAAGAGCTGGAAAACTTTTTTTTTTTGGTCCATAATTTGACAAAAACATCACTATACTTTGTTGACCGAAATTTTAAAAAATTTCGACCAAAAATTTTTGGTCCCAAATTTGACAAAAATGCCATACTATACTGTCGTCCAAAATTTAACCCAAAAATGTTGACAAAAAAGTTTTGGTCCAAAATTTGACAAAAAAGTCATACTATACTATGTTGACCAAAGTTTCCCAAAAAATTTGACCAAAAAAATTTTGGTCCCAAATTTGACAAAAACATCACTAAACTATGTCGTCCAAATTTTGACCCATAATTTTTGGTCAAAAATTTTATTTAAAAAAATCATACTATACTATGTTGACCAAAATTTCCAAAAAAATTTGACCAAAAATGTTTGGTCCCAAATTTGGCAAAACGTCATACTATACTATGTCGTCCAAAATTTCAAAAAACATTTGACTTAACATTTTTGGTCCCAAATTTGACAAAAACGTCATATGTCGTCCAAATTTTGACCCACAATGTTTGGTCCAAAATTTGACAGGAATGTCATACTATACTATGTCGTCCAAATTTTATTTTTTTTACAAATTGAGTATAGCATGTTATAGCAATCTAAGGAAGTGAATTCACTGAATACAAAGTGAGGACCGGCCAAAATGTCCTCACTCTGTAAAAATGTCCTCACTTTGTTGGTTAAAAACACTCACTGGTCCTCAGTATGCTGCAAGTACAAGAACACACACACACACACACACTCTCCAGCTCGCATCCTCCTCCTGATTCGTATCCAATCACTCTCGTCTCTCTTCTGTCTGCTGGCTTCGAGCAGGACTGTGTTGACGAAGCCAAAAAAAAACACCAAATACTGTAATCGTCATTATTATCAATGATATAGAAAGTCTTTGTCATCTTCTGAGTAAACAAACGGACGCAGCCAGAGCCGCAAGAGAAAACCTTTATAGAGCATCTATGGTTATTGTTCAAGTTCCGAGTCCTGTCGGATTTCCAACATCGAAAACTCCAAACAAGTAAAAACATTGATATTTTTTACAAATAAATGCACTTTTGTCTCATTTCTTACGTACACTACCGTTCAAAAGTTTGGGGTCACTTAGAAATGTCCTTATTTTTGAAGGAAAATCACCTTTTTTTCAATGAATATAACATTAAATGAATCAGAAATACACTCTATACCAGGGGTTCTCAAAGGGCCAATTTAGGAACCCAACATTGGACTGAGGGAAAAGAAAGAAATCCCATTTGTAATAATTTTAATGATCAGATTGCAGTTTCTACAGTTTACACGTATTGGTCTGTATCCACTTATGTCCAATAAACATTTAACAAGCTTAGTAGCTCCTGGATTAAAACTATCAACTGTAATTCATTGCGGGCCGCACTTTGAGAACCAATGCTCTAGACATTGTTAATGTGGTAAACAACTATTCTAGCTGCAAACGTCTGGTTTTTAATGGAATATGTACATAGGTGTATAGAGGCCCATTTCCAGTGTTCTCGTGGTACATTGTGTTAGAAGGCTATTGGATGATTAGAAAACCCTTGAAAACCCTTGTGCAATGATGTAAGCACAGCTAGAATCATTATTTCTAATCCTGTCAATGTCTTGACTATATTTTCTATTCATTTTGCAACTCTTTTGATTAATAAAAGTGTGACTTTTAATGGAAAATTGTATAGGTGAGCCCAAACTCTTGAACGGTAGTGTATATCATTTGTGCAACTAAGAATAGCGAGATATTACTCAGAAGACGGTGTTTCCGTGACACTCGGAAAAAACCAAACTATGGTCTTTTGATCCGACTAAAATCAGACTTTTAACATGCATCTAAACGCATTGACTAACAATGGCGTCACACAATGCACCTTCAGAGCAGTTCTTGGAATCTCTCTGGAACTACAACAGCACCTCGTTCCCTCCCTCTGTCCACGCAGACTCCACCGCCTCCTCGTCGTTCCATTTCTGCAGAGAAACCGGGAGCGTGTGCGTCCCAGGAATGCAAGCAGACACGCATTCCAACACTCACACTCTCACACACACACACACACACACACACACACACACACACACACACACACACACACACACCCAGTGTCCTGCCAGCTTTGTGGGTCATTGTATTTGGCACGTGGCCACTATCTCCCCTATGTCTCGCACACACACACTCGCCTCCTGCTTGACTCCTGCTTTGGCAGACAGCTCCTGCTGAGTAAGGAGGCCCTCGCTCACTCACTCGCTCACTCACTCTCGTCTCATCTTTCTCCTCATATTCAAACTCGTCTTTAACCTGCAGAGAATCGGTCGTAGCGAGGCCTCGCTACGAGCTGCGCCGCTCGCCATCTGAATCGGCACATTGTACTCGTCTATGTGAAGATTTAAATCGGGCCATTAGTCACGTCTTTATTCTCCCGCCGGCGCTAATGTCTCAACAACTCGGAATTAGAGGTGGAGCGTCGGGGATTCAAGCAGCTACATTTAGCCTTAAGCCATAGACCGTGTTTCACAACGGCAGGGTTACGGCCAGACCTGACAAATCCCTGCGCTCAGTGACTCAGAGAGTTTGATTTAGAGATGTAGGTTTGCTGTAAAGACAAAAAAAAAAGGCTGGACTTTTGATGAACAAAGAAGAAACTTAAACATATAGAGACACTAAAAGACATCTGAGTCACAGGGACGAGGGCTGAGCTGTGTGCTCTGATCTAACTGTACAATGAATACTGATCTGTGAGCCTTAGAGATAATAACAGTATTTAGGGCACGGTGAAAAACGAGGTGTGTGTGTGTGTGTGTGTGTGTTTTTCCGCTAACACTACACAATCCTGTGTGAACTGATATAGAGGTATGTGCTGCTATGAGAAATATGGCCAGATCTTATCGCATCACTTTTGCTCAACTAGTAGTCACGGTTGAGCGCGAGCATGTCTGAACCAAGCTAGCCTGATAGTGATCGCACAATGCAAACTCAGAATTTAGAGAATAAAGTCATAATCCTGAGTTTAAACTCAGAATTCTGAGAATAAATTCAGAATTCAAGTCAGAATTCTGAGTTTAAATTCAGAATTCTGAGTTTAAAGTCAAAATTCTCAGTTTAAAAGTCAGAATTCTCAGTTTAAAGTCAAAATTCTCAGTTTAAAAGTCAGAATTCTCAGTTTAAAAGTCAGAATTCTCAGTTTAAAAGTCAGAATTCAAGTCAGAATTCTGTTTAAAGTCAGAATTCTGAGAATTCTGAGAATGTCCGTCTTTAAACTTTAAACTTCAAAAGTCAGAACTCAAATATTTTTTTCCTGTGTGGCCCTAATCCTCTTCCGTACTTTTAGAGTTCAGCTTCACCGCGACACTTTCATCGATATTCTGCTGCTACTGTGTGGCTCGTTTACTCTCATAATCATGACATAAACACTGGATATGAAAAGATGGTCACTACACGACCTTTAACCTAGTTGTATGTCAGAGCAGTTGCGTAGATTTGACAACAAACAGTTTTACCAGGCAACAACACGAACAAGACTTAGTTAGATAATGGACTACGAAACCCGTTCTGTTTGCACTTGTTTTTTTAAAGTACGTCTCAAATATTTACCCAGCGTCCTCCACAGCCACCAGCTGAGCTTTCACGTCGGTCTTAATATAAAAAGTCGATTAAAAAAAGACTTCAACTATTTGCACGTGTGTTTGCAGAAGTGACGACATCTACCAGGTTTATTGAATGCAACACCCTGGGAACTCTGCATTATTGCCACTAGGGCTCATGCGCCGCCGCCTGTTTGTTTTCTGATTAAATCGTCTCTGAAGTAGAAAAGGAGGTTTGAATTGTGTCGTGTAGGTTTGGCTGGAGCCTCACAAAGACTTTCTGTGAAGTTATTTTCAGCAGGGTGTGTGTGTGTGTGTGTGTTTTTGGAGGACAAATCTGACTATTCGTCGGATAATCCCCTGTGACTCTGGGCTTGAAATGCCCATCCCTAGTCTCACTCTCAAGTTCCTCTTCTGTTCCCCCCCCCCACACACTCTTTTGATGCTTTCTGTGTTGCAGCCCACACTGGGATCTGCTGAACACGACGATAGTGACCGTTTCTCAGTCCACCTGAGATGAGACTTGGTATCTGTGTGTGGCGTTAAGTCTGTGTTTGTGTGCGTGTGCGTGTGCGTGTGCATGCGTGTGTGTGTGTGTGTGTGTGTTTCATTGTCACGCCAAGGACAAGCAGTCCTGTGCCATGCCAAGTGGTACCAGGCCAGCTGTCTGTCGCTCGGGCTGTTGTTTTGTGCCGCGCTGTGCATTCAGCCCGTGACACGCATTGTTGTGAGAAGCCATTCACTTGCTCTTCCCTTCCTTGTTCCTTTTGTGTGCGTCTTGTGTGTACTTGTACATACATCGAAAAAACAAACTCGTGCAACAGAAGTGAGGACATTTAAGTGAATTCTGTGGGCTCAGGTGTGATGGGTAAGGACCGGACGGCACAAAATCAGGTGTCAGACCCTATTATGAACGTGGGACAAGAATCCGCGCCACTGCGATCGATAATCTGACTCACTGACCGCCGGGAGTGTCAAAATATATGGTGCAGTCTGATCCCGGCATACGGGGAATGTATTATTATTGGCATCCTCAGTGACCATGATGTGGTGCACAGACCAAAAACAGGATTAGAAATGCAATGCTGCCACGTGTACTTACCTACTCTCTATTGGCTTGGCTGGTGTTGGACTGTGGACACCACGGTACCTGCCGTCCACTGTTGTCTCAGGCACAGGCTTTGCTCTCCGGGTCAGATCCTGTTCATGATGAATAAAAGAAAGGAGGCAAACGCGCCAGTGACTAATCTGAAGTGCACAACCGTTTACCAATTAGCTCCGTTAGTGCCGTTAGCGCAGCTTTGACCATTAGTCAACGATGCGAATCCAAACCTGATTGGGTGTCAGTTTGTTGGGGGCAATGAAACTGTATTTTTTACAGTTACACAAGAAACCAAAAACTGTCATCTTATTGTCAAGTCATATTTATTCAGCCGAGTGTTAAAATAAAAATCAATAGATTTAGAAAATGCTTAAAAAAGAAGTTGATTGGCTGGGTAAACCCCCCTGCGGTGACCCATGAGATATTTAAAATGCCTCTTCATGAATATTCATGCTGCCGTAGCCACCAGCCCAAGACACACACACACACACACACCTGCTGCTGCGTTGTGTGTCCATAGCTGTGTTTAAATCTACATAATTTGGGTTGAAGTGCCTTTCAGACGGCCGGTGTGTGTGTGTGTGTGTGTGTGTGTGTGTGTGTGTGTGTGTGTGTGTGTGTGTGTGTGTGTGTGTGTGTGTGTGTGTGTGTGTGTGTGTGTGTGTGTGTGTGTGTGTGTGTGTGTGTGTAATGTAAGATGATAAAAAGTGTTGAGGAATACAAGTCCTACATATGGGTGTGACAGTCACTTTCTTTAATATACACAGAGTCCGACTCAAAATTGTACAAAATCACGTTCCTCAAAGTTGGACTAAGACAAAAGCCGAGCTACGACTGCACGCTGTGTACTAACTGGCCTAGTTTCCACATTTCCTGCCCTCGTGTTCGGACTTTGGTGAGTACGTTTTTGGGCTCACAAGGACACCCTATCGCGATGGTAGAAAGTCATGGAATCGTGTTCGGAAAGGGGCCGTAATACCTTTTATAGGACACATACCATTCACTATGTCGAATTTCCTACCAGTGCTTCAATACGTTGGGTTAGATTGGGCTGCAGAATCGAACACACACTCTCGGAAAGGGACCCAGAGCTACTGGTAGCTTGCAAGCTACTTGTTGTTGACCCCTGCTCTAGACGCTACGCGTTTCACTGTTGCGGCCATCGGGGGTACACAGCCCACACACCCCGCCTCTACCAAGTAAAGGTGCTGTTCTCAGTCAAAAAACGCACCAAGGACTAAACCATACTGTACCAATCAGAACCGTAGCATAATCCAAAAGTAGCATAATAAGTGAAGCAGACAACGGTAGAGAGGAGTTTTGTGAAACTGAACTTTTCAATCAACGACGTCTCACACGTTCCTGCAAACAAAAGTCAACCATCATACGCGTCAGATGAGCTTCATCGCACCAGAGGGGGGGGGGGGGGGGGGAGACATCAGGACAACGAGAGAGGCGTAAACCCTCCGTCACGTCCTCTTTGTCATCAGCCGTACAGGACGTTAGCGCCACTCTTCCCATTTGTGAAACCATTAGCAGTGCCATTAGCATCGCCACAGACTCAACACAGGTACAATTTGAACGTTGCATCTGGCTGTAAACGAGTCTCCACTAATGCACGTTGGGATCGGCTTTCGCGTTGTGAAATATCTTTGGCACGCGCCGGCGTCTCGTAATGTTACTTCATTTCACGTTTGACAATCGCCCATCTGTTCTCATCTCTTCTTAACTTGTTTGTCGAGTTTTTTATGCAAACAGCGCGAACCTTTGTTTACCATGAAAGTTAATGCGTGTGATTTGATGCGCGTCGCAGCTCCGACACTTAAAGGACAACACTGGAAACACATGTCGCGCGTCTGTGCAGAGGTTTAATCGGGTCTAAAACGAGCTCTCCAGCTTTCAGTCGTGTTAAATGTGACTGAATATGTTCTGCTTTCTTTGCTCCAAATAACAAAGAAGTCATCGAGAATGAATCATTTTCAATTTGTTTGGGACAAAAGGAGACATTTGAAAACATGAGTTCGAAGTTTGGGGAACATTGTTCAACATTCTCTGAGGATTTTGAGAAGTGGTATAGACGTATTTATGCAGCGTGTTAATGGCGTCAATGTTAGCGCATGGCACGTTTCCATGACGACTGACTGGAAAAGACACGCGTGTTATGTTAACGTGCTGCGGCACCGAAGTCCAAGCACCAGTTTACCAGTTAGCCCCATTAGCTCCTTTAGCACCGTTAGCGTGCCCACAGTCGATCTGGAGCGGTCTGTTTATTAAACTAAATGTGAAGCAGCGCTACAAATTACCAGCGTAGCTGTGTACTGCGTATGTGTAAGATTAGCGTTACTTTAGACGTTACTCAACGCAAACATGACGTCACGCGTGTCTTTTTCAGGCCGGTCGACGTTGAAACGCATTGCGCGTCAGCGACGACGCCGTTGACGTATCCGGCTCTACAGATTTAGCGATGCCAGTCGATAATAAGGCTCTACGCGGTGTTTTCACACACGCCAACAGCCGAGCAACACGTACCAAGAGCGGAAATAGAACAGTTCTGAAGTGCAATCGACAGTAAAAATGGAAGAGGTCGAAGATGTTCGAGGTTTGTGAGGTTTCTCTGAGCTGGAAATCCGTCCGTCTATCAATTCCGACTTCCGACGACAACAGGAACACCTCATTAACCCCCGTCTACTTTCAACAGTAAGATTGCCATTTTATATCTGCCTCTGGACCACATCCATCCATCCGTCCATTTATTTATATATCCTCCCCCTCCAGCAGTAGCTGCTCTCCTCCTTCTCCCCAGGTTTCCTCCACCAGGGCCTCCTCTCCTCCTCCTCCTCCTCCTGGCTGCTGCCTGCCTGCCTGCCTGCCTGCCAGCCGCCTCTCTCCCATTGTGGGCTAACAATGGCCGGCAAAAGCCCCAGCCTCGAGGCCTACAGCCTGGCTCTTAGAGGGGGCTGTCGCGGTGGGCGGTGCCTGGGGAGAAGGCGGCGGTGTGTGCATGTTCTGTGAAAGACTTGACTCTGTGGGGGTGAAGCATGAAAAAAAAAAAAAGGAGGTCACGCCCAGATTAAAATTCTATGTATGCCCCACGTATGACTGTCTGCTACGTCAGCAAGCTGGCCTTGGTGTGTGTGTGTGTGTGTGTGTGTGTGTGTGTGTGTGTGTGTGTGTGTGTGTGTGTGTGTGTGTGTGTGTGTGTGTGTGTGGGATGCAAGGAGTGGGGATTCTCTTGGCATTCACATGACAAGAGAGAGAGAAAAAAGAAGAGCAAAAATTAGAGTGAAAGGAATAAAGACACAACCGAGCTCTGTGTGTGCGTGTGTGCGTGTGCGTGTGCGTGTGCGTGTGTGTGTGTGTGTGTGTAGGGAAAAGACGAAGGTATTAATCAGGCTGTCTAACCCTCATCGTGGCTTTGCTTCAGTTGTTTTGAGCACAACACACCTCCAGGGTGTGTGTGTGTGTCTGTGTGTGTGTGTGTGTGTGTGTGTGTGTGTGTGTGTGTGTGTGTGTGTGTGTGTGTGTGTGTGTGTGTGTGTGTGTGTGTGTGTGTGTGTGTGTGTGTGTGTGTGTGTGTGTGTGTGTGTGTGTGTGTGTGTGTGTGTGTGTGTGTGTGTCTTCTTAATAGGGTAACAGCAGCGTCATAATGAATGTAAGACAAAGCTGATTTGGTGATGCATGCTTCCTTTGTGTTGTTACTACATTTGTGTGTGTGTGTGTTCATGGGGGGGTCTCTACAAACACACACACACACACACACACACACACACACACACAATCCAGTCCCCCTCTGTTTTCAAACCCCATCCCCATATGGTGGCTCGGCTTGATGAGAGCTTGATGAAGTCAACCAGAAATACCCCCCCATCCCATCCCATCCCTCCATGTGTGTGTATGTGAGCGCAAATCTGTGATTGTGTCGAAGCTAATGGCTAAATGAGAGTTTCACCCTTGCAGAGCTATTGTGTGTGTGTGAGCGTCAGCTTGTATATTGGCTTGCAAGCTGTTTTCATTATATTTCATTATTCATGTTTCACGCATGATTGTGCAAGTGATCAACTGTGTATGTGTGTGTGTGTGTGTGTGGGGGGGGGGGGGGTGGAAGCTAATCAGGAGGTCTCTAAACTCAAACGCCGAGACCTTTGCGAGAAGAAACGCATGAAATGTGTCGCGAAAGAGCACCTCGCGTACATACGAGACGAGCCTGTGTTTTCAGAGTTGTGAACCGAGTCCACGTCCTGCTTCTTTTGTTGAACACGTACGGTCCGTTGCTGTTACTGTGGTGAATCGGCAACCAGACAAACCAGTAAAGCCTTTATTTTGATTTCCCTGCGTATGTTCAGGTTTCAAACTGCATGCGTCTAAAAACGAGGCTGTAAACGAGTCTCAGAGGCTAAAAACGCACTCGGCCACCTATCAATATCTAAGAGATGCTGAATTATTCACACCGTTTTGTTTTTTTTGTTTCTTTTCTGCTAATTCTGTGCGTCGAGAGGATCGCATGCTCGACAAGCCGAGGTCGGCGCCCTCGCTCCGAGACGCCCTTGAAGTTACTTTTGTTGGGCTTTCACGGGCGCCGTTTTGGCGCCCGTCGTCGCATTACGTTACGGCAAACAAAACAAAAACCCACTGATTAATGAGCGGCTGGATTGTGCGTATCACACGTTTAAACGCTTTTGTGCCCGATTGTGTTTGTGCAGCAAGTCTGCGCGGGTGCACGTTTTTCTTCCTTTGCTGCCTCTTCACGCCTTATGTTGTGTCCGCCAACTCAGAATGGAGCCATTTTGTCTCCTCCGGTTCCTGAAATGAAATATAAGCCTCTTAAATGCATACTTATCTTGCCCTGCAGACTGCGCTTGAAGAACAAACACACACACATGCACGCACACACACACACACACACACACACACACACACACACACACACACTAACTGAAGAGGCATTGTTGTTGTTCCCTAAGACGGCGGCTGCATGCATGCGTGCATATGGCAGATGGTTACTTCTTTTGCGCGTCGCCATATTAAACAAAAACCATGGCTAAGGCCATGGCTGGTTTAGGGGAAAAGGGCAAAGTGCGAGCGAGACAGAAAAAGAAGGAGGAGGAGGCGACAAAAGAGCAGCAGAGGGAGGCGCACACAGACAACAGGCTCAGCATACGTAAACACAAGCAGGAAATCCATGTGTGTAGACCATGTTAAGACTGCAGGATACACACAAACACCCTGCACATGATGAATAGTCCACTGTAGATAAGGTTGTGTTGCAGGTATCATGCGTTTTATGGTCGATATGGGATTTTTACACCCTATGGAGATGAGTGAGGGTTTTTTTGCGGTTTTATTTCCCGGTTCTGCCGTTAAAAGAGCAGATAATTGGCGTCTTGGGAAGCATGTGACCTAAGCTAGGTTTATGGTCGCTACAGTGTGCCGGGTGCGCGACAAAAACGACATCGTATCGTGCGCTCCGAAAGGTGTCGCGGCGCTAGGGTGCGGTAACCGCGCGTTTTTTGTAACTTTGTCGGCTGCGGCGCGCGCCAACTCGGGTCGAGCAGGTTAGCTCGTACGAGCATTTGTGTGACGCTAATGTCCGAGAGCACCGAGACAGTCGTGAAATGGCCTTAATTCACGGGAGGAGATTGCGACAACGTTACAAACAGACGATGGTTTTTGACGTAGGAAAACATGAGGGATCGCTTTGTGAAAGTTGTTGTTTACTTCTGTTGCCAGGCAGCGTACTTTACTTACGCCATCTCTAGTGTTACACACAAAACAGTAAAATAAACTTTGTAACAACTCCGCTAAAGCCGTATACAGATACAGCGCATGTCGCCATGTTGGATAATGACGTCGGCTCAAGTTGACTTCCTGCTTTTTCACTGAATATTTTGGTTGTACGCCCCAAACTCCCAGAGTGTTGGGTCGTCGCGTTAACTCTCACGCTCGTATGTTGCGTAGCAGGTTCTCATAAAAGCTGCTTTGTCATTTCTTCCCGTTTGTGCACATTTACCCGTTTGCTTCGAGGGTCAAGCAAGTACCAGTGAAATATAAAACTGGAAGAGGGAGGTTATTTTTTTTGCAGCAGCAGCAGCAGACTGAAGTGAATGTAGGCTGCATCACCTGAGGGGGAGTGTGGTGACATGAGCCGGGTTTCCAGAGTGTTTTTGCAGCCTGAAAAAATTGCTTTTGCTCACATCTTTGTAAGCGGCAGGACAAGGCCACAGCACAATGATGCCTCCACACTCAAAACACAGAGCAAACAACAGGCCCGGAACTCAAAGAACCACAGTCTTCTTCGTTCTAATTTAGCCTTGGATGAACATGGTATATTTTTTGCGTGGTTGTTTGAAACACATGTACCAAGGCCCTGAGCTCCAGCTCCAGCTTTGTATTCCATATCATTTATTTCTTGTGTTTGCGCTCATGCATTTTTTTATTTTGTTGTTTGCTCTTATCACACTCAGGGTTTTGGTGTTTTTCGTGGCGTATTCTCCTCTCCCATGTTACCTTGGTTCCAGTGCTGCACACGCGCTCACAAAGGCATGAATGGACCGAGTGGCTCTTCAATAACAGCACAATGTTTGCACGTCTTGAATTGGAGCCACTTTGGCTTTCACTTAAGATTGCTTGCTTTCAGATCAGGCCAATGATTGAATTTCAGACGTCGTCGGAGGGTTGGGTGGCGGGGTGGGGTGGGGGTTAGCGGCGCCGTGCCTCGTTCCATCCGTCCATTCATCCGCAGCTTTTATCTGACGCGAAGATACCTGTGTGTGTGTGAAAAACAGGGTTTAGCGGCGTTATCGTGTGTGTGTGCCTCGTCGTTTTGATGATAATGATTGGCTCTTGTCCGCGTCTTTATCTCTTTGAGTGTGTTTTTGCTGAACTTCTTTTCAGAGCAATCAGCCTCCACTGTCGTCCGTCCCTGCGGACCTTCCTTCTCTCCATTTCCTCCAGTTGTTGTTTTTTATATATATATATATATATATATATATATATTTTTTTTTTCTTGCCCTTTTCTCGATCACGTGGGGAATTCGGGGTCAGGCGCGTCAGCTTTTTCCTGCTGATTTCCCTCCGTACGTAGCAGCTCTGACACATCTGCACTTTTTCCTTTTGTTTCTAGAGTGGCTTTTTTTTTTTTTCACTTTCCTGTCACTCACTTCTGGCCCCTCCCCTCCCACCCCCCCACCCCCCCCATCACAACAGAATGGAGCAAATCAGGGAATCAATTCAGTGTAATCATGACAAATGAGTCTCTGCGGTTAGCAAGGATTTCTTTGTGTGTGTGTGTGCGTGTGTGTGTGTGTGACATGGATGATGGGATATCACAAATGAATCAATCAACTGTTATCGCATCAGTAAACACTGCAGGAGGGAGTGAGGGATGGATGCATGATGGATGAATGGATGAATGTAAGGATGGATCGGCTGTACTCTGTGTGTGTCTGCTGAGATAGATGGCTGATTGAATAGAGAGCCGTGTGTGTGTGTGAGAGCTGAGCAGGGGGTTGCTGTGTTAACCTTGGAGCTGTCAGAACAGATGGGCGATGGGGAGGGAGGGGCCACAGAGGCTGCGAGGGATGCGTCGGCTGCTGGTTTGGAAAGTGACGGGAGTGTCAGAGATCTGTGTGTTCTGGGATGTATTCTCTACCGCGGCTGTGTGTGTGTGTGTGTGTGTGTGTGTGTGTGTGTGTGTGTGTGTGTGTGTGTGTGTGTGTGTGTGTGTGTGTGTGTGTGTGTGTGTGTGTGTGTGTGTGTGTGTGTGTGTGTGTGTGTGTGTGTGTGTGTGTGAGTTTCTCGACGTAGACAGAGTTACGACATGTGGGCGGGCCCGAGGAAGAGGAGGAGCCAGTCGGTACATTTACACGATGAATTAAAACCCAAACTTTTTAATGCACGTGTTATCACGTTAGACCGCGTCGTCTGACATCAGGGTCGAAAACAACAATGTTTCATCACGATATCTGTGGGAAATGATTGTTTCTTCTTGTTTTTACATTAAAAGGAATCTAACGCAGAAATAACTCTTGCGTCAGGAACACCACGCCCCTATACAACAAGGGAGTTGAATTACGGTTGTATGTTTACATTCTACTGGACCCAAACTGGTCTAGACGCTCTACACATGAATGCTCCTCAGTTCCCGCCCCCCACCCCCAAGCTTTGACCTAGAAATAATAGAAGAAGCTGGTACAACAAAAGAATAAGAATAAGACGACGACAACTGCGAAAAGACACCAGATTGGTTTGGGTTTTGTTTCTTTTGGGGGGGGGGGACTATAATTATGAATGAAATATCATTGAAATACCGTTAATGGATGGAGAAAGACATAAGATGGAACAGGGGGCCCTTAAATGCTATTTTCTTGGGGGGGGTCCTACATTGGTGTTACAGCGCCACCTGCAGGCCTGGCAATGAGGCAAGAATATAAAAAAGATCGTATGTTATGGATAAGGCCTAACGATTGACCAGCTAAAGTAGTTTTTCGCCTATGACGTAATCGGACAACTGGGAAATGCCTAATACTGACAAACTGAACAGGGTTATATCGGCACCTAGTGGAGTGGAGGTTGACACACTTTTGTAAACTGGGTCAAGGACGGCGGTGCAATTAAATGACGTCGACGAATGGGTGAATGGAGTAAAAGTGCGTTTGTGTTTGACGGCAATAGACACTTAAGCCATGGTTCTAGTTACTGCAACGAGACGAAGTGCGTTTTTTTAAACAGCTCCGCTCCGGTTTTGTCCACCATGTTTTGTTGACACCAGAAAAGAAGACCGTATTTGGATGAGAGGGTGCAGCTGGTGAAGAAGTGAAGGTTGGGTCTCACCGAGAGCGCTTTTATGGTCCATTTGAATCTTAATTGGACGACAATTTACAAAATGGACGTCCTGTCTCGTTGACGCCCCAGGAAAGGGTCTACCGATGATAGAAATCAAACTCCTTTTCCCATAGAGTTCGGCTCCATCCAAACTATTCATATTAATGTGTCGCATCTACTCCTGGATACACCTGCCTGGTATTTCTGGGCCCACATGGACAGACATTGAATACGTCTCAATAACGCAGCTCTCTTCTCCCACGCAGCCTAATTTTACCATTTGAACCAGTGATTCCAAAAAGACAGGGCCAGGACCCGCGGATGGATCATGGCGGATTTATTTGCAGAATTTTCCCAATCATTACACAGGTTATAGCTGTAAGTTAAAAATATGATGAAATAAGATGTATGTTTAATAACTGTTCTGGAGACTCACGGTGGACGTTTGATTTTACACTAAACTTTACTGATGTTACTGTAACGACCGCAGAATGCATTGATCCAGCGTGGGTGGCAAAATGGAGGAGTGGTTTTTGGCACGGTGTGTGTGTGTGTGTGTGTGTGTGTGTGTAATATTAACACAGTGTTGTGGTGAAAAGGATGGAATCAAAGATGCCGTCGTTCCTGAACTTTAAAATGGACTCTGAGGAGTGGGCGGAGTTTGTGTGTTTTTTTGTGTGTGTGTGTGTGTGTGTGTGTCTACGAGGCTTGTGGCGCGGCAGGGGTTTGAATAAGACTATAGTCTTATCTGTGTGTGTGTGTGTGTGTGGGTGGGTGTTCATGCACACTTTGGCTGAGCTCCCAGCTCCATCTCCCCAGCTGATTAAGGGGTTAATGGCCTGTAAGCGTGGGGGAGCTCTCCGCGCCTTGATTGGCCGGCGTGCATACGTGTGGGTGGGGTTTTCATCAAGTGGCAGATGGTGTATAACATTGTGGGTGGGAGGCAGGGTAGAATGTGTGTTTGTGTCTGCACACAATGACGCGTGTACGTATAGATGACCGCAGACCACCGTCTCTTTATATCGAGACGACAGCCAGTGAATTACATGTTGTGATGTCAGGTCCCCAGTGCATTATTATTATTATTATTATTATCATATATGCGATTGAAATGCAAATATTTCCAAATAAAACAAATCCACATGCAAATTCTGCCTCATCTGAGAAGAGAAGGAGGAGCCGCTGTGGTTCATTGTCTTTTCTTTGTCACCGTGAGGATTGAATTCACACACAGCTTTTATTTATCAGTAAACAATGCGCACACACACACACACACACACACGTCGGGGCTGCAGATGATTATTTCCATACTCCATTAATCTGTTGATTGATTTCATGATTGAGGAGTGGCTCGGTCCATAAAATGTCAAAGTGTCGATGTGCGATTCCCGACTCTCAAAACGATGACGTTCACAAACGTAAATAGTGCGAAATAATCGACTAATCTGGTAATGGAGTAACCGTTGCAGTTCTACACATACAACAGTGTTTGTAGGTTTTCTGGACACACACGTATATCTGCATGAGCACATATCAAGAACAAGAATATGCATGACGCGTTTGTGCGAAAGGAACAAAGATACAATAGAGAGAGACAGACTGATGATATCTACAGTAAATATCATGGACTTTTGTTTGCTCTGGTATTAAGAACAAAAGCAGACACAGGCTTTGAAAAGGTTATTTTGTTTCCGCGTCTGTGTCTGAATCTTTTTCTTTCATCAAGTGCCATTTCATGCCCACCTGCCGAAGACACAAGGTTTTTCCTTCGCACACAACAGCCGTTCTTCCCTTTGACGTCGATTCACGTGGACAGTCTAAATAAAGCCTGATCTACAACCTTAACCAGTTCCTCAGGAATGAGGTTCTGCCTCATGAGGACCAGGTTTTGGCCTCTATGAGGACTCTTCTGGTCCTGACAAGCTCGGTGTTTATATGCTGTTCTCAGGTCGGACCTGGGAGTGACTTAAACCCCTTGAGTTTGCGGTGTTCCAGTGGAGAGGTCGGAAGTAGGGCTGCAGTTATCGGATATTTTTGTAATCCAGTATTCGACCAATTGGACCTGGATGTGCGTCTGCTAAAACGGTCCGTGTGGAACAATGATCCCTCGCGCGACACAGGAATTAAACGGATACTCGAGGCAATAGAGTTACTCCAATCACTCAAGTAATCGTTGCAGCCCTAGTTGGAAGAAACCATGGATGGAAACGCGTCTTGGGCTAGCAATACCAATACTTGACGTGTTATTTGCGTACACAAACGGCGTAGCAACAAGTAAAACGAATACGACAGAAGTTCTACGAACAGTAAAGTAAACTAACAGTGTTCAAACAGTGGCAGCCAGCTTTGAATCCCATGTCTGGGTTGGTGACGTTCCGAAATTTGGGGCTTGCCATGGAAGGAACGCCACATGACCTTTGAAATTCCAAATTTTGACAACAGAGCCTTTGTGCATCACCTGACCAAGATATGGGAGTAGAAAAGGACAAGTGGTCGCCAGAAGTCACCCATGAGAAAGTGAACTCTTTTCCGCTTTACTTTACGTTAATTTTTCTCTTCTTTCCTAAGTCCCAATGTTATGTTTACAGACAACTTTCCAAGAACGAAAAAGGGAAAAAAAATGATCAGGGTCTCTGCAGGTTTCAACAAGTCAAATTTAAGACTTTTTAAGACTTTTTAAAGACCCTAATGAATACAATTTAAGACCCATTTCACATCCATAATGGCGCGCACAGCACACTAGCTAGTGGTGCTCGATTAATTCTCCCCGGGCAGCACAAGTGGCCTACTTTAGTTGTTGTAGTTATGTTCTGTTATCGCAAAAATCCAAACATTTGAAAGCGAGACTGAAGGTTGAACATTAGTTTATTTTTAAGACCTTTCAAAATTGTATTTAAGACCTTTTACGAATTTTTAGGAGAATTTAAGGCATTTTAAGGCCTTAAATTCAAATTATTGGATTTAAGACTTTTTAAGATACCCTGATCATATAGGGATAGCAATATCAACCACAATAGACTAAACTGATGTTTTTATTTGCACCACCTTGGAAGGCCAAGTCTAAAACGGAAAAACACCCAAGCAACTTCACTCAAAAATTGCCAACATAACCAGATGATTAACCCCAGCGTCGCTTCAACTTTTATGTGCGAATCTGGCAAGAGAAAGAGAGAAAGAGAGAGGGAGCAGTGCCAGACAGACGGACTATGAACAGTGTCTGAGCCGTTTTTTCCCCGACTTGATTGAAAGTGAAAAGAGCAGCGGTGTCACCGTCACATTCACCCTGTGGCCCGAGCAACAATGGGCTTCAACCTAACAGACACAGACAGAGAGAGGAAGGGGGAGGGGCTTAGGTCTAAAGCCAGGAGGAAGGAGGAAGGTTAGCACTCCCAGCTGCGAGGAAGATTGAATGCTGAATATCATCTGCCATCAAACCTTCAACACTCATCTGAAACGCTAGACTGGATTTCTGGAGGCAAGTGCAGCAATGACTGATGACTGACAAGAGCCTATTTACACAGCTCTGGTGGGGGGGGGGGGGGGGGGGGGGGGTTGCTCTCAAATGTTCCCCCCGATGCTTTTAAGAAATGCACTCCTCCAGATTTTTGCCTGATCTTTCCCTTCTGTACGGATTTTGCCACTGGAAGATAAAACAATTTGGCCTCCCGTTACTTTAAGCTGTGGTTTGCACAAATTAGCTCGACAGGTAGATCCATTAATGACGAGGTGGGGGGGGGGGGGGGGGACGGGCGAAAGCCTTTCTTCTGACATTTACGATATTAACCATGAGGCTGCGAGACACAGAGATGGGTTGGACAGGCTGGAGGACTCTTTATGTCTATCACCAGCAGATGCATCCACCGCTCATCCTCCCCATGCAGTCTGTTCTCACTCAGTGTCACTCTTATCTGTCCTGTCACTGTCAGATGCCCAGTTATGCTGATAAGTTCAGTTTGGCACAGTTTGGAATGGTAAAGCCCGTGGTCAGGCTCGTGTTTTCGACCGATAACGGTACTTTTATTCGGTAGAAGGGGGGGTCAGCCGATCGCCTTGGGTGATCGTACCATTTTGTTCTGGTACCCCAAGGGAAGGGTGCCAAAACTGGAACGGTTGGCCGTCGAGCTGCAAACTAACGATTATTTTCGTAATCTGTCGATTGAAGGGATAGTTCGGAATTTTGGACATAAGACCTATTTTCCAACTCAGCCGGGTGTGATGGAGACGTCTGGAGAGGTTTTCAAGAAATTTCATTCAGTTCTTCTAGTTGCCGAGTTCGCTGATGCTATGGCTAGCGCAAGTCAATGATATAAGTTAGCATGGCATTAAAAACACTCATACTGACTCCACAGTGCACCCGAGGCAAATCGATTGTAACGGCAGACTATCGATGTACATATCTGTGTTGATAGAATAATATTTGAATCAAAACTAACCTCGCATCGCATGAATTTTTGAGGGACTACTTTCTCAGCAGCAGTGGAATCAGTCCGCCGCTGCCATAGCCTAACAGGAAGTATGACGCGCTGCTGCTGCTGCTGAGACATAAATCCTTCAAATTGCAAGGTTGGTTTTATTTCAAACATTCTATCAACACAGATATGTACATCGATAGTCTGCCGTTACGATCGATTTGCCTCGGGTGCACTGTGGAGTCAGTATGAGTGTTTTTAATGCCATGCTAGCTTGTATCATTGACTTGCGCTAGCCATAGCATCAGCGAACTCGGCAACTAGAAGAACTGAATGAAATTTCTTGAAAACGTCTCCAGACGTCTCCATCACACCGGCTGAGTCGGAAAATAGGTCTTATGTCCAAAATTCCGAACTATCCCTCTAATAATCAGAACCGAACCGCTCCGCGCGGTAGAAGCGTGGCGTTCAACTCGACTCGGAGGCGACGTCTCTCCCAGTCATGCACCGTCTTAACATATCTGGTCCATCAAAAATGTTCTCCTTTTGTCCGTACTTCCACACAGAAATACTTTGCAGTGGTCTGTGGGAGCAGCTTAACAATGCATATCTGTGAAGTCGGTGGTTGCTATGTCGGTGGGACGTTGGTATTTGGTCTTTATGTTGAACGGCATACAGTGGATCTGACCTTTTAACCATTCATGGCTGGGTGTTTTTTTTGGGGATTTGAAAAAACTAATCAAAGGCATTTTAGTCTGCAGAGAAAACTAATAGTTTGTCAGAACTTGCATTTCCTTCTTAGCCCACAAATAGCCACATTATCGCTTTCCAGTTGGCATTGCTCATCCTCTCCTCGGGTTTCGGTCTTTCTTCGGTCTTTCTGGCTGTAAAAACAGCAGTGGAGACACCTCACCTCATAAATAAGTGACTTGTCACCATGAGACGACTGGAACAGACCATATATACTTAGGTTTCTCCTCATATCGAATTTAGTTTGCCTGTCAGCAGGCGCCGTTCTCGCTCGTTTCTTTTGTTCTAAAGGTGGAATGAAATGGCTTAATATCTTTTATCGTTAGCTGTGATATATGTGACATTTTCTGATTAAACTTAAGCAGATGCTGATAATAGTGATGTTATTTTTTTAGTCAAATAAAAGCATTTATCCATAAAACAAAACAAAAAAATAAGAGGACTTAGGACAGAGCCTTGAGGTACTCCACAACAAAGTTTTTTTTTCCCTCTTTTATTGAACTTGTGTAAAGATGACGATTTATTTTCACTATTTGTTTTTGTTGGCAGGTGGAATAAAGTAGGTAATCCTAGAAAAACCCAGGATTACACTCGTATCTAGTTTCAAAGCTTGGTGCTGACCTGGTGTTAAATTGCTGTATTTTTTTCACACGGTTAATCCATTTCCTAGAATATAAAACACAACATATTTATTGTGTTTTACTCTGCAAAGAATTTCGCCAATTCTCTCAGAGCGTTCGCCGTTTTCATTCCACAGGTCTGAGACGATGGCGTCAACAAAGCCCGATTAGGTTTCAGTCGCCCCCCGTTAAAACCTGCAGTTAAACTTATTTCAAAGGCTACAGCTGTCGCGCTGATGACGGCCAAAACGCACGTGCATGACGGCGGGGAATAATGGCTCAGGAATCAATGTTTCAGAATCCATCCTGCTAATCCCACACGGCAAAATGACCAAACAGCTGCTTATGAAGAGCAACTAAAGGCAACGATGCCTGACATCCTGCGAGAAAATGACACGGTCGACCCACGTTCACTTAACTACAGCTCAGCGGAGCATGACGGCAAATAGTCCAGTCGCTGTACGAGGGCTGTAAAGATTAACTAGGCAAAGCAGAGTCAAAGTTAATCTACAGTATTTAATTAACTACCCTTAGCAACCTGTTTTACCGCACACACTCACACACACACATGCACAGAGGTGGAGTCCTATTGGATACGCCTCATTAAAATGTGTGTACTGGAGTTTCACTGAGGTCGACTGATATTGGTGTTTCTATGGCCAAAGCCGATTTTTTAGAATCAGAGCAGTCCAGGGTTGATTCCCTAACACAAAAACACAAATGATCTCTCGGTATAATCTACACCAAGCAGAAAATAACGTTTTAGTGACCCGGTCACCGTATAAGATCTAAATTGAAGCTAAAACAAATGAGTTTAGAATGTTTTAACTGCAGTGTGTCTGGTTTTGTGCCGTCGCTGTTCATCTTCAGAAGTCGCACAGCTCTCGATGTCGCTTTATAATTTCATTCGACTGACGTCTTCCTCCTTCTTTTATTTGTGTTTTTACAGGGTTTCACCTCAGCGGCACGGTCACTGAACCCACCACGTCATCGGAGCCGGCGGTCACGCACAAGGTGGCCATCAGCTTCGACCGCTGCAAGATCACGTCGGTCACCTGCGGATGTGGCAACAGGGACATTTTCTACTGCGCACACGTGGTGGCGCTGTCTCTGTACCGGATTCGCAAACCTGAACAGGTAAACTGGAACTCACAGGACACGATCTAGATCGGTGACCTTCAGCGCCGGATTAATGCAGGTTCACAACGTGGCAACGTTTGCCGACATATCCATTAGGGGTGTGCCGTCAATGCAATGGCGCGTTTCCATGGCGACTGACTGGAAAAAGTCACGTTTACGTGCCACGGCACCGGAGTCCGCTAGCCGTCCGCTAGCTCCGTTAGCTGCGTTAGCTCCTTTAGCGACGTTAGTGCGCCTACAGTCGAACTGGAGCGGTCCACAAATTTATACTGCGCTACAAATAATACTGCGCATGTGTGCCTCTGTTTTAAGCGTTTAGCGTTACATTAGAGACTCATTTTAACAATCGAATTGTAGCCCCAAACATCCAAATCCAATCACGAGATAGTAATTGAGGTTGTAATGGCGGAGGAAAGTTGTGGCGGCAAACATCAATATTAGTGCTGTGCAATAGGTTAATGCGTGACACGTTTCCATGACGACTGACCAGAAAAAGATGCACATGACGTCATGTTTACCTGCCGCAACACCGGAGTCCAGGCACAGTTTACCAGTTAGCTCCGTTAGCTGCATTAGCTCCTTTAACGCCGTTAGCGTACCTACAGTTGAACTGGAGTGCTCTGTTTGTTAAACGAAACGTAAACAAATAACCAGCGTACCTGTGTACTGCGTATGTATCTCTGTTTTTAAAGTTTAGCGTTACTTTAAAGACTCATTTTTACAATCCGGAGTCACGTAAACATGACGTCACGCACGTCCTTTTTTTTCCCCGGTCAGCCGTCATGGAAATACGTCGCGCGTTAACGTTGAAGCCTTTAAACGCCGTTGACGCATTAACGTTTGACAGCACTAATTAATATGTGTGTGTGTGTGCGTGGTGCAGGTGAAGCTGCGGCTGCCCATCTCGGAGACGTTGTTCCAGATGAACAGAGATCAGCTGCAGAAGCTGGTTCAGTATCTGATCACGGCTCACCACACCGAGGTGCTGCCCACTGCTCAGAAACTGGCCGACGAGATCCTGTCGTCCAACTCCGAGATCAACCAGGTCCACGGTAAGAGCGTCGCTTGTTTGTGCGTTCAGTTTGTTTTGTGGCTTTTGTGAGAGCCACACTTGTGCGCACTGGAGGACCCAAACACACACGTACAGATTTATGCACTGTAGCGGGGTCCCCAAAGTCTGTGAACATCAGTGTTTGTAACAGGATATTAACGATAACGCGCCGCTATCACACTTCCTGTTGACGTGTACATGTAGACGAGCGACTTTCAGCTGCTTTGGTGCCACTTCAAGACGTTCCGTCCACTCCTCCTCCTCGTGCTCTGGTTCAGCTACAGTCCCTGCTCTCTGTCTCCCTCTGTTGCCCTCAGTGGTACTGCGGCCTCACAGCAGGAGGCGGCTCTTCTCCTCAACTTCATTTACTGCTGATAAAGTTCTCTGAGGGTTTTTGTATCGTTACAGCGCTAACATCGAGCCAACCGCGGAGAAACGGTTTGTCTTACTTTTTCTCGTTCTCAGCCACTGTTTTTTTTAACAGAGAAACTCCGTCTTTAAAAACGAGGTTTGTACCCTCTGCTTTGTGGAGATGCTGTCCGTCCCTCTGCAGTGATATCTTCACAGAAACAGGCCAGACTTAAAAGCTTCCAGACTTGAAACATGCTGCATGCGCGTCCACAGGCCGTCATACGTCAGCGACTGTGATTACTCCAGTGAAGCAGCAAAGCCACGGGCTTCAAATGGCTCGTTTGATTCAGCTCCCACTCTCTCCAGTCACCGCCGTGCGGAAAGGAGTGCGTTGAAAGAAAGTGGAGGGAGAACAAGTTGAACGGCAGAAAGTAAAGAAAAATAAAAAAAAATTGTGCGGTAACTAAAAAAGACCTGAGAGGAAGAGACGAGAGAAACGGTGAGGGAAGGGATGGGAAGGGGGAAGATGAAAGTGAGCCGAGAGGAGGAGATCTGTGCAGCGACAAAAACAACACACATCCTCTCACCAAACAAAATTCTTCATGTTTTCTCCGTTTCATCCTCGTCTTCCTAAATGTTGACATTCTCCAGCGCTCCTGTCCAGGAAGTGCTGGGCAGCGTTTCCTCTCTGTGTTTTAAGAGCGAAAGAAGAAGAAGAAGAAGAAGAAGGGGGGAGGATGGTGGAGGTGGAGGTGGTGGTGGTGGTGGGGGCTCATGGGGGCCCTGAAGTTCACTTCAGTGGCTCCAGGAATGAGACGCTCTTTGATGAGGAATGTTGCTGTTTTGCTGCAGTGCACTCAGTTGGAAACTACGTCTCAGGGCTTTTCCTCCGCTCACTTCCTGCCGACATCAAAGCGCCTTCCCCCCCAGTTTAGAGCGTATCAACATGTCCCTGTAGTATTACCCAGACACACATGCTCAGCACAGGATATTAGGAAAATAAAGTTGGCCTTATATATTCCCCCCTCGGTGTATGATTAGCTTGTAAAGAGCAGGTTTTTTTTTTTTTTTTGTAAATGTCACACAGGTGCAAAGGCGGTGGAGCAGAGTTGTGTTTTTTGTTTTCACGATCATCGTTTTGCGCGATAAGCTTTGGTTTGGACGGATTCAAACTGGGCCACATGTGCAGACGTTTGTTTATTTCTTTTTCTCCGGTTAAGAATTGAGGACAGGAAGGACACGCACCTCTGTTTACGGCAGCTTTGATGGTGTGAGAAGGATGTTGATATTGGATGTGATTGTTTTAAGGTTGATTTTCTATATTTTCTTTTTAACCCTTCGTAGTCTAGGAGACGTCGGAGAAGTTTTGTATGCTATCGGCACCAGGCTTTTAGCCAGCAGGGCGTCCGGGTGTCCCCGCGACACTCTCTTCTCTCTCTCTTTGAGCAGTTAACTAAAAAGATCAGCTCATCCGATGCATCCGTTGTTCCCTTAATTACAGCGCTAAAGCGTCTTCTAAAGAAAGAACGAGACCACGGAGTAAAAACAATGAAAAGTGCGCTCTTGAGAATCTGTCAATAGTTTACTAAGATCTTCTCGGCTCTCCTGTATTTCATCGCCACTGCACTGGATCCTCGTCATAGAGATCATTATGTATGTCTCATACATGAATGTGGCGATGAAAATGCGCACAGAGAATTAATTTCGGTTTTTCAGTTTTTTTCCATTTTGAGTTACTTGCCCTTACTTCATGAGTCTCCATAATGGTCCTTCAAAAAGCCTCAAAATCCCCAATTTTTACCACAAATTTTCAAAAGCTCTGCATGCCCGGCAATTTTTTTTTTTTGGGGGGGGGGGGGTTCCGGATGGCAAGGGGGGACACCCTCTAAAAAAATCCTAGCTAAAAGCCTGATCGGCACAGAGATTACCGGTAACACTTTAGATTAGGGAACACATATTCACCATTAACTAGGTGCTTACTAACATGCATATAAGTAGCATACTAGCCCTTTATTATTAAATATTAAGCACGTATAGAAGTAGAATAAGGTGTTAATACATGAATGTGTGCCTAACTGTGCTGCAGCTTTTGCCTGTCCAATCTAAAACAGAGCTAGCAGCATTTATTTGGCATGTAAAACACCAGGGGAGGAGGATAATTTATGCATTTTTAAGTGAAAGTGGATGTCGTCTAAGTGTGTGTGCGTGTGTGTGTATGTGTGTGTTCCCAGGTGCACCAGACCCAACGGCAGGCGCCAGCATTGATGATGACAACTGTTGGCATCTGGACGAGGATCAAGTCAGGGAGCAGGTCAAAGAGTTTCTATCACAGGGAGGATACTACGGCTCTGGGAAGCAGCTCAACTCCATGTTTGCCAAGGTTTGTTTCTCCCCCCCCCCCCCCCCCCAAAGGATTATTATGTTAAAAATGATAAAAAAATATACTTGACAAGGACACACAAAGACACACACTGGTTAGGAACGACAGCGTCTGAGCCCTGTCGGTGTTTCCAGGTGCGGGAGATGCTTCGAATGAGAGACTCCAACGGCGCCCGGATGCTGACGCTCATCACGGAGCAGTTTATGGCCGACCCTCGTCTGTCGCTATGGAGACAACAGGGCACGGGGATGACTGACAAGTGTCGGCAACTCTGGGATGAACTGGGTAAGAACTGACGGAGAAACGCTTAGCGACCGAGTTATTGGCTATGGAGTGAAAGATAGACATTGGAGAACATCGTTTTCTGACATTTTATGGACCAAACGATTCATCGAGAAAATAACCGACAGCGTAATCGTTAGTCGCAGCTCTATTTTCAACATTTCTCTGATGTTTTTTTAAGGACCAAAACGACAAATTGGTTCATTTACAAAATGAAAGACAGATCAATAATGGTCACTTGCAGCTCGTGAGGTAAACGCTCGTCTCAGTCGGTAAGCACTGAGGTCATGTGGTCAAGAGGCTTCTCCTCCGAGCGAAGGATAAAGGCTGCCGATCAATACGGCTGCTCGGCTTCTCTTCTCGCGATCAATCTCAGCGTTTAGGAGGTCAATAAGAACACTTCCTGGGACAGAGAGGACAAACAGGCCTCCTTCCTCTTGTGCGGTGAGACGCAGTTTAAGGCCGGGAGTCTGGTGCAGTGACGCAGCAGAAAAAGGTCACAGAGACTTCAGCTGCTACTTCACGTAAATTAGATTTTATTGAATGTAATGTCATTTAAGACGTCACTCTGCAATTTACGATAAATCGACCGAGCTTTTTTTTTTTTTTTTACTCAATATCAGAGATTATTTACAGGAAGGGAACATCTGTACTTTTTTACATTTGTACTTTTGTAGAATACGGACACAGTTATTTCTCAAACCAGGACCTTGCTCGCTGAAGGACTTGGACCAGTTCGTTGATCATCTTTTTTTCCTCTCTCCTGCAGGTGCATTGTGGGTATGCGTGGTTCTAAACCCGCACTGTAAAAGCGAGGAGAAGACCTGCTGGTTGAAGCAGCTGAAGAAATGGGGAGACATGGACATCTGCCCGCTGGAGGACGGCAACTATGGCAGCGAACTGCCCAACATCACCAATGCTCTGCCGCAGAGCAACCTCGCCCAGGGTAAGCAGAAGAACAACAACAACAACAACAACAACAACACGGTCACAATCAGTGCTCAGAGATCTGATCACAGGCGACGAGGAATAAGCAGCGGCACAAACAAATGTTTGAAAAGATTCTAATGCAGGAAATAAAACGTGATGTTCAATAAGTAGTGCTGACAAACGATTACAATATTTAATTGCGATTAATCGCAGTTAAAATCCAAATTTTTATCCATTCTAAATGTCCCACTATTTCTTTTTGTCCCATTATTTTTTCTAGCTAGATCCAGTGCCGTAGTTTTTGTAACGTTACTATTTGCATGTGAAAAAAAACTACAAAGTTTGCTCGGGCAAAAAGAGCGTTAATCTCGCGATAATAAAATCGACGGCGTTAAAATGGGTTTTTGCGTTAACGGCCGTTAACGCGTTATAACGGACGGAACTAAGAGCAAGACTTCTGAAGTCAATCACCGTTGAGGCTTCTCTCAGAGGTTAGATATAGAAAATGCTTGCTCTGCCAACGCCTGCATTTGCTGCTTTTTCCTTCACCACGCGGCTCCAATTTTCACGACTTTTGAGCTGAATTCATGTACGAAAGGTGCTCTGATTATTCTCACGCTGCATCTGAACGCATTTGAATTTGTGTCCGTTCTTCTTCCGCAGACTCCCTGGCCAGACCTAGGAGGACGGTTTTCAGTCGAGCGGTGGAGGCCTGTGACCTGCACTGGCAGGACAGTCACCTGCAGAGAATCATCAGCAGTGACTTCTACATGTCGCCGTCCTACCAGAGAGAAGGAGAGAGTCTGCTCTTCAACCCGCAGGGTCTGCCTCTGTGGCTCGGTAAGAACCTGGACCCGTGACTCGAATGCGTCGTCTGACGAAAATCTGTATGAAAACGTGAACAGCTGCTCTTCTTAGGACACTACATTAACTTACATTCATTTGGACATTCTAAACCAGGGTTTCTCAAACTTTTGATACCTGAGGGCCAATTTAGGAACCCAACATTGGACTGAGGGCCGCCAAAGGAAAAAAAAACGAAAAAAAAACAGAAATAAATCCCATTTGTAATCATTTTAATGACCAGATTGCCGTTCTACAGTTTAGCGTTAAGTAATATAAGTGTTAATATAATGTAATTTAAGCATTAATATAATAACGCTTTATAATTTAATGGGTAATTACCCAGTATTTTGGCCATTGTTCTTACCTTCTAATTACAGGCTAATATCAAGTAACACATTTCTGTTACCATATATTTACTGGGTAAATAGCTAGTAATTGGGGGCTGTAGCTACTTGCTTATTACCAGCTTATAACCCAATAATACACTAAAATTCACCATATAGAAACCAGTTAAATACCCAGTATTTTTGTTTACACTTATTGGTCTGTATCCAGTAATGTCCAATAAACATTTAACAAGCTTAGTAGCTCCTGGATTAAAACTATCAACAGTAATTCATTGCGGGGCCGCCAGAAATGTTTCTGCGGGCCGCCATTGGCCCCCGGGCCGCACTTTGAGAACCGATGTTCTAAACCAAGCACTAAACTTAACCAGTTCCTCAGAAAATGAGGTTCTGCCAGGTTCTGGTCTCCAAGGGAAAAAAAAACGGGTCCTAAAGTGGTAACAAATATAAGAAGACACCTACACACAGAGTAATTCTGCTGATACTGAGGTCAGGATCTGCAGTAAGCAGCTTCCAGCTAAGATCTGTCAGATTCTGCAATTTAAGCCAGCGATCAGACGAGCATTGGTGTTCTGCTGAGCCTGCAAGTGAGTGAGCGAGTGTGTGTCGAGTCTCCCTCACCTCACCCTCCGTCTGTTCCCCTCTGTCCTCCACGTAGACCACGTCCCAACGGCGTGCGCTCGCGTCGACGCCCTGCGCTCCCACGGTTACTCCAGGGAAGCACTGCGTTTGGCCGTGGCCATCATCAACACACTCCGCCTCCAACAGCAGCGGCAGATGGACATCTACAAACACCAAAAGAAAGGTAAGCGCACACACACACACACAGAGACACAGATACACCGTCTCAGTCGCCTCACGTCGCTCTAACGGTCTCCTCAACCCTCTGTCAGAGCTTCTCCAGAGAGGCGTGACCTCCACCACCAATCTGGAAGGCTGGGTCGGTCACCCGTTAGACCCCATCGGGTGTCTGTTCGTCACGCTCACCGAAACATGCCGCGTGGACGACGACAACAGCATGGACATTGGAGGTACTGCAACATGATCACTGTTCTCGTTTTTAAAAATCTGCTCTTTTGAAGGGATCTTCCGTTTTCACAACCTTCAGTTATTAACTGAAGTGTTTCTGCTCCTGAAGCCTGTCATTTCCATTATTTCTGGGGAATCAACAAACCGTTGACTTTTGATTTTTCAGAGTCTGTCACTTAAAGGTGCATTATGTAGTAAATCTAAAGCAACTGGCCATAAAATCCTCAAAAAATGTCACAGAGACTCAGGAATAATGTTCATATAACAAACTGAACTCACCAACAACAACAGTACAGACAAAATATTTGCATTAAAAACATTTTTTGCAGACTGCAAATCATGTTTTGGCGTCATGTGGCGCCACCTACCGCCGTCTACCAATCATGCAGTCAGTAGAGTCTCAGCTGCCGAGCAGCCACGGGTTGCCAGTTACGTCAAGAAAACGAAACCTAAAAGACCTCGATATTTTCAATTTGAATGTAGTAACTGTTTTTGGCCACATCCTCTCATATGGCGCCTTTAAAAGGTTTACCATACGAGTTTCAGGCTTGGAAATAAGGCGACACAATAGCATCTCCATAAGACTACACTGACTATATGAAGCACCTGAAAATAAGCGTTTAAGTTGCAGCTCTACATGAAATACTCATTCTCTGTGTGTCCACCGGTGAATCTGCTGCATTATCATCGACGCGCTATAAAGCACCGCTCTACAATTCGATTAAAACTCCGACCCCCCCCCCCCCCCCCCCCCGCGACGACACTGTATCAGCTGACGCAGAGGTCGATCAGGGTCACCAGCAGTGACTCATTTACACCAGCGTCCATGTTCTTGTATATGGACCCAGGCGCCATTGTTGCTGCAGAGCATGAATGGATCGGGTTGGAACACGCTGCTCATTTAGACCACACTCTTTGTGAGTGTGTATCAGTGTGTGTGTGTGTGTGTTTGTGTGTGTGTGGTATGTATAGAATCCATCACCATTTGCATTTCTCATCCTGCCCAGGGCCTTTTTGCACCAGTGGTCATTGCAACAAAGCAGAATAAGGGCTGGGTTTTTTCCCCATTGTTCCTGGCCTACAGGGAGCCATTGTCAGCTCAAGCAATGCATTGACCACTGGCACACTCAAGTGTGTGTGTGTGTGTGTGTGTTGGTTCTCTAAAGAAAGAGTTGAGTGATTTGCCTTTGTTGTTTTGGGAATTTGAGCAGAGTGCTATGATTATTTTGTGTGTGTGTGTGTGTGTGTGTGTGTGTGTGTGTGTGTGTGTGTGTAACCCGGTCACCGGGCTTTATTTCCCAATGGAAGACAGCTGGGAACATCTGTCAAGGAGGAGGAGGAGGCGGGACATGGCTACGTATCAGCCAATCATCGAATCCGATCGACAAATAACAAACACACTAAGGCCCAAAGTAATCAATAAGAAACAAACGCACACAAAAAAAACAGATGAAACACGGTGGTAAACACCATAAATACAAATAAAACCATAATAATACATATAAATACGTACGTCTTGGCTTCTTAAATGTCAGTATTTTCTGCTCCACATAAAAGAAATCCTTAAAAAGTGAAAACATGAGGATTTTTCAGCATTTTATGAACCAAACAACTGGAGAAAATAATCGACGGATATATAAATAGAGTAGAAAATGGAGGTGAATAAATTACAAGCTCAGTAAAATATCCTTGGTTGTCACTCGCCAGATTATGTTAGCATTGTTTGTCATCAATGATCAACCCTTTGTGTGCGTCTCCACTTTGTTTCCACCCTCAGAAGGAGAACCCAGACCTCCAGTCTACCACCACGTACCCGTGTGGGGAAGTCCCGACAGCGGGGAGTCGTACCTGACTCTGGCCTTAGAGGTGGCTCTGATGGGGATGGGCCAGCAGAGGATAATGCCCGAGGGCCTGTACGCTCAGGATAAGGTACGACTTCTTCTGAATGCGTTTCAGGGTAGAAAACTGCTCTAATCTAACATCTATGAGAGGAATATTCAATGCAGGGAGAGAGAGAGAGCGCGGGGGAGAGTAAAGGTCATGTTGTTTTGTTCGGCGAAAAAAGAAGCAGAAAGTCAATGGGAATTAGATTAAAGCCGTTCACAGGGACATTTCACATTTGCACGAAAGTGCTAATCTGCTTCAAAGTGTTCAAACACGCACTGCCAAAGGCTTTTGTTAATGTAAACGTCATGGGAATCGGCAAAAACATGAAGGTTTTTATGCAAAAGTCTTGAATATTAATCAAATTTGCAAAGTGAGATCTTAGCGGATTGCAGGCTGAACGAAGGGAAACAACGTTCTAATCCAATTTACGAGATAAAGCAGTGCTGGGGGCTATGATCAAACATTTATATGACCCTCTTTTTCAAAATTTGAATGGGTTTCACAGCATTCAATGGCATTTTTTGGGAAAATGGTACAATGGTAAACACACCTTGGTACTCCTATATGGTTGTTTGGTCCACGTCAGACTTTTCAAACCCAAAAAGCAGATGCTCTACCATCTCAGAGTCGAAACTTTGAAGGTCCAACCTGTCCATTCCCGCGATACTACCACAGTTACTTCTTTAGCTAAGCCCTTGGTATGCGTTTGGGTGATGCAGCAGAATCAGAATCGACAGAATCGGTTCTTCTATGACTCGTTGATGCTGTTCTGAGTTAATAAAAACTGAACAGAATGCATCTTGTGTGTTTTTTAGGTGTGTCGCAACGAGGAGCAGATCGTCGCAAAGCTTCAAGAACTGGACCTGGATGACCTCCTGGTGCAGACTCTTCGGAAACAGGCCATACAGCTTCTAGATGGTACGACAACGACACCGTCCCCACGATGCTTTATGAGTTACAGCATGTCGGAAACAAAGGATTTTTAGTTTGACTCATAATCTCGATCTTTGCTGTTTTAGCCCCGTATTTGAATAAACTGATCGTTTTAAGACGTTGACGACATTGTTTTTGCCTTTGTCTCGTTGCAGCTGGTCCGTTTAGCGGCTTGGGTGAAGTCATCCACAGAGAGAGTGTTCCCATGCACACCTTTGCCAAGTACCTCTTCTCCGCGCTGCTGCCACATGACGCAGACCTGGCGTACAAAGTGGCTCTCCGTGCAATGAGGTCAGCATCTCAAAAGACATTTTAATTTTAAACGGCTGTGTTGGATGTGCCTGGGAACTAAGAACTAGTGACATCTAATCTAATGGTCAGACTGCAAATTGCAACAAGGAAGCAGTCCTCCACTTACCCCCTCCTTTTCCTCGGTACATTAGGGAACTACATTCACCCTCTCTGACGTTGGCTTATGCATCAACTTAACCCTTCTTTTACCAAAACTTTCGACGCCGTTTGTGACATCTAGAAAATTAAAAAAACTATGAAATGGCGATCGGTCCAGGGTGTGACCCTTTCGCCAAAGAATCCCCCTGCGACCCTAGAGCTGTGCACCCATATACGTGCCCTTACAGTAGCCCCACAGGACTTCCAGGGAGCGACGGTCCAATCGCAGACGAGATTCACCAGTGCATCGCACGTTTTGTGACGTCAGCTTCTCAGTACCGTAATTCCTAAACGGTTGAATAACTGCCAGAAAGTGAAAGTCATCTTGGGGGCAGAAGAACTCACTCCATGAACAACATTTTCTGACAACTCTACAGCCATTAATTCATAATAAATCCAGACGGCCTGAATAACACAATGGTCATAAGAGGGTTAATGTAGCCGGTGCCGTAATTCTACATTTGCGTAGTCACCAATAAACCGTCATGTTTTGTTTTTTTTCCAGGCTGCCTGTTTTGGAATCATCGGGAGGCTCCGGTGACGTGGGCCACCCTCACCATGGCATCTCCATCGTTCCCAGTAGATACCCACGCTGGTTCACACTGGGACACCTGGAGTCACAGCAGTGCGAGCTAGCCTCCACCATGCTAACTGCTGCTAAAGGTACAGTCAGTCAACAAATCCACACAGTCCAGGCCGTTATTTTCAAGAACGAGATCATAGCTAACGTTTATTATTATCGTCATCTTTGCCCGCAGGTGATATGTTGAGGTTGCGGACGGTTCTGGAGGCCATCCAGAAAAACATCCACTCTTCTTCGTTAATTTTCAAACTGGCCCAGGACGCCTTTAAGATAGCCACGCCCGCAGACAGCCCACCTGACATAACCCTACTCAACGTAGCACTGGAGCTCGGCCTGCAGGTACTGTGTGTTTCATAATAAATGTTGTTTGACATCACATTTGTGACGATGTTAAGAGCAAGCCATCCATACTTGACCATAAAAATGCTAACAGCAGAGGATATATACATACTCAAAATGAAGTAAGACTGCAATAAAAATGTGTTATAAAAGTTACTTGGACAACTGCTAAAAAAAGAGGGTGGGAGTCATGGCTGGTGTGATGTTGAGGCTAAGAGAAAAAAGCATCTGATTTTCCGAGGTTATTTGCCGTTTCCATAACTTCACCACATTTATAACCATGAAATTGCTATAATCGCCCGTATTTCCTCAAAACTCTGTTGCCAAAGCTCCACAAAGCGCTGTTCTACAGTTCCAGCGACATCTAAGAAATTAGGTCTGCAACTAACAATTATTTTCCCGATGAATGAACTAAAATGGAGATCACTCAAAAAGATGATGTTCTGAAAAGTCTAAAAAGTATCACGATTAATTCAGGGTGTTCAGGAAACGCCTTTGTCGTGAAATAGACGGACGATATGTTTTGCGGGAATGTTATTTATTCAGGTCGGTGTGTGACAGAAAAGCAAAGACTGGTCCCTGCGTCGAGCCAAGGTGACCATTTTCTTGGATTTGTCATTTCTGCAGTCCGACACAGCCTCACTACAAATTAACAGGGAAAACTTCTCGCAGCAACTTGCTGCAAAAGAAACCACATAATTGCGTCTGTTGGGCTCCACAGTAAACACAAACCCTCGACATCGTCAAAGCAGCAGTTTGGTTGTGGCTTCACCAGACTGTTTCTCCTACTATTTAACATGTGGACAGACTTTTCTGTGCCAAAGGGCTGGAAATGGAAGGACCGCAGTTAATCATGGGTGTAACTGTCAATATGTTAGGTTTAGTTTTCACTATTTAGTCTGAAATGGCTCGCCACGGTAACGGTTAAATATAGTGCAATGAATTCTGAAATCTAAAATGTGATGTGTGTGTGTGTGTGTGATTTACAGGTAATGAGGATGACTCTGTCCACACTGAACTGGAGGCGGAGAGAGATGGTTCGCTGGTTGGTCACCTGTGCCACTGAAGTTGGTAAGGGAAAACTTAGAAAACATGCTAGTTGATTGCTAGCTAGCTAGATGATTTGGACCCGATATGAGGTCAAAAGAACAGGATTTCATTGGAGAAAGTTCCCACTATCACATCCTTGAGTGGAAGAATCGTAGGAATAATAATAATAATTTCAAGATCTTGTTGATTGGCCAAACTGAGCAAAGACTTTGCTATCAAAGGTGACCAAGAACCCGATGGTTACAGATTAGTCATGAGCAACAGATAATGTCCAGAGATGTGGGTTGGGACGTTTGTTGTCACCGATCAGTCAGAGAGACACTTGGACATGAACTGTAGATCAAGGAAGTTGGCAGGAGAATCTCTGGATTGACTTCTGTGAACATACTGCCATGATCCTACACGACATCCTACATTTTGTCTTTTTTCCCCCTCCTCAGGTCTTCGGGCTTTGGTTAGCATCTTGCAGAGCTGGTACACTCTCTTCACACCGACCGAGGCCACCAGCATCGTGGCCGCCACCGTCATGTCCCACAACACCATCCTGCGCCTCAGCCTCGACTACCCTCAACGCGAGGAGCTGGCCAGCTGCGCAAGGACCCTTGCCCTTCAGTGCGCCATGAAGGACCCGCAGAACTGCGCCCTGTCCGCTCTGACGCTCTGCGAGAAGGACCACATCGCCTTCGAGACGGCCTACCAGATTGTGATCGACGCGGCATCGACAGGAATGACGTACTCTCAGCTGTTTACCATTGCGAGGTACATGGAGCACAGAGGATACCCACTGCGCTCTTTCAAACTGGCCTCCCTCGCCATGACCCATCTGAACCTGGCTTACAACCAGGACACTCACCCAGCTATTAACGACGTGCTCTGGGCCTGTGCGCTCAGCCACTCTTTGGGTAAAAATGAGCTTGCAGCCATTATTCCCCTGGTGGTAAAGAGCGTGCACTGCGCCACGGTGCTGTCTGACATCCTTAAGCGGTGCACGTTGACAGCACCCGGTCTTGCCGGCATCCCCGGGAGAAGGAACTCTGGGAAGCTGATGTCAACAGACAAGGCGCCATTGCGGCAGCTCCTTGACGCCACAATCTCGGCGTACATCAACACCACGCACTCTCGTCTGACGCACATCAGTCCGCGGCACTATGGAGAGTTCATAGAGTTCCTGAGCAAAGCAAGGGTAACTTTCCTGCTGGCACAGGACGGCCACATTCAGTTTGCCCAGTTCATAGACAACCTGAAACAAATCTACAAGGGCAAGAAGAAACTCATGATGTTGGTCAGGGAGCGCTTCGGCTGACCTTACACCTCCCTCACAAGGACACAGTCCTTGGGAAGTAGTTAAATGTATTTGTTTCTATTTAAGTTTTTTTTGTTTTTTTTTCATTCTAGTTTTTTTTCACCTTTGTTGAGCCATTTGTTGACTAAGTCATAATTGTTTGTTCGTTTGGTTGATTTGTTTCTTGAATGTGAACCAGGAAGTGTTTGCAGTACACTGCTCGTCTTCATCGGAACTGCAAAAGGCGTAAATGGCTCGAGACATCAAAGAAACAACAGCAAACAAACATGTTCCCCTCTAATTCACATTAAATATATCTATAATGGGAAAAAGTCCGGAGATTGTGGTGACAAAAAAAGCATAAAAAGGAACTTTTGTATTTCAGTGGAAAACCAAATTAATTTGATGGCGGAGGTACATAGTTTGAGCCGGAAGACGCTTAAGGAGAAGACGTGGTTTTAACAATGGAAGGTTTGAGTCATTCCAGACAAAGAAAAAACCACTGAGGTGGTAATCGCACATAGTGTTGCTGTCGTACCTCAACTGTATTATTTGTCAGCTTTAACTTCTCTATCAGAAACGGCCTCTTGTTTCATTCAGGGCATCGTAGAGAGTAGAGAGGGCAGAATACAGAAAGCGGACAAAGACCACGTCGGCACCGACGGGTTTAAAAAGTGGACTAAAGCCATTCTAGACTAGCTCCCGTCCTCCACACCTGCTGGTCAGTGCTTTCCCATTAACGCCGGGATCAGATCGCACCATATTTACGTCCTCACCGCGTCAGATTGTCAGTCGCAGTCGCCATTCGCGACACTGCGCGACTTCAGCGGTCGTTGGGGAGACGGGAACCAAGGAGTTATCGTTCATGGTCAAGTGTTGTCATGGTAGTCCCTCGAGGAGATGTCAAAGAGGCAGGGGGTGCTGTTGCCAAAGCAAAGGAGCACTTCTTCAATTATGTTTTTACGCGACACGTCCGAATCGGCCTAAATTCACGTCGTCTGATCCCGGCATTAGCGTAGCTTTAGAGGTAGAACTGAGTCTCCAGACCAGCCGCCTGACATTATTGAAATTTTTCAGGCTACTCTCGCTAAGGTAGAGCGAGTGTTCATAAAAACAGTGAGAAAACAACAACAACAACTGTGATGAACTGAGGGCGTCACACACACACACATTATATGCTTCTGTCTCTAGAGATACCACTGCACTGCTGTCCGTTTGTGGCCAAAAGTCTGTAAGACTGCATCGATTCCTTTCCGCGTGCTAAATCAAAAATAATTCAATAAGCAATATAAGACAAGTCTGCTTTGTTTGTTTTTGTTGTTGTTTTTTTAAATCATGCAGTGGCTTTACTTTCATCACCTTGTATTGTGATAAGAAGCCTGATAAGATGTTGGGACTGTTTAACTCTGCTTCTAACTAAAGCCCCTTTTCCACTTTTGAAGAACTTTAATGGGAACTCATGAGTCCCCATAAAAGTTTAAGTCTTTGTTCCTTCAGCTTTGGCAAGAACCCAGAACATTATCCTATTTCAAGAGCAGAAATCTGGTTATATTTTTAGGTCTACATTTTTTGGGTCATGCAAAAAGGACTATTTATATACAACTAATAGCAGGTAGACGTCCTGCTTTGAGTATAGAGTTAGCCAAGCAAACCTTTGTTAGCAGAACTAACCTTAAACCACTAATGAGGCTGCGCTAGTTAAGATTTTTTGCTATTAGCAACAGACAAAATACTTTAACTCTCCTCACCTCAACTATGTCACAAGCATGTTAGTGCAGTAAAATTTGACTTAAGTCTTCTTTTGCTTTTATCCACTGCTAAAACCAGCTGGCTGTTAACAAGTTAGCTGCTAGCTAATGAGCATAGCAGAAGTTTTAGCAGCTGAACAAGACTTTTCTTACTCAAGTGTGGTTTAAGAGTAAAATAGAGATAGAAACTGAGTTATTATTAAGCTTACTACAGAATGCACCTGTTGCCAGCTACTAGCTACTAGCTAAAATGCAGAGCAAAACTAAAAATAAGAGTCAATATTGCCAGCAGGACTATTTGCTCGATGTTAAGTGTCGTTATTAGCATTATTAAGACAACTGTTTGGCTATTGACAGCATATTTAACGTATCAACCTTTAAACCAGCCACGGCTACACTGGTTGTTGGCTAATAACTGCTTAGCCACGAGCTAATAAGTCGAGCAGAGGTTTTAGTAGCTGACAAAACCAGAGCTAAAAAATACACTGAATTTATCATGGCTAATAGATAAGTGAAGATGCTCAAGAAACTTGTGGTTTCAGAAAATCTTTATGGAAAAGGGTCTTTAGTTACTAAAGCTAGTTAGCTGCATATGCTACTGGTTGTGATCATTCTGGACTGTGAAGATAAGCGGCTTTGTCTTTCTCTAAGGGTGACGTATCACAAAAAACATTACTGTATATTTTATGTAGGGCTGCAACGATTATTCGGTTAATCGATTACTAAATTAATGGACAACTATTTTGATTGGTTTCTTTTAATAACAAACAACACATTTGTCAACACTTTTCACTAAATGTGATCATTTTCCTGCTTTCTTTGCTCCATATAACAAAGAAATCAAAAATAATTTTTGTTATGAAAATTAAACGCGAGTTGCAGCCCTAATTTTTTTACGTTTCGACGCCATCAATCGTACACATTCGAGTCAACGCAGGAAGTAGTTCTGATTTGTTTATGGTGTTAACGGCAGTGTCTCGTACAGCGAGAGACTTTGAAACTTCTTCTGGTCAAACTGATCATCGTACAAGCACTTCACACAGAAAAAAGAAATACCTCTTTAGTACGTTCCTGCCTGCGTCAGCATTTATTTATTGATTGTTTTGTGTGTCTCGAGTGGAAAAACGCAAAAAAAAAGAAAAGAACTGGACTTAAAAAAAAAAAAAACTCAAATACCAGATGAGTCGGCCTGTGGACGTCAGGAGAATAAAAGAATGGAGGCACATTTTCTCGTCTGCTTTAACATTCCATGGAAGCTACCTTCGTTTTTTTGTTCTTTGAGGGTTTTTTTTGTTGGATCTGAAGAAATGCAGATAGAAGAACGACGACAAAAAAAAGGAAAATTGAGAGGCTAAACTCAGTTCTCAGGGACATCACTTAAAGAAACAAAACAAAAAGTAGTAGCATTAAGCATTTAAGATATTGTAAATATGATAGTGTCAATTCAGAAATTGTAAAGTTATAATTATTTATGATAAGTACGTTATGTGTTTGGCTTTTTTTCCTTTTGTTTTTGCCGAGGGTGTACTTGAATTGTTTTGGAACGTGGGAACTATAGGACCTTTTTTTTTTTTTTTTTTTTTAACGTAAGAGCAAAGACTTCAAGGCATTTCTCAGGTGCTCCTGTGTACATTTCTTTCCGTTTTGATTTTACTATAATTATTATTATTATTATTATTGTTTGTGTTTGTTTTAGATTTGCAAATAAGTTTTTTTTATTATTGTTTTTTTAAAAGAAAAGAATCTGTTTTCCAAAAGAAGGCATGTTATTCAGATTTGAGGAAAAATGACTAAGGCGTTTCATTTGTAAACAGATATAAACCTAGACTATGCAGAACCACTTTGGACGGTCTTGTCGCCCCCTTCAGGAGGAGACGAGTATGGACAAAGACGAGGCCCAGCATGCTTGTATTTGGACAATAATAAGCCGTAGCCAGCCTGCATTCGCTGCAACATTTAAAAGAAGAAGAAGAAGAAGAAAAGAAAGATGTTGGAAAATGCCTTTCTGACTGATCAATGTACAAAGTTTATTTTTGCGTATCTCGTTTTTGGCGGTTTTATTTAAATCAGGACTCAAGCCTTTAGTGTCTTCTCCGAGGCGTCGCGTCGACACACGGACGACCGAGCGTCAGCGACGGGAACTGTACGAACAAAATCGACGACGGCCTATGAACGGACTCGTGTTCGCGTTTTTTTTTTTTCTTGCAACTCATTTTGTTTTGTCTTTTTTTTTTTGTCACGGATTATTAATGAACGCTCACTTCGGCCTAAAAACAAAAAACTGGCAGAGTTCACATCGTCCTCTGCGTCACCACCGTACGTTTGTTTCCCTTTTCCACTTTTGTTTTCTTTTGTTTTGATTTCAGCTTCGTGGACGCACAAATTTGCGTCCTCCCCCCTCCCCCCCCCCCCCCGACTTTCTTGGCGACTTCGTTGGCAGTGTTTGTTTTTGAAATCCTACGTGACAGAGGGGTCATGATGTCATGCACTACCTGACAGCATTACAACAAAGACGTTCCTTATTATCAGCCAGTTCCTAAGGTCTTTTTTCCTTCCTTCCCTCCTTCCTTCCTTCCTTCCTTCCTAGATCTAGCTCACCTTCTGTTTCCTACTTGATTTTTGTAACTTAAGGGAAAATGGAAAAGTGTTGGTTGCCTCTTTGTGCTACTGATTTATGAAAAAAAAAAAGAAAAGGTATTTCCAGTATTTGTTGCCACAGAAGTATGATAGCTTATCATGAACATCTTTTTTGTCTGTTTTGGAATTTGTAATTTTATTTTTTTTTCCATGCGACTTCTTGAGCTACTGTCTATAAAGCGAAAATTTATTACTATTTATGTAACGCTACTACCATTTTATATTGATTTGTGTTGGAATCTCAGTGCTTTTCTATGAATAAAGTGTGAAACACGTTAAGAAAGAACGAGTGTTAGTGTTTGTGTTGTGTCCGATATTTCATTTACTGAAACGATTAAGTGCATAATTTTGGTTTGTGGAGAAAAAACAAGACATTTGAGAACATCGACATTTTAGGGTTTTAAAAAATGTTTTTCAACATTTTCTGACCAAACAATTACTTAACTAATCGTAGAAATAATCCTAGTGTTTTTGCAATATATCGCGACTGAAATATTGTGATATCGTATCGTACCGTAAAAATTGTGATAATATTGCGGCTTAAATATTGTGATATCGTATAGTGACTTAAAAATTTTGATAATATGTATCATATCGTGTAGTGACATATCTCGATATATTGTGATAATATGTGATAATATTGGATCGTGACTTAAATATCGTGATATCATATTGTGATTTAAATATCGTGATATCATATTGTGATTTAAATATTGTATTGTGACCTAAATATTGTAATATCGTACCGAGTTAAATATCGTGATATCATATTGTGATTTAATATCGCTTTGTGACTTAAATATTGTAATATCGTACCGAGTTAAATATCGTGATATCATATTGTGATTTAATATCGCTTTGTGACTTAAATATTGTAAAATCGTACGGTGTTAAATATCGTGATATCATATTGTGATTTAATATCGCTTTGTGACTTAAATATTGTGATATCGTACCGACTTAAATATCGTGATATCATATTGTGATTTAATATCGCTTTGTGACTTAAATATTGTGATATGTACCGACTTAAATATCATGATATCATATTGTGATTTAAATATGGTATTGTGACAAATATGGTAATATCGTACCGACTTAAATATCGTGATTTTAAATATTGCATTGTGACTTAAATATTGTGATATCGTACCAACTTAAATATCGCGATATCATATTGTGATTTAAATATCGTATTGTGACTTAAATATTGTGATATCGTACCGACTTAAATAACGTGATATCATATTGTGATTTAAATATCGTATTCGTGACAAATATTGTAATATCGTACCAACTTAAATATTGCGATTTAAATATCGCATTGTGACTTAAATATTGTGATATCGTACCAGCTTAAATATCTCAATGTCATTTTGTGATTTAAATATCTTAATAACGTGATACATTGCAATTTAAATTTGATATCGTATCGTGACTTAAATATCGTCATTATTGCAGACTGCAAATCTGTGACACTAAAAGGCATGCTTAAAAAACAAATTGGGATAATATCATATAGTCATTTAAATATATTGATATCATATAATGACTTAAATATCGTGATAATACCGTATTGTGACTTAAATATCGTTATAATATCGCAGTGTCTCTGGCAGTTCCCACCCCATTATGTAGTTGCAGCCCTAGCCTTAATAATAGAATATAAGAATATTTTCAGAATCGATTAATCTGTATAATATTTTCTCAGCTAATTAATTAGTGGTCTGGTCTATAAAAGTCAGAAAAGCTTGAAAATCAGAAAACCAGCTCAATTCATAATCAAACGTCAGTTTATTACTCTCTGAAATCTGAACGCCGCTGAACAGCCTGCGACAACACGTGACACGACTGATCTCACTGATCCCAGCTGGTGTGACACAATCACACGTTCACACACACACACACACACAGACTCACGCAGCATTAGTGATAAATGAAGCACACGGAGGCTGATACTGTGCCATCCATCTCACACTCGTTTGTCTTTCATCAGAATATTTCTCTCTCTCTCTCTTCTCTTTCAACGCTGCTTTCTCATTCATTAGGAGGTTTGTGCAGAGCTGCACGACGGAGACAATCAGCCCATCAGGGAGCGTGTGTGTGTGTGTGTGTGTGTGTGTGTATAAATCTAGATTGATTGGATGAGGAAAAATGAGCAGATTTATATTAATTATCCAGACAGATAGATGGAGAAGTGCTCCATCTTTTTCTCCTCAGTTTGCACTGTGTCCAATCTGTCTGTCTCTCACTTACACACACACACGTTTGTGCTGCTATACTTCTCAGGACTCTGCACTGACTTCCATCCATGTGGACAGAGGACTAACCAAAGCCTCATCCCGAACCACAAACTTAACTCATTTTCAATGACAGGACAAACAAAACAAAAACGATAAATATACATATATATATAGAGAGAGAGAGAGAGAGAGAGAGAGAGAGAGAGAGAGAGAGAGAGAGAGGAGAGAGAGAGAGAGAGACAACAAATCCACAACAAAATGGATACTATAAGGGCTTTACATCAAATCACAGTTCAATCACAGTATAAAAATAGCTAATTAATTCATAGCTATGATAAAAACCTGCCTCAGGACTGTAGGTGTGGATTTTCATTATTAATGTGAACAAACATAAACTAAATGTGAACTGTACTGGTAAATATACAATAAATAACCGAATCCAGAAGCAGATGCCATCTTTAAATGTCAAATATAAAGACTATTATGGACCAACACTTGTCTTACCAGAGCCAACTAACATATTTTATATAAAGTTTTGGTTATAAAGGTTCAGCCTGTCAATTAAACACAGTATTTTCAGAGCCAATATTTAAATTTAACGCTATTTTACAGTAAATTTAAGACTATAAACACAAACACGGGCTTTTTTCCTCACAGTGAACAGGTGCACTCATGATTGGCAGCGATAGACACAAAATGGCGGCCGCGAGGGCGAAACGCGACTACTTTCCAAGTGATTAAAACTCTTCAGACATGTTTTTACCTCATGAAAACACTCACGTTAACATATCACCGCTTGACAACACAACTATTCATGGTTCAATTCGCGTTTACTGACCTGGTTCAAGCAGGCAAGAGAGGAGAAACGAGGACCCAGCCTCAGTAGTTTCCTTCCAGGTTACCTCTGCGGGAAGCGGAAGCAGGTGCTTAGCTTACAGGTCCCCAGAAGAACGAGTGACAATAAAGGTTCCGAGCTCACCTGCTCACAGCAAGAATGATCGAAATAATTGAAATAATTCTCATTTAAACACATAAATGTTGTCATTGCCGTTCACCCACAAGGTAATCAAAAGTTACAAGTTAAAACAATGGAATTAAATCACAATAGAATCATTGAAAGTGTGGGTTTATGACGAAAATAATAAATAAATAAATACAAACAAGCAGATAAAGTAGCTAGAGATAGCACACTGATGCTACAAATAGCATCACAGCAACCTATACACATTCATTTTTATCCAGTTTTTTGTGTTTTTATGCCAGTGTCTTTTTCTCGTGTTTTTCTGTTTTGATTTTGTTTCACACAGTGTATTTAATTATAGTTGATTCAAGGTTCAGGCTTAGACATTAACTGGTCAGGGAAAACACTTTGTTTACGCTGTTCAAATGAATGGACGTCGGTGCAGCGTCCTCACGAGAATAGCTGTGCAGGTCTGTGTGTGTGTGTGTTTGTGTGTGTGTGTGTGAGGGTGGGGGGATTATGGTGGTGGTGGTGGGTGTCACTGATAAAGCGCTGATAGTGTCCGTCCATGGCAGATGATGTACAGCCTGCTGTCTCTCCAGGCAGATTGGATTTTTCAGGCCTGCTGATTCGCTGAGAGATGGAGCCTGGACCACCTTCACACACACACACACACGCGAGAGAACCCAGACACACAAACATACAAAAACACACACTGGTGTATTATTCTGCTGCCAAGGCCTTTAAAGGTGAGCATGTGGAAATTGATCACAATTTCTAAAGAGGCCAGCTTCATTGTTACTACCTTTCAGTGTGTGTGTGTGTGTGTGTGTGTGTGTGTGTGTGTGTGTGTGTGTGTTCTTGTATTTATCATCTCCTGAGGACCTTCTCTGGTGCATAAACACTGACCTTGTCAGGACCAGTAGTCCTCATGGAGACCAAAACCTGGTCCTAATGAGGCAGAAGAGAAGTCCATGCCAAGTGTGTGTGTGTGTGTGTGTGTGTGTGTGTGTGTGTGTGTGTGTGTGTGTGTGTGTTCTTGTACTTGCGGCATACTGAGGACCAGTGAGGGTTTTTAACCAACAAAATGAGGTCATTTTTACGGAGTGAGGACATTTTGGCCGGTCCTCACTTTTGAGGACTGGCAACCTCACTTCCTTAGGTTGCTATAACATGCTATACTCAATTTGACAAAAAAATACTTTCAAATTTTGTGTCAATTTTTTTTTTCAAATTGTGGGTCAAATTTTTTTTTTCCAAATTTTGGACGACATAGTATAGTATGACGTTTTTGTCAAATTAAAATTTTGGACCAAAAATTACAACAAAAAAAAAATCGGAAAGGTTTTCCAGCCCTTTTTGCTCTGGGGCTCCACCTGCAGACATTTTATGGTACTGCAACCAGTAGTTCTTTATAGATGTCATTCATGAAGTAGATATTTGTAATTGTGTTGATTTATAAAGTGGAAATGCTGGTCCTCACTTTGTCAGCAACCCAGTCCTCAGTATGCAGCAAGTACAAGAATGTGTGTGTGTGTGTGTGTGTGTGTGTGTGTGTGTGTGTGTGTGTGTGTGTGTGTGTGTGTGTGTGTGTGTGTGTGTGTGTGTGTGTGTGTGTGTGTGTGTTCTTATTTTCTTTCATAAACACTGACCTTGTCGGGACCAGTAGTCTTCATGGAGACCCAAAACCTGGTCCTAAAGAGGCAGAACCTGATTTGATCTGAGAAACTGGTTCAAGTTAAGATTAAGATTAGGTTCAGATTAGGGTTTAGGGGTTAGGCGTTGACTGGTTGTGGTTAAGGTGAAGGAAGATGAAAGAAGAAGTCAATGCAGAGTCCTAAGAAGAATAGCGGTGCCAACCTGTGTGTGTGTGTTTCTCTCTCTCTCACACACACACACACACACACACACACACACACACACACACACACACACACACACAAAAGACCACGTCAATTTGTTCCCAGGTGTCCACTGACACAGACACACAGTCTCAGTCTCTTTAGTTCTACCTGTCGGCAATCAGCGCTGATTTTTGTTTATTTCTCTCCGATATTTACACAACGGGGGGGGCGACAACAAAAGCCGTACGATTAGAGTGTGTGTGTGTGTGTGTGTGTGTGTGTGTGTGTGTGTGTGTGTGTGTGTGTGTGTGTGTGTGTGTGTGTGTGTGTGTGTTCACGGCACTACAGCGGCACAAAGGACAGAGATGAATGAAGGCCTGCTTTCATTAGAGCAGAAATTGCTTTCTTCCACATCATCAACACAAATCCAGCTGCTCTGAGCTCAGACCGTGGTCTATATTTATCGTCCGCTCACTGCGTTTACACCAAAGTCACAGCTAATGAAAAATAACCACAAATCACTTTAAACATTGGTATTGGAAGTCAACAACATCGGCCGTGACCTCAGTGACACGTCGTCCAGGGAGCCCCTGAGAAAACAACCCATCATCATCATCATCATCATCATCAACATCAACAACAACAACAACAACACCAGGATTTAGCAGAATCTGCTTATCTGATGTTCTCATCTGCCAAAGAGAGAAAAACACTATTTTGGGATTATCTCATCACTGTGAAAAGCTTCTCCAATGATTACAGTCATAAAGCTCACGTTTGTCTTTAAGCCAACATCCATTTTAATAAACTGCACTTTTGGTTTCAGTCACATTCTCCTTCTGATTTCTTTTTTAAATGGTTGAGATTCACACAAAGGTTCTTTTAAGTCCAGAGCTGTGAGGAAGCTTTTGTTTTCTCTCACTTTTATCAGTTTTATTCTCCATTTTTTATAATTAGAATAATAGTCACAACAATCTGTCACCAGTGTGTTGAAAATACTTGAGTGATAACAACAGCTCGTCATCAGAGACGTGGTTAATACGGGGGATAATCCGGGTTTTTAGTCCAGGATTGACCTTTTCGAAGAATCAGTCTGGGACAATGTTGTATGAGACACAAACACCGTTTTTTAGCATTTCTAATTTTTTTCTAAGAACCCATTTGTGTTGCTCCGTGCAAACCAATTTCTGTTCCACGTGAATCCAACTTGTGTTCCTTACGACCCAATTTGTGTCTCTCACAAACCGATTCGCGTTTTTCGTGAACCAATTCATGTTCCTCGTGAAACAATTTGTGTCTTTCCCGAATCCAAATCTTGTATCTTGCAAACCAATTCGTATTTCCCGCGAACCAATTTGTGTTTCACTCACGAATCTAAATTGTGTTTCTCGCAAATCTAAATTGTGTTTCTCACGAATCCAATTCGTGTTTCTCGCGAATCCAATTCATGTTTCTCGCAAATCCAGTTCATGGTTCACGCGAATCCAATTCATGTTTTTTCTCGCGAATCCAATTCATGTTTCTCGCGAATCCAATTTGTGTTTCTCGCTAATCTAAATTGTGTTTCTCGCGAATTCAATTTGTGTTTCACGCGAATCCAATTCATGTTTCTCGCGAATCCAATTTGTGTTTCTCGCAAATCTAAATTGTGTTTCTCGCGAATCCAATTCATGTTTCTCGCGAATCCAATTTGTGTTTCTCGCAAATCTAAATTATGTTTCTCGCGAATCCAATTCATGTTTCTCGTGAATCCAATTTGTGTTTCTCGCAAATCTAAATTGTGTTTCTCGCGAATCCAATTTGTGTTTCAAGCAAATCCAATTCATGTTTCACGCGAATCCAATTCATGTTTCTCGCAAATCCAATTCATGTTTCTCGCGAATCCAATTCGTGTTTCTCTTGAATCCAAATTGTGTTTCTCGTGAATCCAAATCGTGTTTCCCACGAACCAATTTGTATTTCTCTTGAATCCAATTTGTGTTTCTCGCGAATCCAATCCGTGTTCCTCGTGAACCAATTTTTCTCTCACAAACCAATTCGTGTTTCTCTCGAATCCAACGGATTCTAATGATTCAGTTACAGTGAAAACAACTGATCTACAAGTCACTAGTTTGTGCGTTTGTGTCGCGATGAAAACCACGTCACGGCAGTTCCGTGCAGCCGTCGTACGACGACCCCGTCCACATTGAGGAGGTGCGAGGAAGTCATGAAAAAGACCAAACTTTAGTGGATGGAAAACGCACCAAATATCTCCAACGCTGTTAAAATGAGGTGTTCCGTGTGGACAGCAGGTGAATCTGGAGCAGAATTCATGCATGTTTGAACACAAACAGAGTTATGTTGACGTAGCCTAAAGTGTGTCAGGGGAACCAGAACAATCCCATTAATATTCCAGAAAACTGCAATCGCAGGCACCTTGTCACAAGTATTGCACCGTGATTCACTTCATTTGCCTCTAATACGAGTGGAAAATGATTTAAAAACAAAAAAATAAAAAATAAAAAATCACACAGCATTTTCTCGTTATGTCACTTTCTTTCCACAGCAGTAAAAAAATCAAAGCTTCAGCAGCAGAGCAGTGTTAGATGAAGGAATAATCAGCTGCTGTGGTGCTGATGTGTTTCCCTGATTCGACGGCAGTCGCTGTTTGTCCCTGACGGAAAAATCTCTGCTTCAATATCACCAGCCTTTGCTTTTGTCTCCTTTTTTTTTTGCCTCAAGAGCCTCCGAGACAGAAAGTACTCGAGGTGATGAAGAGCTCAGCTTTTCACTGGAGAGGTTTTTACAGCCTTTATGAGGTTCCAAAAGGTCGGCCTCCATTCGTGTGAGTAACATTATTGCACACGCTCCCCCAATGGAAAACTAATATCTTTCAAATGTAACTAAACCCCTAAAACGTTTATTTCCCCCCCCCCGAGTACAGAGCAGTGAATGTTGGTGTCGAGTCATTTTTAATTAATCCAAGAACAAGTTAAAAAACAAATCTTGGCGTCTTTACTGCCTCTCTGGTCAAACACTGTAGTACATATGCCGGGCCTGTATGTGGCGCTGTAGAGCAAAATCTGTTCACCCTATCGGCAAATTCTTCTTATTTAAAAAAGGAAGTTTAAACCATTTTAAGAATGTTTTATTCATTTCCAGTCGGGCTGTTATTGGTGCAGAAGAAGAGAGAGGTTGTTGTTTTTATTTACCCTTTAAGCCAAAGCTGTTAAGAGCATTTTTGTATTGAATTGAATTGAATGGGAATTTAAGTCAAATTCAATCCTTTTATATGTGCATTTATAATCCACGTGGAGCAAGAATCACAAAATTATAATCCACTCCTCCAGACGTTTTATAGCTAAAACTGAAAATGTTGTTTTTCCCTCATCAGCCTGTTGTAAATGGTAAAAGTATTTATTATGATATATTACATTTTAGGGGTGGGGAAAAAATAGATTTACATATGAATCGCGATTCTGATCATCCACGATTCTGAATCGATTCATAAACTTCCAAAATCGATTTTTAAAAGAAAAATAATTTTTTTTTTTTAAGTTTCTTTTTTGAAAAAAATCACCACTTTGTGTTATTTGTGTACAGTTTATTTTTGTAACTTCTGGGAGAAAAAGGCAGCTAGCCTAAGCTTTTATTGATGCAAGTTATTTTTTTGTACAGTAATTAAGTTTTTATTTGTTTCGATTGAATAAATAAATGCCTTTGTGTGATTAACATTATCACAGTATCTTATACAAACTCTATTGTTTTGATGCCATAATTTGCCTTAACACACTATGCATTGTATCAATTTTTTTGAATCGAGAATCGTTTGAATCGAGAATCGTATGAATCTAATCGTGAGCCATTCAAAGATTCACATCCCTAGTACATTTCTAGTCTCTGTATAACATGTTTAAAATTCAAACACAACACGCCAACAAACCTTTGTCGTTTTTAATAAAATATTTAATTATTGTACATTTTCTTTTCCTGCCACGATCGTCAGTAACGCTATTATTTGTTGTTTCTTTGTGAACAAACAAAAACACCAACTCTCTGTTTCCCTTTGTCTTCACACTTGCTCGATCATCTGTTTCGAGTGTCGGTGAACGGCTTCGACGAAGGCGCCCACGTGCTCCGGGTCCATGTCGGGGTAGAGGCCGTGACCCAGGTTGGCGACGTAGCCTCGCGTTCCGAAACCCTCCAGCATCTTCTTCACGATGTCTGAAATGCGCTCCTGAGGAGGAGGAGGAGGAGGAGGAGGAGGAGGAGGAGGAGGAGGAGGAGTCACCGGTCAAGTCGCGATAATAATGAACGACAACGAAACAAAGTCATTAAAAGACTAAGATTATACGTAAAATAGCATCATGAATCCATCATAATAAGACAAGAGAATGATAAAAACAATTAAAACAACAAATTTCACAATAATTCGTCCACCATGCTGTGCTCACAGCGCCCTCTGCTGGACCGCGCCGGGATTACTTCACGTTCGGCAGTTCATGCACTTCTAGGTCGACTATTTTTAACTTATACATTTTTTTATTATTTTTTTTAAATGCTTGGCACGTTAACACGTTAACGGCGGTTAACGACGTTTCCACGACGACTGACCGGAAAAAGACGCGCGTGACGTCACGTTTACGTGACTCTCGATCGTTAAAATGAGTCTCTGAAGTAACGCTAAACTTTAAAAACAGAGGCACACATACGCGGTACGCGGGTACTCTGTTTATTTGTAGCGCTGCTCTTTTCGTTTAATAAACAGACCGCTCCAGTTCCACTGTAGGCGCGCTAGCGGCACTAATGCAGCTAACGAAACTAACGAAGCCAACTGATAAACGGTGCCTGGACTCCGGTGCCGCGGCACGTAAACATGATGTCACGCGCGTCTTTTTCTGGTCAGTCGTCACAGAAACACATCGTGCGTTAAACGATGACGCCGTTAGCGCGTTAACGTGCCTAGCACTGTTTTTTTTTAAGCTTTGAGTTTTAAGTTTTGCCTTAACGGTCGGGTTCGACTGATGCGGCTTTATTCCGCGGTTACGGTGACATTATCGCAAGCTAGTTTGCCATCCGTCACATCCTCACGCGAGGTGACGTCGTGCGCAATCTCGCCGTAACACCGTCTTCCTCTGCGATTGTAGCCTCGTTCGCACCGCGGTATTTAATATTAGCCATTTGCGCCTGGGCTTACGCTGGTCAGAAACATCGCAAATAGGAAAGGTTTTATTTTTTTTAGCGAAAGATAATAAGTCAGGATTTTCATGACCGATTAATGCATCAAATATTCGTTTGGTATTTTCCCCAAAAAAACTCAAAAACGCTGACGCTCTCAAACGTCTCGTTTTGTCCACAAAGCAGAAGAATGAAGACGTTTTAACAATTTAGTCACGCGGCGGGAAAAAAAACACACTGGTATGTCCTGTGTGTGTGGGCTTGGCCGTTACCTTTGGAGCGTAGAGAGCACACGGGTCCATGTTTCCCTGCAGGCTGACCTTCCCTCCTGTGCGCTCCCTGAACACACACACACACACACACACACACACACACACACACACACACACACACACACACACACACACACACACACACACACACACACACACACACACACACACACACACACACACACACACACACACACACACACACACACACACACAGAGTCATCCTTTAACCGTCTGGTTAAGTATTTGATGAGTGGAGCATAAAACACAGACAGACTTTGTTGACTTGACAAACCGTGGATGAGGGAAAGGTCAGTGATGGTTAAACAGTCACAGCGTTTGCTTTCAGTGGCTCGGGATCAATGTGCGACTTCATTATTCATTTATTTCGGCTCTTCGCCGTGCGCTTCTGCGTTTACTGAATAAATCGCACGATCCGCATTCAAAGTGACGATTAAATGGCTGTGTAAATGTGTCATTCTATGGTTGTGAGGACATTTCTTGTGTGGAGTAAAGAGCCTTATGAGGACATTTTTTGGCTGGTCTTCATAATTTAAAAGAGCTCTTTTGGGGGAAGTATAGTCCTCACAAGTATGGAGAGGCAAATGTGTAGTGGAGTGTGTGTGTGTGTGTGTGTGTGTGTGTGTGTGTGTGTGTGTGTGTGTGTGTGTGTGTGTGTGTGTGTGTGTGTGTGTATATCTTTATGAAGTCGAATAAAACCTATATTTGTGGGGACATTTTGTCTAGGTTTTTCAGGGTTAGTTACACTTACTGATGATGCTTAAGGTAAGGATCTCAAATGTGTCCTCACTAAAAATATAAAAACAAGTGTGTGTGTGTGTGTCTGTGTGTGTGTTTTCTACCGTGCAGAGCGCGGGTCAACAGTCCAGTCCAGCCCGACCACTTCATAATGAGACTGAGACAGATCCTCCAGAGCGTAGTGAGCGTCCTTTGCAAACACAATCTGTGACACACACACACACACACACAGTTATGCACCCATTACTGTGTCCCATTTTTGGTGAAATGCTGCCACCTGCTGGTTACAAGTGGTTTTTCACCCCTCTTCACGGGAGTGTGTTGATACAAATAGAACGGAGCATTTCAACTGACAACTTTGACTCAATGATCAATAAATAAACGCGGCGTTCGACCTGATTAACATCATTTATTTTTTCTTTTTAAATCAAAACAAAAACATTGACTTTGACAGTCTCTCACCATGGGCACGTCCTGTCCCGCCTCCTTCAGTTTGTCTTTGACGCGGCGGGCGATGTCTCTGAGGTAAGGCAGCGAGAACTCTTTAAACTCCACGGGCCCCAGGATGCCGGCGTGGGACTCGAACACCTGCAGCGCCTGAACGCACCACAGCGGAGATTTAGAAAAGCTGACATACAGTGAGAATCCAAGAGCAATTTTTTTAGCTACTGAATAAAAAATCTACTATTAAAGCATTTTCATGCCATTTCACCTCCTTATAACTGCAGAAAATTCAACATTTACTACTATACACAAATATAAACCTACTCAATGCTGTTTTAAATCATTAAGGCTGATTGTATTACGCCACAAAACCACAGTCACAGACACAAACACGATTATACTTCAAGCACTTTCGAGGATTAATCTCTCCATTAGACGGCCCCACACAACAGCTACTGCAGACTGTGTGTTAGAATGTGTTATTGTGCGACTTTGGTGTTTAAAAACATTCATTAGGATTTTTCCTCTGTGACATAAATGCACCAAACGAGGCAGCTCCTCTGTCCCAGTCAGCTAAAATCGATGGTTCTCTCAGTGGACTTTAGTGTGGGGAAAGGTTGCGGTTAATAAACCTCAATTTCCAGTGAGAAAATTCTAAAAAAAACAACACTAAAAGCAGGTGTGGATGTGTGTGTGTAAAACTGTGTTAAGGGCCTTGCTTTGTGGTGGCAGCCATCTTGTGTCCCCCGCGTTCCTACGGCACGTAAACGAAGAAGAAGAGCATTCTCTCTGGTATGTGCGGGCCACCGTAGTTTGTCACATGATTCATTCACACACACACACACAGACACACACACACACACACACAGACACACACAGACACACACACACACAGACACACACACACACACACACACACACACACACACACACACACACACAAACACACAAAAACACAAAAAAACACACACACACGGAGAGCAGCAGTGGTTCAGACCTGAGCTCCCGCAGCCACCTGACCCAGCAGATACTCCACGATCACGTCGGTCAGCATCTTCAGCAGCATGTGGCTGGACTCCGGCTGTTGGTACAACCAGCGCTTGGCCTTAGAGTGAGTGTTGGAGCCGCCGCCTTCGATCATGTAGGACATCAGCGTCCACTGTGGCGGGGACACATCACAGACATAGGTGGTGTTGTTGTTGTTTTTTTTTAGTTTGAGCCACGGCATGAGATAAAAGTGTGACATGAAGACATTTTACTGACATTTCTGCAATGCCAAGTATTAACTGTTGTAACTGTTTCATGTAAATGTCTCACCGGAGCTCCGGTGAACCCTATGAGCGGCACTTTGCCCTCGATCTTGTGCCTGGTCAGCGTGATGGCTTTGAAGACGTAGCCCAGCTCCTTGTCCACGTCCACTTTGACCCTCAGCTTCTGCAGGTCCTCTGGCTCCTTCAGAGGCTCCGGGAATGTGGGACCTTTGCCTGCCACCATCTGGACATCCATACCCAGGGCCTGGCAGCAGAGAAGACCATCAGGGCACCAGTGAATGAATCAACTCCCAACAGTTCACTTAGGGTAGGACGGGTGCCACATACGGGAGTTTGCATATTTCAGCTGATTCCAAGCTGTCACCATTTATCCAATTATCAATATTCTTGTTTTTCCGCTTTAAAATGTTCATTTGTTTTTGCTATTGTAACGATTTCATAATCTAAACGCGATCATTATTCACGCAACAAGCCTCTAGCGGCCTCTGCTGGTCATATTAGCAAGTGCAAGTGCAAAAGCACAAACAGACACAGAGCCAAACAATTATTCAAAAGTGACTAGAGACCTAGTTTACTCATAGACTTGCATATAAACCAGAAGAGGTGCCCCCTGGTGGCCATTCAGGGGACTTCAACATTGTAGACAACATCCATTTTTATTAAATAGACACTTTCAGAGTGTAACATAACACGTCGTACAGTGTACAAAAAAATGGCCACTACAGGGCAGAGCAAGCTGAAAGACACACAGACTGTGTCCACCTCAGGATTTAAAGTCAAATTCAGTCTTCTTGGCTTCCAACTGTGTTTTCACTCGTGATTTTGCAGAAAAACACTTGTCATTCTCACCTGTGGGACAACCAGGATGTCAGAGAAGATGATGGCAGCGTCAAAGGGAAAACGCCTCAATGGCTGGAGAAAAAAAAAAGGGAGGATTTTAATTATATATATTTATCGTGATAACGTGTGTTTTTATACGTATAAATCCTTTCTTTCCCCCCCGTACCTGCAGAGTGAGCTCACAGCAGGCGTCCGGTGAGCGACACGTCTCAAAGAAGTCTTTTCCTGCTCTGGACTCACGGAACTCTGCACATAATAATAATAATAATAATAATAAATAACAATAAGCAACATTGTGAAATGAGGAAAAAACATTTTACAAAACATAGAAAATATAGTCCGAGGAATTGTTTATGTAGAAACCCATTTATTTTATTATCAGTCCATGCACACGTTTGTCATACATTTTGTCATTCTTGTTTTAAACACGGGTTTTGTGCTATTTTAATTTTAATCTTAATTTTTTGCGCTTTTTAATTTAATTTTGTCATTTGTGTGCTCTTTCTTGTATACTCTACTGTAACTTATTGAGTCTGATATGGAGCAACTGTAAGATATCAATTTCCTAATAAAAGTATTCTGATTCCGATGACTTAAATCTTAACTCCATCAACCTCTTCTTTGTAAAATAACTAATTCTAAATTAGTGCTGTTTATTTGTAAAGTGAGAGAGAGAAAGACACTTCTGCATTCCCCCTAGAATCTGTTTACAAAAATAAACTTCCTATGCAGCAAAGAAATCTGCATAAGAGAGTTTAAAAATAAGCCCAATAAAAAATACACATTTGTACTTTCTTAATTAATACTATTTAAATTACTGTTTTATGTGCCCGATTTTTATTTACCTGATAAACTCTAATAATTAAATAATTGAATTATTATGTTATATTGAATTATATTGAATTTTCTTTTCATTTTTAAAATTTAATCCCAGCATAAAATGACAGCTAAATCCTGGACCACAGGTATTCAGGACAAATGTCACGTCTTACCCGGCAGATATCGTCCCGCCTGTCTCATACACCACACCGGGACATGTTCAGTTTCTTCTCCACGTGCCGCTCGTAGGAATGTGTCGTTCTGGAGCTGAGGGAAGTCCTTCGGCCTGGACGTGGGGGGGGGGGGGAAATAATATTTTATTAATCTAATCTAATCAGATTAATCGATGATGCGAATAGCCACTAGTTGCAGCTCCTGGCCTCGATATACTTAAAATATACGACAGCATTTGAATCGTGTGTGTGAATCTTTTCTTTTATCCTATGAAAATAATGGTTAAGATGGAAAACTGTAGGTTAAAATGTGGTGCAAACTTTCTGTTATCTAAAACACAAGGATTCCCCTCCCTGTCACTGTGCTATCGCTCTGGGCATCGAGCTGCAGAGATGTCGGTGACAGAGTGAATACGACAGATAAAGCTCCTCTGTCTTCTTATCGAGTCCCAGCAGCAGCAGAGAAAACGGTTTGAATGAAACTTAGGCTGCTTTGGATTTCACAGGGACACGTGACAACACGTGTGAAACTCGCTAACTTTACTTCTCAGACTTGCTGCAGTTCATTATCAACATAGAATAGACGTTTATTTGTCATTGCACGCATACATATACAACTAAATTACCAGGGGGCTCCCATAAGACCACAGCACAAACAACAACAAGAAAACACCAGGGTCTCTGCAGGTTTCAAGACATGAAGGAAAATTGGAGCCACAAATCGTTGAACTTGCAATTTGGCTTAGATGTGGGCTTTTATTAAGTTTTCTCCGCTGCTATAACATGATTTTAGTCATTTAGTAGATTAATAGATTTTTAAGACCTTTCCCATTTAAGAAATGTTAAGGCCCTTACATTCAAATTATTGGATTTAAGACTTTTTAAGACCCCGCGGATACCGTGAAACACACACAAAGAAAACACATAGGAGGATATCACACAGAGCAGGCTCATATGTAGGGACAGTCAGTGTTTATTTAGTAGTCTGACAGCTTGTGGGAAAAAGCTGTATGTATAGATATATATAGATATATATATCTATATATCTATATAGATATATATATCTATATATAATAGTCTATTTTCAACTGTACTCTATATCATACACCATCACCATTGTCACCTGTTGCCATATGTTTTAAGGGTACAATCCACAATGTATGATTATTAAATAATAATGAATACTAAAATGATCATTGCAACTACTACTATTATTGTTATTTTACCAAATAAGAATATAACTTTTTTTCATATTGCATTTGAAGACAAATGTTATGACATAAACACCTGAACAGCCCAGTAGGAGTTATTTACCAGTGTCTAAAAGTTGACTCGTTCAAATTTGAAACGAGGTCTGACGAATAAACTCATACTTTCTGATTAAAAACTTGTAAGCCGAATTTATCAGCAGACCCACATACTTAACCTGTAGACTTAATTTATGTTGTAACCAGAATCCACTCGTTCATATGAGCAAAATAACGTAAAATTGCTTAAAATGTGAACGAAGTTCTCGATTCCCCAAAGAGAACAAAGAGAAAGCCAAGTTTAACAGGATGTATATGTATTAACGTGACTACAAAAGGTAAAACAAATAAAATAAAATAAAATGTGGTTAATTGTATTCATTATTTTTTAGTGCGGGAGAAAATACTTATATCATATATAATAATAATAATAATAATACAAATCTGTCACAGACGAGTTCACGTACGTGACTGCTAACACCTGACAGCCACACGGCTAGCTTCACTGCTAACACCGGCGGTTACTCACAGTATTAAACGGTCCTTGCTCATGTCTGCGGGGGCTGAGGAGGCTCCGGTTCCTCCGTGTGTCTCTCTGCGGATGTTTACCGTGACCTGCGGCTCCTCAACTGTCACCTACAGCCGCCTCCACGAGAGCTTTCTACTGCTGTTACACCACAGAGCTCCCGGGCGCGGCCATCTTGGAAGACCGTGACGTCACAGGAAAACAACAAAAAAAACTTCCCGTTTCAAAATAAAAGTAGATTACGGTTCGTTCAACGTGGCTGTTTATTACTGAAATAAAACGTATGTTAAGTGTTTCCCAAAGGTTCTGTACTGTTATTTCTTTAAAAAAAAAAAAAGTTAAGAAATGGGTTATTATATTTAGTAAAAAAAAAAGTACTTTCACATAACATTAACTTTTTCAAAGTAAGAGTGGCAGGAAAGACCAGAGGGGTAAATAAGTACATATTTATTTGGTCCATATACAAACTGTTATTCACATAGCAACAATTATTATCAAATTATCAGTGGCTCATACCTTAAATGATACTCGTTTGCTTATTACGTTACATTTAACGTAAAACAAGTTTCTCAAGATCACTATTAGAGTCGTAACACAACTTAACACCATATGTGAGGATATGAAATGATAAAGACGATAGAGTCCACGTGTGCTTTACATTGAAATGAAACAAAACAAGGCACAAGAAAGAGCACTTCAATATGAAGTGAACTTCACAGGTGACAAAGCGTTCAGTGGGTGAGACAACAAACAAAAACAAACAGTATGTGGTACGTGAACTGTGATATCTTCAGAACATATTCACATGTTTCATCTCACCATCAGGCAGCCTTTGTAAAAGCACTCACTCTCTTGCACCAAAGTCCGTACAAAAATGTATTGTTTTTTAGCTTGCAGTGGACACGGGAGCTGCTGGTCCACTGCTGCCTGGTGTGGTCATTATGTGTCACTGCGGTTCAATCCAAATGAAGGACAACAAAGTTGTAACTTCTGTGTGTCTTGACGTAAAATCACAAACTTTTCTCTATGGACTTTGGTGCAGCATTTACAAAGGGATGCAAACTGCAGTTTCTTCCATGCCCGCTTCAAGCCCATGCCCACTTAGTACCCACATGGAAAACCCACATGGGACCAATATTATCAGCCCCGAATATAACATGCTGGCTAGGGTATAAGTGAATGCAGATAGTTATATTTACTGTATGCAAATAAAATCAATAAATATATGTGTCTGAAGTAGTTTTTGAGTCTCTACGGCTGTTGCTGGTACTGCTCCTCCGTGGCCGTGTAGAAGTCGCCCAGGACGCTCTGCATGTAATCGAAGGTGGGCCGATCTTCGGGTTTGTTTTTCCAGCAGCTCATCATGACGTCGTAGAGCTCGGCGGGACACTCATCAGGCTGGGGCATCCTGTAGCCGCGCTGCACCGACGTCATCACCTCACCTTTGGTCATACCTGAGAACAGGGAAAGTGAGGGCAAAGTGTCTGTCTGGGCTGGCGGGAAATACAAAATGTGGAAATGGCTGTATCTTTAGGATCAGGAGGGTAAATATAATCTTTCAGGATGCAGTAGATTCTGTGCAAATGAGAATTACTTGTATTTCCTCACCGAAAAGAGTAAATATTCATATTTGAAATTCAGGAAATGATCCAATTGCCCTGATGCACTTTGACAGTGAGCTGACTTTTTTCAAAAAAACAAAAAGTATCTCGGAATGACTTGAAATTTACCACCGTAATAGTCGACATCGCCCTGAATAAGGATATGTTGAAATTATTTGGAAACCTCTTAAGGAATAATTTTAATGATTTTTTGAAATGAAAGAAATGATCCATTTGCCCTGATGCACTTTGACAGTGAGCTGACTTTTTTCAAAAAAACATAAAGTATCTCGGAATGACTTGAAATTAACCATCATAATAGTGGGCATCACCCTGAACAAGGATCTGTTGAAAATATTTCCAAAGCTCTTAGCTTTTGTTACTGTAATTAATGATGTTTACGGTTCTACTTTGAATTTTAAATAAATCTCTATGACGTCATGTTTGAAAAACAATATCACCTGTTTTATTGCTGTGGCCGATCAGTGTTGAAGAGTGCATGAACTGGACAGTGGTACAGGCAATTTTTACGTAATGTTTACCTGGGTAAGGAGTTTTTCCTAGGGTGATGATCTCGTAGAGCAAAATTCCAAAGGACCACATGTCTGACTTGATGGTGAAGGAGCCGTAGTTGAAGGCCTCAGGAGCCGTCCACTTGATGGGGAATTTAGCTCCTGTGTGTGGACAACAGAGAGAGAGAGAGAGAGAGAGAGACTACTTAGGTCCCCATTCCAGAACCCAGAGAGAAGCCATTTGGAGAACATGTAAACTCCACACAGAAAGGCAAATCAGTCAAACTGGGATCCGAACCGGCAACCTTCTTGCAGTGAGACAACACTACTAGCCACTTGACCAGTTTCCACAATGGAGGGTGTTCCTCAGGGCTCAGTATTAGGACCCCTTATGGTCTTATGCTACATAAATAACAACTGTGAGTATTGGGAATACTGTTAAATACTCAACAAACAGAAAACTGTTTCTTTTCTTTAGTTTTGATGCACTCTTTTAATCTCAGTTGGATTTTCGAGATATTGTTTACAGATTTTGAATTACGGCCTCAACTCATGATCTTTTTTTTTTTTTAATTTCCGCCGTAAAATGTTAGAAAATGCATAGAAATGTTTATCGCCTGTTTCCCAAACTTGGAAATTCTTTAACTTCTCAAATGTCTTGTTTTGTTCACAAAACCAAATAATTCAGTTTTAATTGTGCTTTTGTTAAACGGAGAAAAGAAACACAAGAATATTTGCATTATGGCAGCTATAAAAATACTCAGGACAGGTTATCCAGCCTTCAGAGGCACAAAACGGGATTTTTTCCAACACTGAGTCAGAACTGAAGACTCTTGGATGTGAGGTGAAACTTTTTCAACTCATCTCAAGCGAGTTCAGATGAACTACAGCCAACGACCAAAGACGTGTGAGAGGAAATAAGACTGTGTGGTTTTTAGCCATCGGAAGAAACTGTTCAGTGCGTTGATTGTGGGTGGGTGAAGTGTTCGGCTTGTCACCGATTAAACAACGCGTCACATACGGGTGCAGGGACAGAGTTTGGTCACTGGAACCAGGAAGCATGTCGGCACACACATTTCCTGCAGCAGCAGCAGCAGCAGCGTTACCCTCTCTGGCCGTGTACTCGTCGTCCTCTATGACTCTGGCCAGGCCAAAATCAGCTATTTTACACAGCAGGCTCTCCGACACCAGGACGTTGGCCGCTCTCAGGTCCCTGTGGATGTAATTCTTCTTCTCTATGTACGCCATGCCTTCTGCTATCTGCAACAGGAAAACAATACATACATGTATATGTATTTAAATGTATGGAAAAACAGCAAAAAAAATGTGTGAATAATTATTTATAGACCGATTAGATAAGTCTCTGTGGGTGAGACAAAGAAGCTAAAGATACACATGGAACATGACGACACCCACTTACTGTTTACAGTAAGTCAGATCTCATTTAATCAAAATATTGAAAATAAAAAACATCACATATTAGTCTTTTGATTATTCTGCCATCGTATTGAGTCATAGGTGCTGAAATGAATGGCTAAATGCGGCAGACAAATAGATAAACTGGAAAAATAAACAAATTGTTTCACACAACTTCCCTAAAAAAAAAACCTTTACAAAGGCGTAAAATGCAAATTCACTTGAAGAAACAAGTATGCAAATTCCTTGAGGCGTGCGTGACACATTTGACCTTTAAAGAGTCACATATTTATAGTTAACACCAATTTCCAGGAAATATCATCAGGAATTTCAGCAGTTGACCAAACGGCTAAAAATATGATATATGAGCAAAGCAACAGAAAACATTATCATTGTTCCGTCGGGACTTAATTCATTTGCTCATTAAAAGACGCATTTGTGTGTTTTTTCTTAATCTAACTGCCCTGATAGTGATTTATGAGCGTCATTATTTAAAACTGTTTTGTTTTCGACTTTATTCAAGAGTAGCTCCGCCTGCTTTGTTTATAAAAAAGAAATAAAAGTACTTTCCTGGAACATGTGAAACCTTTTTTTCCACTTTTAGTTCAGCGATGGAAAGAGTGAGTGAGGCTATGAGGAAGGGGGGGGGGAAGAAAGAAGAGGAAGAGGAAGTGTAACTCACCTGTGCGGAGAAATCGATGAGTTTGGGCAGTTGCAGCTGGCAGCCTTCATTACTCTTTAAGAAGTCCAGCAGGCTGCCTAAAGACACGGCAAAATAACACATACGGTGTCAGTATATTTAACCTGTGAGTGACTTTACCACTGAACAGGGGCGCAGCTTGTGAACAGACAGGGCAGGCAACTGCTTGGGGCCCCGAGCCGATAGGGGGCTCCCGACACTCGGAGCCTGAGGGCTGTTTTTACTGAAATGTGCAGTGATCAGCCGACTCCACGTCCCCCTTAAACAACAATGACATCTCAGTAGTTGGAAAATGAAGAGGATTATTTACAGTGTAATGCATATCTTTTTTACTCAGTTTATATATGTTTTTTTTCAGTTATTTACAGTATTTTATTGTTCTATATATTTATATTATTTTATAATGTGGGTTCTGCATTTTTTTACTAAGTTCATATAGTTTTTTTTCAGTTATTTACAGTATTTTATTGTTCTATATATTTATATTTTCACATACTTTTTAATAACAAGGTTTTTCCATGTTATTTCATTCTTCGTTATTTCATTTTGAAAAATGTTTTTTATTTTGAAGTCATACATTTTTTGTTGGTGTCAGATTATTTATAACATAATGGTGATGAACACTGGTTGGAAGGAAGGGCCACCCTGGGAATTTTTGCCCAGGGCCCCTACAGACTCTAGAACCGCCTCTGCTTCTGGATCAATGTTCAGATTTTTTTTAGGTTGCCTGTATATGCTGATGACACTCGCGTTTGACAAACTCTCAAACACAACACACGCGTACCTTTCTCCATATATTCAGTGATGATGTAGATGGGCGGCGTCTTGGTGACGACGGCGTAAAGTCGCACCAGCCTGTCGTGGTGCAGCGTCTTCATCACGTTGGCTTCGTCCAGGAAGGCTTCGGTCGTCATTGTGCCCGACTTCAGGGTCTTCACCGCGACTCTGGTTGTGTTGTTGTAGTACGCTGGTGGTGCAGACGGGGGGGGGGGAACAAAAGAGAACATCTTTGTCTGGATCTTTGGGTAAAACTTACTGCAACACTTACACGACCATTCAAAGGTTTGGGTTCACTGAGAAATGTCCTTATTTTTTAAGGAAAAGCACTATTTTTTAAATGAATATAACATTAAATGAATCAGAAATACACTCTATACATTGTTAATGTGGTAAACGACTATTCTAGCTGCAAATGTTGGGTTTTTAATGGAATATGTACATAAGTGTATAGAGGCCCGTTTTCAGTGTTCTTTAAAAAAATAATTTTTTTTGAGAAAGAAAAATAAAATTTGAGGAAAACATTTTTTTGAGAAAAAAAATTACAATTTTGAGAAAAAAATAAAAAAATTAGGAAAAAAATTCAAATTTGAGAAAAAATAAAAATTTTGAGACGAAAAATTTAAATTTTTTGAGACGAAAAATTTCAAATTTTTGAGACGAAAAAAATCAAATTTTTGAGACGAAAAAAATCAAATTTTTGAGACGAAAAAATTCAGCTTTTGAGATGAAAAAAATCTGATTTTGAGACTAAAAAAATAACATTTTGAGATGAAAAAATTCTAATTTGAGGAAAACTTTTTTGTCTCACCGTAAAACAGCCTTTTCTGACAGGAAATTGAAGTTTTGTAAACCACTCACCCTCTCGCACCAAAGCCCATACAAAAAAATCTGCACTTTTAGTTTATAGCAACACTGACACGAGCTATTGGTCAACTCCTGCCCTCTATCAGTATATTTTTGCCACTTGGTTTAATCTGAATAAAGGATTTTTAACAACAACAAAAAAGACAAAATAACTCATTTGAACGGCAATCGCTGATTTTCTTGATGGACTTTGGTTTTTGGAAGCCAACGTGATATTCTTAAGATATTTGATGGTGCAAATGTTAAAGTGGGGTAAACGTGTGGTGTCATGTTTGGATCGAACATTTCTCCGACTCTCTCACAGGATCTTTATCTTTGTTAACCGACGACTCCCTGGTCATGAATATAAATGATCCAAAACACTGCTGCACCACAAATGATTCATTATCTACTCGTGACTGCATGAATAATATGAAGTTTAACATTTGCAATCACACATTTTGGTATTCATACAGCGACAGTTACATCGTTATCAACCTCATTTCTGAGGAACGGGTTAGGTTTGGGGCTTAGAGTTAGGCACTGACTGGTTAGGGTTAAGTTTAAAGGTGCCATATGTAAGAATGTGGCCAAAAACAGTGACTACATTCAAATTCAAAATACCAAGGTCTTTTTTACGTTTCTTTTTTACGGCATCTGAGACTCTACTGACTGCAATGATTGGTAGACGGCGGAAGGTGGCGCCACATGACGCCAAAACATGATTTCAAAACATAAACATGATTTGCAGTCTGCAAAATATTTTTTTTAATGCAAATATTTTGTCTGTACTGTTGTTGTTGGTGAGTTCAGTTTGTTATATGAACATTATTCCTGAGTCTCTGTGACATATTAGGAGGATTTTATGGCCAGATTTATTAGGATAAAGCTTTGTTTACCCGGTCCAAATGAATGGAAGTCAATTCAATGCCCTCACAAGAAAAGTGTGTGTGTGTGTGTGTGTGTGTGTGTGTGTGTGTGTGTGTGTGTGTGTGTGTGTGTGTGTGTGTGTGTGTGTGTGTGTGTGTGTGTGTGTGTGTGTGTGTGTGTGTGTGTGTGTGTGTGTGTGTGCGTGTGTGGGCGGAGCCTCCGATGCAAATATTCCCTCCGACGCACACATTTATTTCCTCCATCGATTGTAACTAACGCTGACGACATTTAGGTGTGTTCCTCCTAGGCCGGTTTTTAACCACAGCGTGTGTGTTCAGAGAAAGTCTTCTATGAACATTATAAAATGTGGAACACACTTAATGTCAAACAAAAGAGGGAAGTTATAGGAGGAAACACAACATCTTCCCCATTCACTTTATTCCTGCTGGTGTGTGCAATTACAGTGAGATTACAACACTGACGGTAAACGAACAACACAGTCATTAACACCACAGTACTCACCCATCCAGACTTCTCCAAACTGCCCCGCTCCCAGTTTCTTCACCATCTTAATGGACTCTTTGGAAATCTCCCACGCGTCTTTATGCCACGGTTTCTGCGCTTTGGGTTTGACGCACGGTTGTTCCAGTTTACGACACAGGCCGTCTGCTTTCTCTGGAGGGTGCACACACACACACACACACACATATATATATATATATAAACAATATGTGCACTTATTAACGACAGAGTGTGTCTTGACTTAAGGCCACATTATACTTCTCCGACTGCGTAATGCGTTATCCGACTGCGTCACCACGGAGACGACTCGAGCCTTTATACTTCTGCGTCGTGGTGACGGATAGGCGCTGCATTTCCCGCCCGATCAGTAGGGGTCGCTGCGCAAGGTTGTTATGCTTTTGGCTACAGTGAGCAATGGCGTCCGAGGGAGAAAGACTGTTGTTGTTGAAACAGCGGCCGTTTGTCACTTTTCTGTGTCCCGGAACGCAGTTTTAAGATAATTTGAGGCGAGAAGTATTTATAGTTCGGCAGCGACGAAGTCGGCGGTGATCAGCTCCGCCCTCTGTGGACGCTCGCTGCTCACTGTGAGCCGGCACAGAGCAGCTTCGCTCGGCCTGTCCTGAGGACCAATCGCAGCTCTTGCCGTCTCCGTTGTCGCTTGACGGAGTGACGGACACTTAAAAAATATTCTGTGCAGTCGGAGACGACGCAGAGGCTCTTCGACAGGTTCTGCGTCGACGCAGAGGACTCTGCGTAGCCTACGCAGAGCACTTTACGCAGGAGTTTAAATTGGGCTTTAAGTGTTCCTTGCTAATCAGAAGACATGGCACATGTATTATTAATCACAGGATCACAATTATTCTAATAACGACTGTGTAATGGAGCTGGAGCCGCTAATGTATTTACATGCTGTACGTAATACACGCTAACATGTAAGAGAGATGGATCGACACGCATCTACTCTGAAATCATCCAAGCAAGCATGAACATGATGGACTCATCACATCTATTGCACTTTTTAACAGTAAAGCTCAAGCAGGAACAGAGATTGTGAAATAACCTCTGTTTTCCCTGTTGGAAAACAAGGAAAAACAGATTGTGACTTCTTAACAAAAGGCTCACCGAATAAAATCAATGGCAGATTATGCTTTTTTATGTGCTTTATTTTCGACCGTTTGCCAACCGTATTCACCTGGAAACTGGAGGACGTAAAGCGCTCACCCTCCCACACCAATGTCCACGGAAAAACAGCAGTGGATTAAAAAGTCTTGTTTCCTCGTCTCTATTTTCCATTTTCTGTATGGACTTTGGTGGGAGTGGACTTAGAGCATAGAGTTTGGAGTTTGGAGTAATTTCAGAATGTCAGAAAAGGCTGTCTAACAGCAAGATAAAGTGACAAAAATCGTGAGCATAAATCTTAGCTATGGAGGACCAGAAATGACAAAACAATAAATAAATAAATTAATTAATTAATTTATTTATTTATTTATTTATTTATTTATTAATTAATTAATTTATTAATTAAATAATTAATTCAAATACAGAAATAGCCCTTTTCATGATGAAAAGTTTGAAAACGTATTGTTTTTTCTATTTATTCATTTATGTATTTAAATATTTATATCTGCATTTATTGATTTATTTAATGTTTTGTCATTTTTGGTTCTCCATACCTGGTAGGTGCACCTTCAGTTAAGTGGCCAAATAAATAAATACATTCATTAATCAATTAATTAATATATGTACAAATACAGAAATAGCCCTTTCCATGATGAAAAGTTTGAAAATGTATTGTTTTTTAAATTTATTTATGTATTTAAATATTTATATCTGCATTTATTTATTTAATGTTTTGTCATATTTGGTTCTCCATACATAGTAGGTGCACCTTCAGTTAAGTGTCCAAATAAATACATAACTTAATTAATTAATATATGTACAAATACAGAAATAGCCTTTTCATTATGAAAACATATTGTTTTTATTTATTTATTTATTTATGCATTTAAATAATTATATCTGCATTTATTGATTAATGTATTGTTTTGTCATTTTTGGTCCTCCATACACAGTAGGTGCGCCTTCAGTTAAGTGGCTAAAATTATAATTTTTTTCCCCCCTGTGTTGAAGGAAACAGCGTGTAGAAAACATTTCAAGTGTAACTAGGCTTTTCTATTTGAGAAAAAGTTAACGCAAACATGTTTTCATATTTCATATGTGCCATATATAGAGTACCTGCCCATGACAATGTGTCAGTATTTTGCACAACCGCACTCTTCAAAGTTCTTCCTTTCACCAGTTTATACTCACTGTGGTAGTGTTTGATCATGACGTCAATGTCAACGAATGAGATTTTAGGTGAAATGTAGTAACCGCCATTGTCCAGCGTCCTTATTTTATAGTGTTTGACTGAGTCTGTCCTCTGGGCGTCCAAGTCTCTGATGGACAACGAGTAACTTCCTGTCGGAAACAAATCAAGAGTGATAAAATAGGGGGTATAGCTCAGTGGTAGAGCATTTGACTGCAGATCAAGAGGTCCCCAGTTCAAATCTGAGTGCCCCCTAAAGAGTACAGCTCAGGAGGATCACCCAATGAGCACTGACATTAAATGCAGTGTGCAAATAAAACATTCCAAACACTGAATTGACCTTTTGATGTTTCACTTTCCCTAATCAGATAAGAGCCGGGTTTGTTTGCCGGAGCCAACAGTTGTCTCTCGGCGTCCTTCCTTGTGATGTCCTTGAAAAACCACCTGCGATAAACAGCAAACGCAATACAGAAATAAATGACAATAAAACACACAGGTAACATCGTTTAATTTCGTTCTAGAAATGTCATTGGGTCACAATTAAAATTTCAGGTGCACAGGACCGCACTATATATCTGTGAGTACCAAAGGCTGGGTCGGGACCCACAGATAGGTCACGGGATAATTTTTTGGGGTCCATCAAAAAAATTGCAGTATGTTGCACTGGACAATAAATTAATGAAATGAAAAGTGTGGGTTAACAAAAAATGGTAAAAAAAAATAGTTATGTTTTTTCATAAAATTCAAACACGCATTCTAGCTGCAAACGTCTGGTTTTTAATGGAATATGTACATAGGTGTATAGAGGCCCATTTCCAGTGTTCTAATGCTACATTGTGTTTGCTAATGGCGTTAGAAGACTATTGGATGATTAGAAAACCCTTGAAAACCCTTGTGCAATGATGTTAGCACAGCTGACAACAGTTTTGCTGGTTCTTTGACAAAAGCAAAATTACTATTTGGAATAAAAATCGTTATTTCTAATCTCGTCAATGTTTTGACTATACTTTCTATTCATTTTGCAACTCTTTTGATGAATAAAAGTGTCACTTTTAATGGAAAACACACAAAAAAATGTATAGGTGACTCCAAACTTTTCAACAGTAGTGTACATGAGCATGTATATCCAACTCCTTTAGATACGGTGACTCACTCTTTTGTCTCCATAGTGTCTACTTCAGCGACGTAATTGGACGGGATGTATCCTTCTTCGTCGGTCGTCAGCGACTTCGCCCTCCACCACTCACCACATCTGGAATAATGTATAAAAAAACAATATATGACCACAGGGGTTCATGTTGCTCTGTCGTTTTCATGACCTTTATGAAGACCTGTCCTGCCAAGACAGGACTCCAAACTTACTTCATTGTTCCTGGAATAGGCATGATAGCTTATAGCAGCATTGGCTATTAGATATTACTTAGGGTTGAGTCATCAGCATATAGGGTGACAATTCAGTTGAAAGCATAACATTTGCAGAAGTATCAGAGGTTGGACTTCGCTATAGTATTATCTGATGATGTGAGTTTGGAAATCACTGAGACATTAAATCTACAAGAAGACGCTGTGAGCAGGGCTCGAACCTGCGCGGGGACACCCCATTGGATTTCAAATCCAACGCCTTAACCACTCGGCCATCACAGCTGATTTACCATGAAAAAGGCCTGTCTTCTCCGTGGCTGAGCATGTAAAGACCTTTATCTCAAAGGTGAAGTAAGTAGTTTATAGTGACATCTAGAGGAGAGACTGAAATTTACAACAAAGAACTGCTCCTCTGCTCACCCCCTCCCTTCCCTGAGCGCTACGGTATCCTCAGCCGGTCAAATGTCGTCCTCGTCGTGTTTCTCCGTGTCAACAGATGACGTTCTAGTATTTATTCAGATGTACACGTGTGTCTTTTGTATATTGGGTGAGGGTTACCTCAGACTTCCTGCTCCGTCGGTGGAGGCGGGACTTCCGCTACAAGTAAAGCGACGCTATCCGCCTCAACATCAGAATCAGACACTCACTCCTCTAAGACTCTCATCTTCTCTCCTTTCTTGAACTCCATATCTTCCGTGTGCACGGCCTCAAACGGGTAAAGGGCGACCACGGTTTTTCCAGAACCGTTTTCCTCTAAAAGAGGAAACAGAAGAAAAAAAGATATTGACCTTTGAATTAATATCAGCATTTACATATTTAGTTCGTCAACCATTTTACCTAAAAGTAAACAGACTTCATTTTAAATGAAGTTATTTAACCTCTTCTTCTCTGACCCTCTTTTTGGAGTCGAAAATGACAAACTGAATAGAGTAAATCTCTGCAGTTACGAGCTCTATGTGAATTATCTTGGATTATCAAAATAAAGATAACACTTGTTAGATTCCACCAGAGGTGTAGATTTCACTGTAGATGCCACTTCGTCAGAGTAAATGTACATGGAACACAGCGTAAATGAAGGATTTTTTTTCTCTCGCCTAAATAAATATTGCATTTTAAAGCAAATATCACCTTTAAACGGGGTCTCTGCAGGTTTCAACAAGTCAAATTTAAGACATTTTTTAAGACTTTTTTTTTGAGACCATAATGAATACAATTTAAGACCAATTTCAAATCCATACTGGCAAAAAAAAGTACAAAAGACATGAAGGAAAATTGGAGCCACAAATCGCTGAACTTGCAATTCGGCTTAGCTGTGGGCTTTCGTTAGTTTTCTCCGCTGCTATGCTAAGCTGAAACACACCGCGGCGCGCGCACGGCACACTAGCTAGTGGTGCTCGATAACTTGTCACCGGGCAGCACAGGTGACCTACTTTAGTTCCGTGTTGTAGTTATTGTTGTTATCGCATCCTCAAAAACAGAAACATTTCAAAGCGAGACTGAAGTTTATGCACGTTTTTAAATAAAAGTAACGTTAATAGATTTTTAAGACTAAATTATTGGATTTAAGACTTTTTAAGACCCCGCGGATACACTGTTTAAAATATGCAGTAGAAGCTAAATTACGCTTTATGACGCTTTTGTCGCTGCCCCGTGGCAACCGTGAAGAAGAGGTTAATCCAGTTTTAAGTGAAACAAAGGAATAATCAGGAATACCTTGCAGCTTTTGAAACACCTGACCGGGCAGCAGGGAGTTATTCTGCAGAAGAACAGAAATCAGACGTCATTTCTCAATCTGCAGTTCTGTTTACTGTGAAATATCAGAATCACTATTATTAAAAAACGGCGGCAGGATGAATCTGAACCGTGCAAATGTTTATTAAGGAAGTGAAATACTTCACTTTTACCACATTTACCACCGTCATCTGCCACCACTTACTGTTTTGCCTTTGGTGTTGGAGGTGGGGTCTCTGACGTAGTGCGTGGGGTCAGAGGTCACGGTCGGCTGGCCGCTCTTCCCCTCCACGCCTCTGCTCAGACCTTCACTCAGTGTGGACTCCATGCAGCCCATCGCGTCTGCACGAGGAAGTGAGAAAAAGGGAAGCGTGAACTTGACTGTTTGCACATTTTTGGGCACCGCAAAAGCAAACAATGCTTCAAAAAAAACCACCTGGCAGCAGCTTCTGGGAATGGTTGGGGTTTTGTCTTTTTGTTTGTTTTACAGGAAATTTACATACCAAACACAGTGGAATTCACCCGTAAACAAATGTCACAGATTAACATACAGAGGGTTCTCTGTAAGCCGGACTATGAAACAATAGCACACAGTTATTTATGCAAATAGAAGAAGTCCTGGGAGTGAAAAAATTGTGTTTGTTGTAGAATTACATTTGCAGATTAAAATACATATTACAAAATTGTGGGATTTGCTGTAGTGATTTTCGGCGTCAATAACAAAAGACTGCTCAAATCTGCTTTATACTCCAGTTATATTCTATCCCAAAACATTGAATTCCCATTCACAAGTTGCTCCAGAATAGGGTTGAGTCATCAGCGTATAGACAAAGCTTGGGGATCAAACCCCGTGACTTTCCAGTTGAGAGACAACCCTGTCTATCTCTGAGCCACCATTGCCTCTGAGGTGTGTTCATGACATCTACAGATAATTAAGGACTGTATCTGCGGTATACTTGAGCTCATGTATCTATAAATGCAGGGAACATCTGACCAAAGGTTCTCTTGACAGGCTTCAAATATGGCAGGTACTGATTTACTGTGTCGACTTTGTCCTGTGTTTGGATAAGAAATAGTAGAGATATCAGTAGAAATGCAGCAGAGAAATTGTTAAAAGAGCTATTTTAATTGGCCATATTTCAATCTATATCTGGCCCTTCTGACAGATTCAGATTTTATGCTGATTTCATATGATCTGGCCAAATTATCTCGTAGTGTGACGCGATTTTAACATAATTAGACGTATAACGTTTAACTTTTAAACTCTCTTTACCAACAAATCAATTAAAACATTATTGTAGTATTGTGACGACAACAATATGATAATCCACGCTGTGAGTAGCGTTCTAACCTACGCGGGGAAACCCCATTGGATTTCAAATCCAACACCTTAACCACTCGGCCATCACAGCCTGCTTTCCTGGCATTAACCTGCATAATTTGTGTGGGACAAACAGTATGTATGTATGTATGTATGTATGTATGTATGTATGTATGTATGTGTGTATGTGTGTATGTGTGTATGTGTGTATGTGTGTATGTGTGTATGTATGTATGTATGTATGTACGTACGTACGTATGTATGTACGTATGTATGTATGTATGTACGTACAAAGTTTAAACTTTAATGATCAGTAGTGTCATCTAGAGGTTAAACTCCATATTGCTTAAGGAAAAGTCCTTTATGTTGTGTTGTTTTAACTATGGTGTTTTAAGTGACTGGATGAAAGTGAGACAGCGAAACATCTGTGTGTGGTTTATTTATACGCTTGGTTTTTGGTGCAATGACTGTGATATTTTTAACTCAACAGTCAGCAAACACCCGGAAACCACGCGTCACAGTCACGCTCACACACACTGACTTATTCCTGCTGCACGCTCAACAAAAAAAAACCCATAACAAAATAAAAGGCAATGAAATAAAAGTATTAAAATTGATAAATATGACCACAATCATGTCAAATTAAGTAAAAAAATTTGATTTATTGATTTCTAAATTGTTAATCGTTTACTGTAGTATTAGATATTTGAACCGCTCCAACCCAAACAAAAACTCTTCAGTGCGTTACATTATTGTGTTATTTAAACGGAATTATACAAATTTGTTATGAAAGTACTTAACTGATTATATTTTCCACATAGTGAAACCTAAGCTTGGAGTTCAATCAAATTAATCTGTAATCTTTCTCTCCACTGAGAAGAAAAATCAATGAAACTTTTCAAAATAAGCTCCATTTAAAGAAATGTTACAGGTAAGACGATCATATTTCCAGATAAATCACCTCCACAGTGTGTTAATGTAATCTGATAACATCTTAACCTCACATGCATTATATGGCCTTACCTCTCTTCACCGCGTATCCACCGCGTGGGTCAAGGAAACAGTTAATGTAATGTTTTTTTCCCCCAGAGTCTTGGAGTTCTCAAATTTGCTCCGTGTTTTTCATTCGACTGATGTCTGTGGGCTGTTAGAGTCAGCCGCCAGAATGAGGAACTTACAAACAACTGGCAGGGGGATTTTTTTTTGTTGTTGTTTTACTGAAACTTCCTGGTACAATTGTCCAATGATTATTTGCATAATCGGCAACACGGAGAACACAGGCAAAGAATCCCTGAGGCAAAGCAAAGGGAAGCTCTTCCAGGCCTTTATACCAGTAAAACATAAATAGAAATCATTCATTTCAAATGTTTGACCTTGTATTGTAGTTTCATTTCAACATATTTGAGTAAATTGCATTTTCTTTAGTGCCAAGTGTGATACATAAACCCAACCAACAGCACCACCTAGTGGCGAAACTGCTTAAGTACAACACAAGGAGCCAATTCATTGTGATTCGTTGTTTTAATTTGACCTTGTTTCACACAAGAAGTAGAAAAGGTGGATATGGACAGACAGACAAACACCTACTCGTGTAGCAGAATCATGCATCTGCCGTGTGCGTCTACTCTACATGCTGAAGAACAGACATCGGAGTTTACACGGATGTAGTTGAAGTTGCGAGTGAGTGACTTGTAGTCACATGGCAGTTTATAATCTGAGGACCTGACTGCATCGGTATCATTTTTTTTTTTTTTTTTATAAAAAGGCGGGAATATATTCGTCTTGAGCCTGCAAAGGAAGAAGCATTTCATGGAGATTATTAGCATTCATGCACGATGGTCAAATCCACGCGAGGCATCGGTGAACTACTCTTAAAAAGGAATGGATGGACAGAAAAATAATGGCTTCTGGGATTTGTGGGCCAACTATTTGTTTTACCTTCTGTCTTGTACGTGTTATGTTTTTGACTGATAGCTAACACAAAACATCACAGGAATGTTGAATATTTCACACACATTATGTTCTGGAAGCTCCACCGAGTATTGCATATATCTACAGTTATGTTATAGTTTTACATTTTAGCTACTGCTGGGCTTTAGATGAGAAGACTAAATACCACTCTCATATCTGTATGCTGCTAAATCTGTAGCTTAGATAAGCTTACTAGCTTACTATCAGCCATCATTTATCATTAATTCAATAAGACCTGTTTTATCTCTAGCTTAGATAAGCTAACTAGCTTACTATCAGCCATCATTTATCATTAATTCAATAAGACCTGTTTTATCCTTAGCTTACTTTAGCTGACTAGCTTACTATCAGCCATCATTTATCATTAATTCAATAAGACCTGTTTTATCTCTAGCTTAGATAAGCTAACTAGCTTACTATCAGCCATCATTTATCATTAATTCAATAAGACCTGTTTTATCCTTAGCTTACTTTAGCTGACTAGCTTACTATCGGCCATCATTTATCATTAAGACCTTTTTTATATGTAGCTTACTTGAGCTAACTAGCTTACTATCAGCCATCATTTATCATTAATTAATTAAGACCTGTTTTTATCTGTAGCTTACTTTAGCTAACTACCTTACTATCTGCCATTTATCATTAATTCATTATGACCTGTTTTATCTGCTGTCGTATCTGGAGCTTAGATAAGCTAACTAGCAGCAGGCACATTCTTTCTTGCTCCTGTTTGTATGTACCAAAACATACTATAGGTAATGGGACAATCCACTTTTTTATTTTAGTTAAGATGCTGCCATGCTTACTGTTTCCTGGTCTCAGTTTTATGCTAAGCTAAGCTTACCGTTAGCTGAGAGTGGTATCAATCTTCTCATCTAATTGCCAACTTTAAATGTCCAGTGTGTAGAAGGGTTTAATGGCAGACATTTAATATAATACCAACAATTAAAAAGTACATAATATAGGGTTGCAACTAATGATTATTTTCATAATTGATTAACCTGTCGATTATTGTCTCGATTAATCAAGAGTACGTATTTGAAAGGCAAGGAAACCACAAAATATTCACCTTTAAGAAGCTAAAAAAAATAAGAAAGCTTGTTTTAATTATTAAAAACAAACAAAAAGCTAGCACCACAAGTTTTATTTTTTGTAATTTTTACGCTTCACCTTTTTAAGCAGAAGCTTACTTAAAGCCACCAATGAAAAGTAGCTCCGCCCACATGAGCCAATGAAGAAGAAAGAGGAAGCTGCGTTCACACCGTAAGTGAACCAATGGTGCGGCGCGTACATTTGCATTTGGTGTGAACGCAGCATTAGCTTAGACAGAGATCTTGTAAAGGAGTGTTTACATACTTTTTGATATGCGAAGGACACCGAAGTTCCCTGATATGCATAGCAATCTGCAGTCTCACCATTAGATGTCACTCACTCCACACACTGGACCTTTAAGGTTGTGATAATAACAACAACATCACATTAGACAAGTAGAAAAAAAGGGTTTTAGTACCATTATCATTGCATTCTTGTTCCTGACTGTGTATTGCGTCACTCACTGTGTTACAGTGTCTCTACAGTTACAGGCCAGGTTCACATGCACTACACATCAGGGATCTGCTCATCACACACACACACACACACACACACACACACACACACACCGCAGGGTTTTCCCAGGTTTGCGTCTACAGCTGGTTAGGCTCCCTCTACGCGGCATTGTCAATTTAAAAAGAAGCACAAGCCATTAACTGGCAATATAATCTCTATCAGCACCGCTACCTCTACGAACATGCTACTCCCACTGTGACCCCATTACATCAGCACGTCTCGGCGGTCTCACAAATTGCTCAGAAAACTCACGCAGGGTTTCCCGTTTTTTTTCCGGTTTTCTCGCCTCGTTGCAGTCACCGGGACCGTGACTGTGTTAAGTAACTAAGACCGAATGGTAAGAGCTTTGCAGGAGACACGCGCGTCCGTCTCTCTGACTCTGAAAGGGAAAGAAAACAAACAAACAAAAAGGCCTGCAGTCAGTCTGTCATTGACATGAGAGCGCTGCGCGATGTCATCGCAGCCTCTGCAGGGTGGATTTAAGGTGTCCGTGCCCCCCGCTCATGGGCACCTCGCCGTCGGTGGTGGCGCTGCCCTGCTTTTCTACCGGCCCTCGTTATCAATCACATGACGACGCACACATCACCATCACACACAGTAGTTAGCTGTTCCTCTGCACGGCGCCCCTCTGTGCCGAGGAGGAGGCGCTGTGGCTTTCCTCTGTGTCGTCGCCCTCTGTTGGAAAATAAGGAGAAATAAACGTCACGGAACTGACATTTCAAAACATCTCGTGTGTCTCCACGTGCATGCAATAGGCTGTTTATGTATTCATTACTTAACTGGTTTAAACAGAATAAAACTGGGGAAAAATGGCAATAAAATCCTCCTAATATGTCACAGAGACTCTGGAATAATGTTCATATAACAAACTGAACTCAACAACAACAACAATACAGCCAAAATATTTACATTACAAAACATATTTTGCAGTGGCGCCACCTACCGCCGTCTACCAATCATTGCAGTCAATAGAGTCTCAGCTGCCGAGCAACCACGGGTTGCCAGTTACGTCAAAAAACGATATCTAAAACACCTCAGTATTTTGAATTTGAATGTAGTAACCGTTTTTGGCCACATTCTTACATATGGCACCTTTAAAATATTGATGTTTAAAAAAGACAATAATTCAAACTACAGTAAACGCCAAAAATAACAGACAAACTTAATTTACTTATATATAGTTTTACATTTTAGCTACTGCTGGGCCTTAGATAGTAAGATTAAATGCCAGCTTATATGTTTATGCTGCTACATCTGTAGCTCATTTAAGCTTACTAGCTTAACTGGCTTCTCTGCCATTATCATTATTTAGTTCTGTAGTTTAGCCCCTGCTAAATAGCTTAGCTAACTAGCTTACATAGCCCATCATCATTACATCAAACCTGTAGCTGCTGTAACTTGGTTGAGCTAACTAGCTCACAAGGACATTTACCGTTTACTGTTTTGCTGGTTTTTATGTGGTTTAGCTAAGCTAATCAGCTGTTCTGTAGCTGCTGTATCTGTAAATTAGTTTACCTAACTAGCTAATCTGCCACTTGTCAAATATTCATTTATTATTTTTGCCTCTTTTTTTAATTGTACTTTATGTCTTTTGTGTTGTTTACTTATGTGTATACTGTACACTACACTTAGAAATAAAAGTGCAAAGTAGAACCGTATAAGGTTCTTCGGCTAGGAGAACACTTTTTGGCCCCAGGTAGAACCTTTTTTATAAAGGGAACCCTTTTGGAGGGTTCCACCAAGAACCCTTTTAAACCCCTTTATTCAGGAAAGGGGTTTTAAAGGGTTCTCTGGATCAAAATGGTTCTTACTGGAACCATTAGTGTTACCTAGAACCCTTGGAAAAACCCTTTCTTCTGGAAAGTAGCATATGGTTCCAGGTAGAACCTCAGGCCTTGTAGAAGGACCCTTTTGGAACCCTTATTTCTAAGAGTGTACTTAATGTAGGAGATGTTTGTTTCAATGGCCGACTGTCTCACACCAAAGTCCATAGAGAAAATCAGTGGGTTTTTTTTTTACATCATCAGTCTTTTAAATCCTTCTTTCTGATTTAATTAAGTGACAAAAACCTACTAAATCCCACAGCAGTAGACCAGCAGGTGCTGTGTCCAAGCGAGCTAAAAAAAAATTCTGATTTTCTCTATGGACTTTGGTGTGAGAGAGAGATTAAAGTGGCAAACATACTTTTTTTTTATGTCTGGACATGGTGCTTTTACCTTCCCCTCCTGCGTTGATGTGCAGCTGGGACAGCGACAGGGTGAGTGGCAGCTCTCGACCATCGGGGTCAGTGGGACTCTGCAGAATGTCGTGCATGGCGTTCCTCCGTCCCGTCCTCCTGGAGGCGATGAAGTCTGCGTACGTGGCTTCGACGTCAGACATCGCTCGAGCATCGTTCACACGGCTGTGGCGAGGAAAGAGGAGATTCACGCGTAAGACCAGCAGTTTGTGCGTTCCCCTCTCCAGCTAAAAACGATGATTTTCTCTACGGACTTTGGCACAGGAGAGGAAGTTATTCTCTTTCCAGTCATAAAAGGCTGTCTAATTTAGATTATTATCAATTGAATTTCAGTTTTTGAGGCCGCTCGGTCTGAGGGGATTCGTCTCATTTTCTCTTGACCTTGAATGCAACTCGTATATTCAGTAGGAGAAGATCCTTAAAACATGTTTTTTTTGTAATTTATTCAGTATAAACCTGAAATTCTCAGAACTGTTTTTCACCAATATCTCTTAAAAATATGACCTGGGCCAAAATTAGGCTATTATTTAATGACATGTCATAATGTCATTTTAAACCAACCAGACTTAAACTTCAGGTAGTGATTAATCACTTTGAGTCTCGGTTTCTAATATTTAAAGGTGCCATATGTAAGAATGTGGCCAAAAACAGTTACTTCATTCAAATTCAAAATACCGAGGTCTTTTAGGTTTCGTTTTCTGACCTAACTGGCAACCTGTGGTTGCTCGGCAGCTGAGACTCTACAGACTGCAATGATTGGTAGACGGCGGTAGGTGGCGCCACATGCCAAAACATGATTTCGAAAGCAAATATTTTGTCTGTACTGTTGTTGTTGGTGAGTTCAGTTTGTTATATGAACATTATTCCTGAGTCTCTGTGACATATTAGGAGGATTTTATGATTTATTACATAATGCACCTTTAAATCAAGTTTTCAGATTTTTTAAATTTATTTTTTGTAAATATTTTCAATTATATTTTGTTGTTTTTTTGCTTCATATAACAGATAAATAATGGAATATTTTTTTGTTTGTGGATAAACAGTAATAAACATTTTATTGACCACTTTTCGACAGATTAATCCATTACGACAACAATAGTTTGTTGTAGCTAATCTAATCTGCGATTGTGACCGAATGATTTGTTTTTAAATAAAAAGCTACGTCTGTTACGTTAATCCGAGCTCTTAAATATATTGGATTAGATTCCATTAGATCTGATTAGACTTTATTGATCCTGCAGCCAGGGAAATTCTCTTGTCACCACAGATAGCAATAAAAGTCAATACTACAAGATACAGTAGTAAAATATAAATACTCTTATCTCTTTGCTTCCTCTATGACAGTAAACTGAACACACATCATCTGAGATCCGCATTTTACCATTTTATGGCTGAAAAAAACAATAATTAATCGACACAGCCCTGGATTATAATAGTAACTGTTAGTTGCAGAAGTAGAATTAATGTTAAAGTGGGATTATAAGTGCATTAAAGGACACAATCATCAAAATAAACCTGCTTACCTTCAGTGACAGAGAGCTCCAGCAGTCAGTGCTGGTTTAGTGGGCAGTGATTTCACCGAGAGACAGGACGGAGCGACGGGCCCGACATCACTGCACACGGCCCGCAAACACACACACACACACACACACACACACACACACGTACACACACTTATAATGATAATACACAATTATAATAAACACAACGGTAATCGCCGGAACAAAGCAGCTCCACAAAGGCTCCCCAAACACCCTCAGCTCATTAAAAGTCCATCAGTCACGTCAGCGGGAGACGGCGAGCTCTCTGCTCCTCACACATCCATCCTCCATCTTCCTCCTCCGCCGCCAATGAGCGCGCAACGTGCGCCATCTGAGCGCTGATTGGTCCGCAGACACAAAAGGATGCGAGGAGCGAGATCTGCGCAGCGGTGCGTTCACGGACACCCCGTAAAAGCAGCACTGGTTGTGTAACTCCCTTATTTTGCAATGTGATTTTTTTCTTTTAACACTGTAAATGTGAGGGGTCTCAAATTCAAATGACCTGGGGGCCAATGCGCATCTATTATGGTCATGTTGGTGCCGGCCTAGAGAACAAAAAATGGGGAAAAAAAACAATTTACACATTTATTTTAAATTGCATTAATAATAGTGTGGACAACTGTAATTACAATTCGTACCAGGAGCCGTTTCGGCCACTGCCATTCGTAACTCGGGCCCTAACAAGTTTATTTATATATGTCATTGAATGTTGTATGATATGATATATGATACATTTAAAGGTGCATTATGTAATAAATCTAAAGCATAAAATCCTCCTAATATGTCACAGAGACTCAGGAATAATGTTCATATAACAAACTGAACTCACCAACAACAACAGTACAGACAAAATATTTGCATTAAAAAACATATTTTGCAGACTGCAAATCATGTACATGTTTTGAAATCATGTTTTGGCGTCATGTGGCGCCACCTACCGCCGTCTACCAATCATTGCAGTCAGTAGAGTCTCAGCTGCCAAGCAACCACGGGTTGCCAGTTACGTCAGAAAACGAAACCTAAAAGACCTCGGTGTTTTGAATTTGAATGTAGTAACTGTTTTTGGCCACATTCTTGAAGCTACAAGCACATTATCGCTGTTAGCTAGCGTGTTAGCAGCTTATTTAGCATCATTTTAACTTAACTAAAAGTTGGTGGAGTGGTGGAAATGTTTTTAAATCACACCTTTAACACTGTAAATATTGAACACATGATGTATATATTTTGGTTGGTCAGTGTTCTATACTACATTATATCATATACTGGTCCAGAGATAATGAATAACGCAAATAATAATGCAAATGTACAGTCTGTATACTTTTAGATTAAAAGTACAATTATCTTACCAGAAAATTACTGTAGAAATAATATGTATCACACAAGCTTCTCAAAGTGTATCAAAAAGAATAATAATATTGTACAATTCTAGTATTTATAGATGCTTAAAATACATCTTTATTATTAATTTCCTTTATTTTTGACTGTCTTTGCTGCTGTCACACCATAAATTCCCGCCCTTGTCGTGGACGTCACAATGGAGGAGCTACAAAGATATAATCAATGCAAAAAGACAAAAATAATAATACAATGAACAGAACACAGAGAAAAGAGATTAAATACACCAGGGAGGCCGGGATAATGCGACGCAGCTGAGACAAATAGGACACAGGTGAAACACATTAGGACGCGTGCGGGAATCAACGTAATCGAAAGAGAAAACGCAAGGAAAAACTACAACATAAAACGGGAAAGAACAAAAAAATTAATAAAAAGACGACAAACGTGGATAAATCTAGGGGTCGTGACAGTTTATTTTATCTTATAATACAAGAAAAATGACATTAGCAGTCTCCATCCACAGTTTTCTGGTGGTTCTAGTACCACAACACTCCTCTTCTTCATATATACTTCACACACTGGTATCGTGAGATTAAGATTAAGATGGAGTGAGTCTAATCCAGTCAACCCACGTAACCACCGGTGCTACACGTGCCACAGTTTTAAGGACCATGAATATAGAGAGTATATGAAGTCATGATATCCTCTCTATATTCACACACACACACACACACACACACACACACACACACACACACACACACACACACACACACACACACACACACACTTTTTATGCACATTTGTCTTTCCTCCACTGGAGCAGACAAGTGAATGTCTGGCTTAAGGGGACTTCAGTTTCCCAGATTAGGTCAGATGAAACTTTAACGATCCCTGCTGAGATGTCAGGTCATTAGAGCGGTGGTGGACAGGCCACAGGTTTAAAAACATTTTTTTTTAAAAGACTAGAATTAGCAGGTTTTAAAAATCCTACGGCTTGCTCAGTCAGGCATGCAATATGTAATACGGAAAATGTAATACGGTAAATTAGCCCCGGCACCTTGGCAAAGGATGACGTGCAAAATATGTGAATCGTTTCCACATTTTTGGAAAACTAATTATCAAATGTGTCAGTAATTTAGCACCAGAGCCACTCGGCGGCGGCGGCAGACTTCACCAGTCTTTATTAGTCCTGCAGTGGGGGGGGGGGGGGGGGATATTAACCGCTGCACTAGGCCACGGCCCCACACATATTCACATTGGTTAATACATATTATTGCAACATCAACACATGTGCAGGTGACATTTAAGTTTTTTTGTTTTTTTTTGCAAAATAAAAGTGCTGCACGCCTCGTCCACTGTGTGACATTTTGGCTGTGATCATCATGTGTGTGTGTGTGTGTGTAAGTGTGTAAGTGTGTAATAGATATTCAAGAACACTTTAAGTAATTTCCGGTGCAGTGAAGCAAAACGGTGCATGCACGATTCGGTTCGCCACTGACGCCACTGACTGTTGCATTTGGAAAACAGCTCGCAGTCGACTGAACAAAGAAATGTTAGAACAAAGTGGGACTGAGACGGAGACAAATACAGAGATCAGTTCAACTGCGTTACAAACTTTATACAGACTCCATTTAAAAAAATATATATAATGCCTTCTAATAAAGACTTTGTCCTGATTGTGGTGTCAGGAGATGTACACGAGATCATAGTGTAGTGACTCCCCAGGTGGGCCGGGAAAGGTCATTAAATATAAACAAATAAATGTTTTTCATTTTCAGTTTTAAATTGCTGCAAAATATGTATGGAATTATCTGACCTAGTAAGTAATATATCTATATCTATATATAGATAAGTAAAACACAGAATTATGAATATCTGTGACATCTTTTTGACTAGTAAAACTGCATTATGGTTAATTGTGACGCCATTTTGGCTCGTAAAAAAACCTGAATTGAGGTATTTGTGACTGTAAAAACTTAAATCACATGTATAAGGCACGTCATTGTGGCTAGTAAGAATGACGTCGCAGTGAATGTCCTGTCTTTTTAACGATTAAACGTTTAATAATGTATTAAAAAAACAGTCAAAAAAAATAGTTGGGGAACCAGTCGCGTGTGACTTCACGTCACGCACCTGACTTGACGTCAGCGCGCGCCCGCCCGAGAAGAAGCACCTAGAAGGACCTAGCTTGAAGCTACAAGTACATTATCGCTGTTAGCTAGCGTGTTAGCAGCTTATTTTAGCGTCATTTTAACTTCACTAAAAGTTGGTGAAGTGGTGGAAATGTTTTTTAAATCACAGATACATTTGTTTTCAAAAAAGACAGAGGAGCGAGCGGAGGCGGTGGTGGGCCCGACAGGGGGCGCGGTGGAGAAAGCTAAACTTACCGACACGAAGCCGAAGTTCCAGGGCCAGGAAGTGTCGTCGGAACAGCGGCGGTGATGCGCGACGACAGGCAAGACCACGGCCGGCCCGAGCCTTTATGGAGCCCGAAGCTGAATTTGATTTGCCTTGGAAGTTAAATGGTAAGTTTTATATTATTATTATTATTATTATTATTACTACTGTACTTTTAACCCTGGGTTATAATTGAAGTTTTGATATACTATACGATATTACTTCGCTCCGCCACTGGGTGTCGCTGCTGTCACTGGTACCCAAGCTGTTCGTCTCACAGTCTCTCTCTCTCTCTCTCTCTCTCTCTCACACACACACACACACACACACACACACACACACACACACACACACACACACACACACACACACACAGAGCTCTCATCCATGCAGTCTCCTCTCCTGTGCGCAGTGCTCCGGCCGCTCCTTCCCTCCTCGCTTCCTCCCCACAGCTGGCTGCCTTGTCTCCCCCTCCTCTCCTCTCCTCTCTCCCTCCTCTCCTCCTCCCTCTCTCTCTCTCTCTCTCTATGATGCTGGCTTGTCTTCTCTCTCTCTCTCTCTCCCTCACACACACACGCGCGCGCACACACACCGGAGCAAACACTTCGTTGGGCGGAATGACTGACTACCTGTTTTGCATGGTCTGAATTTCGGCAGGAATTTGGCGCGTCGTAAAGGAGAGACGGAGTCAGCCCAGAGGGAGAGAGGAGAAAAGGAAGAAGGAGGCTCTCCATCCTCCTCTCCTCCCGCGAGGGAATTTATTTCACAGTAAGCAGCCGCAATGTCAATGTTTTTTTTTTTCCCAGTGTGTGCGCATCTGTGCGCAAATTGTGATAAAAGCAGCTGGAGGATGAGAGTGCGCTGCGGGAAACATGGCTGGATGTTGCATGTGTTTTGTTATTTTCGTGTCAGTTTAATCCGAGGCGTGGTGTGTGTGTGTGTTTGTGTTGGTGTGTTTTAAATCATCATAATGATGCACTAAAGGGCTGTGGTGCGCATGCATTGATCGCGGATGAAAATGGACCCCCCCCCCCACCTCCCTCCCCTCCGTTTCCACTCTCCATCCATCCGCTCCTGGCCGGTGTGAGTGTGTGTGTGTGTGTGGAGGGTGAGGTGGGGGGAGGGGGGGGGTTGTACTGGCTGATGCTGCAAACGCTGTTATCTCCAGATTGACCCAAATATGGGTGATATTCCTCAGATTATCGCAGCTGACAGTCAGGTCAGACAGCGGCTCGTGGTGCCTTTGGTGCTGCCTTCTGTGTGTGTGTGTGTGTGTGTGTGTGTGTGTGTGTGTGTGTGTGTGTGTGTGTGTGGATGGATGATGAAGAGCACCTTGCTGCCGCTGCCTCTTCTGCCTCCCTCGCTGGCTCCATGTTGGTCACTTAAACGCATGAGCTGCCCCGGGCTGTTGTTCCTCCTCCCCGCTGTACTGTAGCCTATTTAATCTCATCCATCGTGGTTGCCAGGACGACCCGTATTTCAACACAGAGCGTGGCGTTGTTGGTGATGTTTGCGCCTGTTAATTTGTCTGTTGTCGTGTGACCTGGCACATATTAGGGGCCTAGTTGGTGTCCAACTGAATTAGCTCTGTAGCATTCACAGCATCAGGTGATCATAATGACACGCGCTGATGGATCATGGGAGATTTATTTTGTGTTTACTTTTGAATGTAGACAAATATCAGTCAGATGTACGCCATTGTCCCTTTGTGTTTCTCACAACGGTGGTGTTCAAATATTGTGTTGCCTAGCAACATTCCCGCCGCTGCACACAGGAAGTGGTTCGTCGTATGTCAATGTCTGTATATGGTGTATATAAAAAGTTGCTAGTTTGCATGTTTGTGGAAGGCACGCCAGTTTAGTGCAGCCGTGCTATAGGGGTACTATAGTCATGAAAAACCGTACCAAACCGTGTCGAGCCAAGGCGCGGCGTGCCGGGACTGTATCGTGGAAAAGCGCCCAAAAGAAAAACCTCCACGAAAAAAGCTTCTTGTCCCCGCCTTCTCGCCCCGGCTCTGCTGCTGTATACACACAAACGCTCCTTCAGTCTGGTCTGATAGTTTTGTTTGACGGAGCCTGTTTTCAGTTGAAGGACTCATACAATTGTGTAACACATAATGTTACACAATTTATGTACATGAAGATCAAACAGAGGCAGAATAATAATCACCTAAGGAAAGACCAAAGGACCAAATGCTAAATCCATACGGAATCACAGCTCAGTGTTAAATGCACCTAATATGCTTTTTCGGTCGTAGCCGAGAGTCTAAATGAGCACTTTGACATTTTCCAGAAACTCATTTATTTGTTTTCTCACTGAGACTTAAGATGAGAAGATCGATAACACACACACACACACACACACACACACACACGCTCTCTCAGCTCTGTACGGTGAATATGAAGCTGTACAGAGCAGCAGCAGCCTGACATTTTTAGTTTAGAGGCTGTAAAATGAAAGCTTGCTAATTAACAAGTTCTACCTTGTTTTTTGTGATTTGTCATTTTTTTTAACTGTGTTTTTTGAGCGGCACTGATTTTCTGAGCCATGAAAAGTTACAGGAAGTGATTACAATATATTTTTTTTATAGATAGCTAACATGTTATAATTCTCTGTGGAGATTCTACTTTGTTGTGCACTGCACTTTAACAAATGTTTGATATTTTCTATCCCTGGGTAAGAATTTAAAGACAGGAGAAGTAATGATTCGACATTAACTGTAACGTTGATTGATTATAAATTGAGGGGTGGGAATTAAGGCTGAATTTATCTAATTGCGATTATTTTGACAGGAATTGCGATTGCGATATGATTCGCGATAGCCGCTGGAATGGTGATTTTTATTAATTTTCATTCGAAAAACATATTTAAAAGGATAACTGACTGTGATATTTGTGCAGCTCTATAAGAAACAAACATGTTCTCTTCAGTCTGTAGAATAAGATGTGTACAGATCAACACGGTAATGAACCTAAAATGATATTTTGACACATACCGTGCCTCCTGCAATTTGAAAATTGTAGTAGGCCGTATTACGGTTTCGATATTAGATATATCGATAATTCCGATTAATTGTTCAGCTCTAGTGGGAATCGCAGGGCAGCTCGCGATACGATACCAGTAAGATCGCAATACAGCGATTCTGTGATAATCAATATGTGGCAAGACAACCGTAAAGCGATAAGATATCACTATATCTGTCAAACTGAAGAAACCAAAACTGTATATTTCAATAGCTTGAAATGGTATAAATGTGTTGTCGTGATATCGATATCATACATCGATTTTTTTTGGACTACTTCTTCTTCTGTGGTGTTTGTTGCATTGCTGCTTCCTTCTGGACTTAACCGTACATTACAGTCTCACGAGCTGTCATGAAAGGATCTGTAATTGACAGTCACTGTAAACGAGTGGTTTTGCTGCTCTCTGTGTTGAGTTTTATTTGATATATTTGAGTTCGATGACTCAAACGTTGTCTCTAAAAAATTTTGGATTCTCTATGAAGTCTCTGAAGATTAAATTCTACTTTTGACAAGAAGTATGTAATAGGCATAGTTAATAATAACACAATTTTGTTCCTAATAACACTTGCCTTATGAGATGTAATTAAGAATGCGCTCATCTTAGAGATGAGCATTGGTCTCATTATATCTGGCTTCATATTACCGTATTGATTTGGTGCATTTCAGTATTTTTTTAGGCAAGACGGGAAACTTTTGAAATGCAAACAATTTAAGATCTCATTTCACACGGAGACTCTTCCAACCGCTCGTCTACCGCGATCTCGTTCCAATAATCTGAAATAGATACATAATTAGCAGCGTTTTAATGCGACCGCGCGTGAAAGTATAGCTTGAATGTGATCCACAGTTTGAACTCCTTCGCTTGGTTCGGTCTGTGTGAGTTCACGCCGACAGCTTGTGTTTACCGACCGCTCCGACTGCCAGATTTGCAACACATCAATTTATCAAAGCATTTAACACACACAGGTCCCGCGTTCTCGTCACACAACATTTAACCGACGGTAGAGCAGCGAACGTTCCCATTGCAACCAACAACTATCAACATTTAGCGCTTCAATCGCACATACTGTATGTTTCTTGTAACGTCACCCACACACATGTACACAACATTTTTCCTCCAGTGCTATTGGATTTTAGAGGTTGCTACGCCCTAGATTTTTGATGACTCATCTTGTTCATTATGGGAGCTGAGTCAACGCCATTGCACGAATGACGATTCGTTTTTTCTGGTCCGTCTCTCCTCAGCAAAACCCTGACAACACAAATCAGTTCAAAGATGCGTGATCTTACTCGATGGCGAGAAGTTCTCAAACAACTGAAAATCAGAAAAATTGTCATGCTATGTTGTACCTATAGCTGAAAACTTTCAAGGGCCTTGTAGGTTTTTGAAAATCGCCCTAAATAGACACGGGTCATTGAAAGTGCTTGAAGAAAGACGTGGTAAATGTCTCCCTTGTTTGTTACGACGCCACCTACTGTTTCATGCGCCCTGTGTCGCTTGATGTATGTCGACGAGGCCTACGTAGAGCAAACGTCGATTCATAATTACTAGCGTTGTTGTGGACACTCTCCACTGCCTCTCTCCGTTGTTGACGTGAGATCCCATGCAGGACGACGAGTGAGTAACGATAATTCCAAGATCTTTGGTTCACCAAAGAAAATGACAAAGACTGACTTTGACCAAGATCCCAAGGACAATCACTTGACGCTGCCCACTTAAGCTCTGTCAGCACATTCGGTCCTTGAATTTGGGGGAATTGGTCTGCTAAACGCTTAAACGTAAATGTAAGTGTCAACCAAGGGTGTGGGAACCCTGCAAAGTACCACCAGAGAAAATATTGAACTCTTGAAGTAACACCATTATCACCAACATTAAAATACAGTGCTGTAAATAAGCCCATAGTACCAGAGTATTTGAGATTTTACCACCAGAGGAAGCTCGGGTACCACTGGTGGTTCACGTACAGGAGTTTGAGAACCATGGTGACCAGACCCTTCGTCGCATCTAATTTTAACCCAGAAATACATGAATATCCGGAAGATGTACTTGTACTACATCTGCCAGCTTATAGCTGTAATATTTGCCGTGTATCTCCGCTGCTGCCCCCTCCGACCAGATTGAGGACCGTTCATTGAGAACAATGGAGTGACCTCATTGCTACATCTGTGGTGTCAAATCTGGGAAGTGATTTTTCACTGCCACGGTTCAGAGGAATGTTAGGAGTGAGCTTTCATCTTTCTCCAAAGACTCCTCTCACCTGCTGCTGCTGCTGCTGCTGCTGCTGCCTTAACAGGCTTCATTAAGCTTTTATACAGAGAAGGTGTCACATGTGATGTGGCTCAACTCTTAATAACATGTAAGTGAGAGTGATGGGAGATAAGATTCACGGTGCTTTGTGCTCAAGACCCAGCGTCAAAGTTAAAGGGTCTCACGACTTCAGGCCTTTGCACGTCAATGGCAAGGAAAGTCGTATAATTTGGAGGTGGATTTTGATGCACAACCACTCTTCTCACTGAGCGTGATGCAATTAAGTAAATAAATTATAAGGAGCAGGAAAGAAATTGCTTCAAGGGAAGAAACGGTTGGAGTCAGCATCTAGCGATGTTGAGGTAGGGCCTATGTGGTTGACTGAAAACTGCATTTTCGGTTTTTTATATACAGTATATTGCATTTGTGATTTGATTTGTGATATACATTTTAACCATTAACACCCAAGCCTCAAAATGTCCATCTGGACTGTGTTTTACCATAATAGAACATGAAAATGTCCTGCGAGTAAGTGCTTTTGCCCATTTTTCCAGAATAACTGTCAATATCTAAGAGTTTATCAGACTCTCTCATCTCTGGTGACAAAGACACTGATTCGCCGGTGTTCCGCTACAGCGCGAGTGAAATTTATTGGAATATCCACACTTTGGCTTTGACTTGCAACTTCTCAGCTTTCAGAAACAGTTGGAATTTTCCCAATAGCACGATCCGTTGCGTAATTACGGTAAAGGAAACGTGTTGTCTGTGATATGCTCGGTGTCAAAACGTTAAGTTCATTATTTCCGTATAACTGTATGCCTATACTCTAATGTCAGGGACTTACTGATTTGCTCCTAACATGCATTTACTGCATTTTTAAAATTGGCATTCGCCATTTCAGGACGGACTTTACGATGTCTGTCAGACAGATATACGATTTGGACGAAGGTCCTATTTGTCAGTTTCAGCAGCTCGCATTAGCTTATTTGAATTTTTAGCGCCAACAACACACACTCTGATTGGTTAGATGTCTGGGGTGAAAATGTGGATTTGGTGATATGTCTTCGTCCTTCCTTGTGCAAATATCGATATTTTTAGTGACAGATTAAGACGCTCTAAAGTAAAACAGTAACAGTCGCTGGCAGTTTTACTCCCCAGGTGTCACTACGTCATGTCTCCTCACGGCGGCACTGCCCAAATGATTGAGGGGTAACTGGATAACGGTGGAGAAAGTTACGTTAAGAGATGCTCCATCCACGTTCAATACATAGACTTTTCGCACTTTGTTCTCGATGCTTTGAATAAATAGAGAAATTCTGCACTTTGTTTTCTTCAGTTAGACCGATATCGTGTTTATGATTGTCTTGCAATATAGTGATTATCACAGAATCGTTGTATCGTGGTATTATTGGAAACAAAAATGCCTGTGGTGTGCAAAGGCCTTCCGACTAATTAAAAAAGTGGACGACGCCTTTAACTTGCCTCAAAAGTCAATATAAAAGAGGACATTACAGTACAAATGAAAACACACTGAATATATCCAAGTTATTACTAGTACCCCCAATCTTGAATTTGTTATATTTAGTAACATTACACTCCTGCCAATGTTTGCTGAGATCTAGGGGGAAATAGTGCCAAAAAGAAATGTGTGGCAGTGAGAATTTTAATGAGTGACAATTCAAAAGTTTAATTTGACCACCAACGCACAATCTTAAAGCAGCTTGTCAGTCTGTTGAATTTTCAATATCTCAAGAACAACCTGCTGTGAGAAAGAAGAGCGCAGCTTCCACCAGTTGGAACGAACCACCGGGGAAATACAGCTACTATATATACAGTACATAGGGGCCTGATAAATACTTAATTAGTATGAAACACACACATGACCTAGTTTTGGCTCAGGTTTAGCGTGCTTTAGTCATTTTAGAGTTAAAGTTGATTATTGTGAGTGCTTGTGTTTTCTTGTCGATGCCAGTTAATGTATATAGAAGGTGCAGTTGTACAGATTATTTTCCCCCGATTATTAGTAGTAATTGTTTGGTCCAGAAAATGTCAGAAAATGTTGGAAATGATGATAGTGTTTGTCTACAAATCATAATGGTTCAGTTTTTAATGATTTATTTATATGCTTCTGATTATTTCTAAGGACTAAAGACATTCTACTTCATTGTGCTTGTGCAGCAATTGCTCGACAGGCGATCAAATTGCAATCATGAGATAAGGTGATTTTTGTCCAATGTGAACCAGCTATTGTCCTAACCTGATGATCTCTGCTGATAACCTTGTTGAGTAAAACAGACAAATTGCAAACAGAGAGAGAGAGAGAGAGATTGTTTGTTGATGATTCACTGTATTTTCCCATCATGGCCGTGTCTGATCCGTATCACTGCTGGCATCTCCTGTTCCTCCAGTGAGTAGATGTGAAAGATACGTAGGTTGCCTGGTCGACAACCTCTTGGCGGTTGACTCGATCGCTTCATAACGGACACTCGGAAGGAGATAAATAACACTTTTTATTATAGCAAAAATTGGCTAAGAGATAATAATATCAGTTGTTGCAGTAAAGAGATGAAATTAGAAAAAAGTGCGTTTACCACGATGTTAGAGCCCACAAGGTTAACGATATTTAAAGCTGTCGTTTGTAGCTTATATATAGAAAAAAATGTCTGTTTCTTTCAAATCATTGTCACACAATGCTAATTATGCTAAAAATAAACCTGGACAATTAGTTGGACTTCACAATTCAGATTGGAAATCAGATTGACCGATGGGAAAAAAAAAACAGCAATCAACAGTTGTGTGTCCATGTTCGGCTGCTGTTTCCTTTACCTGGCAGCTCCAGGTAAGTTTCCTGCAGTCTGAAAAATGCTGTGTTTCCTTCATGGTACGGTTTGGAATGGTAAAGTCTACTTGCTAGCGGTGTTGTGGGCTGTGGGAAAACACCGGTCACAAGGGAGTTACATTTTTCTGTCGCCCAATCAGCTGACTGTTGTAGGTGGACCATTTTACTCTGGTAGCCCAAGGGAACGGTGCCAAAAATGGTACGTTTGGGGCTGGTTATATTGGTACTATGCCTAATCAAAGCACAACAACTATACATACTGTACTGTGCCAAACTGAACCGTGATTATGATTATGAAGCTCAACAAATGTGTAATTGACAGCCGGTAGCAGCCAATAGGAGCCTGGTTCCAGGTAATCAACATGGCTTTGGGCTAGATTAGAGTCTATGTGGATTTAGTGTGCTTTTCGGGAAGCAGAAAACAGGTGACTGACCTAGGAAGTCGAGGATATTTCACTGAAAAACTATTTTGTCACCTTGACCGTGTGTTTAGCATCGTTGACCAGCTGAATGATGAAATGTTGTCCCATCAGTTTAAAAAAAAAAAAAATGCGTCTGAGCTGAATGTGAGCTCTCAGAATGCTCCGCTGTACCTCTGTATTCACCCTCTTCCATGTATCAGCTCTGAAATTGTCAATAAATGGCCGTGTGCCAGTTCATTTGGCAGCCGTGCCCGGGGCCACAATCACTGCCATGTTTGACAGATGAGGTTGTGGCTATAGGTCATGAGCTTTTACTTGTTTTCTCGACAACATCCTTTTCCTCCATTATTTTTGATAGAGGTTGATTTTTGTTGAGCTTTGATACATACGGGACTGTACCAATGTCTTTTTGGGTGTTATCCTGAGCTACGTTTGTCAGATTTACCTGAGCTATTCATTGTTTTGTGAATTCACAAAAGGTTATTCGTTCATGAACAACAACAGTGAACTTGACACAATGGACAACATTTGGTGGTAGATTTTTGTTCCCTCGCTCGAGGAGCTTTGATTTTCTGGGTGTTTTTGTGAGCTGCAGTCATTGCTTTTGCATTTTTGTAGATTTACCTGAGCTATGCATCATTTTGGGAATCTACTAAAGCCTCTTATTTCTTTTGTTTTGGCAAAAACCTAGTGTTATACTGGACATGATGTCTGTGATGCAGATATTTATCCGTCGTACGACTAAAAAGATGAAGAAATGGAGTCAGTGCTGGTGCCACTGTTGATTTTTCCTGCTCGCACAGTACATATACAACGAGGATCGGGTGCAATATTTAGGTGACTTAACAACCAGCAACCATTTCCTCTCTCCGCAGCTTCCACTCATGGCTGCTCTAATGGATGATGGCAAACTTTGCTTCCCTGTCTGAGACACTGAGTGGTTTTCCCTCTTCTCCGTTGCCCTAAGAGGAGAGAGGAGCAGAGCGGCTGCTATGAAGAGGGTAATGGTTGTTTGTCGGATGCATCATTTTGTCACTTGACTTTTGTTCATTTCACTCGACGGTCCTCTTTGCGGCCGTAAAAATCGCTCGGCACAATATAATTACGCTGTTTTTGTCTCAGCTAGCAGGGAACGTTCCCACAACTTTGGGTAACACTGCGTTCAAGTTATAATTTTATATCAAGCTCAAAACTACCCCTTTACTCTAGTGAAATGAAATGTAAAGATAAAAAAGTAGTAGGTTAAATTGTTGGCAAACAAACACACCTGTGACTTTGTGGAAGCAAAGTATGACACACTTCGCAGCTCTTCTTCAATTCTCTTTGAGGTAGACTTTGTCTGTTCTCCAGGAGATGGCGCTGCTTCAGGTGTCTTCTTCTTCGGGTAACACTGTCGCTCGAGGGAGTTTAAGTGACAGCATTTTCTGTCGTCGCTTTCTCTTTGGAGCGGCTCTCACTTCTGGCATGTTGGCATCCTGGTGTCCGACGTTTGAGAAGAACGGTGTGGGAACGAAACAAAAATTCCTTGCTAACAAGATCACTCGAACATTGCATTGTAATGTTCTCTTTTCTAGCTGCGTAGTCGTCCTTTAGAAGGTTACACATGGACTAAATATATGTATTATTATATTATTATTGTAGTATATATTTTACATCACCACAGGAGCACATACGCAAAGGTATCAGTAGTTGTTATACAGGAGGACCATCCTGCCTGTGTGTGTGTGTGTGTGTGTGTGTGTGTGTGTGTGTGTCCCTCTACATCAAGTGAGACAATAATACTCCCCTTAATCCACCTCACACTGCTCTTCTCACTCAATCAATTCTCTGTAGAGTGGGATGTTGCCAATTTGTGGTTGCCAAGTTGTGGCTGGCAAGTTGTGGTTGCCACAGCAACGGGGACTCTGGGTTTGCTATGATGTCAGCCAGGTGCGGTCTCGCAGTGTGGTCTCTAACAAGGCTGACCCTTGTTGGGGAATAATGAGCATGACTCCGCTGTCATGGCGATGACTCCTTTTGTGCACGAGTGGGTGGGTGTGTGGGAGTGGGAAGTTTTGTTGCTGTAAAAATGCTCATTACTTTAAACATGTGTGACAAAAACACGTTTTCATGTGAGCGTGTCTTGTGTTATGTCAAATCGTTTAAGAGTGAGCTTGAGATTTATTGTTATTAAATTAAATCTTTTATTTATATTTTCTAATCTAACTTAAAATGACTTGCACCGCCATGCTTCTACAGCAGCCCAAATGGACAAATCAGCCAGAGCATGGCTTTCTGTTATGTGAAGGCCACCGAGTTCTGACACACTTGGTAAAAGGAACCAAGTGGAACGGTTCTTTTTGGTACAGTACGCTACATATTGTTTTTTTGCCTTTCAAGTAGTAATGGAACCAAAATAACCAGCCCCAACTGATCCATTCTTTGCACCCTTCCCTTGGGGTACCAGAGTCAAATGGTACCATTCTTTGGCAGCCTTCCCTTGGGGTAACTGAGTCAAATGGTACGCTATGGTACGGTCAAGCTCCACGGTTCGCTTTGGCACAGTACGGTACATATTTGTTTGCCTTTCAATTGGTAATTGAACCGAAATAACCAGCCCCAACGGATCCATTCTTTGACACCCTTCCCTTGTTGTACCAGAGTCAACTGGTACCATTCTTTGGCACCCTTCCCTTGGGGTACCAGAGTCAAATGGTACCATTCTTGGGCACCCTTCTCTTTGGGTACCAGAGTCAAATGGTACCATTCTTGGGCACCCTTCTCTTGGGGTACCAGAGTCAAATGGTACCATTCTTGGGCACCCTTCTCTTTGGGTACCAGAGTCAAATGGTACCATTCTTTGGCACCCTTCCCTAGGGGTAACAGAGTCAAATGGTACGCTATGGTATGGTACCTGGTGCTTTTCTTGGTACTTTTTTACCTTTTCCTTGGTCAACTGCTGCTCCGCCAACGAGGTGCAGACGTTCCTGTGTTTGGTAGCTGACGATATGATCCAGAGGGACGGAAAATGAGAAAACCCATGGCCCACGTTGAGGAGGTGCTATCCAGTAACCGGGTAGAGTTGAGTAATGCTAGAACTGTATTAAGGAGTTAAAAAACCCCTTAAGTGTTTTGTGAACCAGGATCTAAACTGGTGGTGACCAACTTTAAATCAATCGAAGGATATTTTAAGAAACCCGTGTATACTCATTTGAGAATGTGTGATTTTGAATGCCCTTCTGTGTATGAGTTTATAAATACTTTACATAACTGTAAATTAGATTATTTTCCATAGGAGGTGCTGAGAGAAAGCCTATTGTGTCCATTTTTGTGTTTAGTTCAGTCGAACAATAAGTTCCCTAATGTCATTAATTTTCCTTTCTTTCCCAGTGTGACACAGATACATTTGTTAGAAAATGTTCTTTTCTTTATCCACAACCAAATCGCCTCTAATGATTCCGTTGTTTACATTTTTACCCCCATCATTTGTTTCATGTTTTGCTGACTCTGTAGTTGGCAGTGGGTCTTGGTGCAGTCTGCTTTGTGTATTCTTTTCTGCTTCAGGCTGTGTCCTTGACCAAAAATACCTTTCAAACCCCCCCAAAAAACCCCAAAAGAAAATGAAAAATCACCACCATGTGGGGGAGGAACAAAAAAAATGACCACTCAACCTATTAAATATGAAGATGACAAGCAAAAAAAAAAGCACTTAAAGAAAAGAAGTGAATGTTTTCCCTTCTCGTCCTCTGAAAACTTTTCATGCTATAAGCATTTTTTAAACTTTAAAGAGCGTTTCAGTGCCCGAACCCTTAATAATTTCTCACCACATGTGAGTATTTGCTTGCTTGCAGGTTTTGTATGAGTAGGCATGTGTGTGTGTTTGTGTGTGTGTGTGTGTGCGCACACGTGCAGCAGAGGAAGTGGCGTCTGGCCAGCGTAGACCAGCTTTGTCTGGCTCTAATGCCTCTTCATTCACTGTACTCACATGCAGTCAGTGACTCGCTGACAGCGACTAATCTCCTCTTTATCTTAAAGGTTTGCTCAGCACTTTGCTTTCCCCATTCAGGCAAATGGGAAACCAAAGATTCCAGGCGGCGCTGCTGCACTCATCATTCACTGCCTCCTCGCACTGTTTGCATTAGTTGCCTTTGTTATATTGCAGGAGCGACTTGACTTGAGTATTGAGTGTTTGGCTCCATGAAGCCTCTCTCACACTGAAAATAGTGGCCACACCTGGGATTTTAACACCATTCACACTTCCCCACTCCGTTATTTTAGTGGGTATGAGTTATAATATTGCTGTAACACAGTTTTTATACATGCCCCATGTATACAAATGTTCTAATGTGTCACACGTTCAGAAGAAAATACACTTTCGTTCAAAAGTTTGGGGTCACCTATACAATTTGTTGGTGTTTTCCATTAAAAGTCACACTTTTCTTCATCAAAAAAGTTGTAAAATGAATAGAAAATATAGTCAAGACATTCACAAGATTAGAAATAATGATTTTTATTCAAAATAATAATGTTGCTTTGGTCAAAGAACCAGCAAAACTGTTTTCAGCTGTGCTAACATAATTTCACAAGGGTTTTCTAATCATCCAAAGCCTCCTAACGCTAACGCTATTAGCTAACACAATGTACCATTAGAACACTGGAAATGGGCCTCTATACACCTATGTACATATTCCATTAAAAACCAGACACTTGCAGCTAGAATAGTCGTTTACCACAATGTATAGAGTGTATTTCTGATTCATTTAATGTTATATTCATTGAAAAATACAGTGCTTTTCCTTCCTAAGTGACCCCAAACTTTTGAACGGTAGTGGATGTCTCTGCATCACAATTTGCAAAAATAATTAATATATACTCCAGATTATATCCAGTTCGAAGACTTTTAGCCATGCTGAAATTGAAAGTCAGTAGCTCCTCTGCCTGGATTGTCTTATAACTGTTCAGATTTCAAGGACGCATCTTTTTGCGATTTTCATTATCTCCTGTTTTAACACATCATTAAAATGATTGCCGTGTTTTTGCTAAAGACACTCGAGGAGGGCAGGTGATGGATGCTATGTCGAGACCACAAGTTTCACATCTTCTACTTTGGGGTGAAATATCTCGACAGGCGTTGGATGGATTGTTATTAAGTTTGCAGCAGGCATTCATGTTTCCCTCAGGATGAATTGAAGCAACTTATGAGATCGTGTAGCTTCTCCGGATTCACCAAAAATTTATGTTGCGTTCAGAGCCCCTGGCTCTTTGCCTGCGAACTTGAGACGGAGATGCTCGGCCAACCCTGAAAACATCACTGCTAGTTACCCTATAGCTAAAGTCTACAGTATTTTGAGAATATATTTGCCTCTTTTTCTTGTCATTAGTCAGCATTTTCTGGCTGGGAACTGGAGTGTTTGTTGTGATGTAAATACCAAATTAATCGGCAACTATTTTGATAATCGATATTCGGTTTGAAGCTTTTTTCATGATTAAAACAAGATTTCTGATTGTTTTAGCTTCTTAAATGTGAATATTTTCTTCGTTCCTTTGCTCCACATAACAAAGAAATCATTAAAACTGAATCATTTAGGTTTGTGGACAAAACAAATACATTCGAGAACATCGTCATTTCCAGGTTTGACAAACACTGATCAAAGTTTTTTAACATTTTCTGCCATTTTATGGACCAAACGATTCATCGATTAATCGAGAAAATAATCAACAGATTAATCAATTACGAAAATAATAGTTAGTTGCAGCTCTACTTCAGATGTATTATTTTGTTCTGTGTTTGAAAGTAGAGCTGCAAATAACAATTATTTTCATAGTTGATTAATCTTTTGGTCCATAATATGTCAGAAAATGTTAAGAAACGTTGATCAGTGATTGTCAAACCTGGAAATGACGATGTTCTCGAACGTCTTGTTTTTGTCCAAAAACCAAAATGATTCAGTTTTAATGATTTCTTTGTGATGTGGAGCAAAGAAACAAAGAAAATATTCACATTTAAGAAGATAAAACCATCAGAAATCTTGTTTTAATAAAGAAAAAAGCTTCAAAGTGATATTCAATATCGCTGTGAGTGAGCAATTTTACTTTTAAAAGGTTGTCTTAGATATCAGGAACTTAGATTGTATGAGTTGAGATGCTAAAATCTAAGTCTGTCCTTGTTTCTGCGTGGACATGTTTGAAGTGTCTCTGGCTGCTTTTCTTGAATATCAAATAATTCCACCCAAACCTCTTTAATCCCCTTCCAAGAAGCGACTCCCGATCACTGTATACATAATACTCTGAGGCTGAAGGGTCACTGTGCTCTCATATGACACGTCACAGAAAGATGAGGCGTGTTATCTCTGACACGTATGATCCATCCTCCGCTCGCTCTTCGTTTTCTCACCAGCGTAGCGTGGATGTGATGACGAGTGTGCAAACATTAGGACCCCTCTGTGCTCTGGGAAGATACGAGTCATTACATTGGTGCATCTATCCAGCAGCCGTGGCAATTAATGACCTCGCTAATGGCTTTTCTGTGCTGACGCTAAACAACCTTTATAATGTCTGCGATAACGGGGAAATATATACTTGTGGATTCTGCTTCGTTTGTGACATATTAAGTAGTAAGAGACACACTGACAGAAGTGATTACACTGCACGGCCCCACTGGGCCAAATATTCCTTCATTGATTTAACTTTTTCTTGTTTTAAGAGAGAAAACTCGGCCAGCAATTTATGCCTGGCTGCAATTATTAAATCTAACTTGTAAAACAAGCCACTTTGAGACTGTTTTGTGCCTTAAAAACAGGAGGAAAAACAGGCCGAAAGTATAGTTCTTAAACAAGCTAAGGTTGGGTGCTATACCAAGGAGAACACACTCATAAAATAAGATATATAATTTACAACAAATTACTCAGTTCTTAAATTAGATTATTCTTCTCGTACAAAACATGCTTGCCAAGGTTATATTTCTTTTTTTGGCAAGAAATAAGAGCTATTTTTTGTCTTTACTTTCTTGAAAATCAATGCTTGGAGTGTATTTATGAGATCTTTAGGTAGAAAATGAGCAGAGTAAAAAGATTGTAGGTTTACTCCTGGCTCACGTGTTTAGTCTCTGCTCTGTTATAGATTTTTGGGATTAGTCCGGAGAAGAGCTGTCACTGGTCAGCCCTTTTGTGGGGGTTACAAACCACACACACACACACACACACACACACACACAGATGCAGTCAGTATTAACCCTAACTAAACCAGAAAAATCATCTTGTTTCCACTAAATCTAAAGCATTTTGATCTGAAAAGCACAATAGCTTTGTTTCGTTTCTTCAAAGGTACCCATGCATTGACTTTAAATCGAACAGATTTTTACAGATAATTCACATTATTGTGAATTATTTTTGAACAGATTTTGGCTTTTATATCTTTTGTGACCCAAAGCAGCAATCTCAAATGCAATCTTTTTTCTTTAAAACAACAACAACAACAAAAAAACAAAGCTTAACCGGAACCCTAACCCACGCCTTAAAAGGAACCCCGGCTATAAAACTTGTAGTTCTTAAAAGATAAATGTTAGTATCAGTTATAATAAATTGATATAAAAAACCTTTTTGATGTCTTCGTTTTTATAAAATTTGTAAAAATAGTTTAACTCGTATGTCGCCGTTGTTGTTTACGTCGCAATGCACTCTGGGTAGTGACGTATAAAGGTTGTACTGGGGGCTTCGGGACCCTGTTGTGACTGTTCAGCATAAACATGTCATCTGTTCAGCCTTTTCAATTTGAACCCGAGCGAAACATACAGGAGGAGGACAGCACTGACAATGTTTCACAAAACGAGCATCAAAATGAAGCGCAAGAAAGACGGGATGAGGCGAGAGTGGGACAAAACCTGTGGTGTTTGTGCGGCAACTGCGTCTCCAAATATGGATATACAGTGAAGCGGCGACTGCAGACGCGGGTTGTCTGCTCAGGAGAGCATCCAGCGTCTCTTGTCTCTGCCGCTTTTTAACGCGGATTTCACTCGCTTCACGCGGGCGTTTAGGCTCCTTATGTGGGAGAATTGTCGGACAGGCATTTGGATTAAGTCTCCGTTTGTATCCACCCGCTCCGGTGAGGTCTTTTAGCAGCTGTGGTGGACTAAAACCTCAAATGCTTCTGGCGAAAAATGTCGAGAACACAGCCGCGGATCTTTAGGAAGTTGTGTCCTTCCACAGGCATCTTCCCACTCCTTTCTCCTCTTCTTGTCAGTGGGAAAGCTGTGTAAACTCACAGCACTTCCCTTGTTTCCTTTCGATAAAAGCCAATCGAAAGTCGCCCACAGCTGCTAAAAGACCTCACCGGAGCGGGTGGATACAAACGGAGACTTAATCCAAATGCCTGTCCGACAATTCTCCCACATAAGGAGCCTAAACGCCCGCGTGAAGCGAGTGAAATCCGCGTTAAAAAGCGGCAGAGACAAGAGACGCTGGATGCTCTCGTGAGCAGACAACCCGCGTCTGCAGTCGCCGCGTCACTGTATATCCATATTTGGAGACGCAGTTGCCGCACAAACACCACAGGTTTTGTCCAACTCTCGCCTCATCCCGTCTTTCTTGCGCTTCATTTTGATGCTCGTTTTGTGAAACATTGTCAGTGCTGTCCTCCTTCTGTATGTTTCGCTCGGGTTCAAATTGAAAAGGCTGAACAGATGACATGTTTATGCTGAACAGTCACAACAGGGTCCCGAAGCCCCCAGTCAACCCTTATACGTCACTACCCAGAGTGCATTGCGACGTAAACAACAATGGCGACCTACGAGTTAAACTATTTTTACAAATTTTATAAAAACGAAGACATCAAGAAGGTTTTTTATATCAATTTATTATAACTGATACTAACATTTATCTTTTAAGAACTACAAGTTTTATAGCCGGGGTTCCTTTTAACACCTTATATAGGAAAACACCCGAAAAAAAATATGTAAAAAAAAACATTCAATAAGTGTAGTGTCATCAAAGTATCTGTAAACTTTACAGCATAAACACATAAAATTGTGATTTTTTTTTGGTTGATTTGCAGACAGTTTTGTCATTCACTTCATTTGGAAAAACGAATGATACACAGATTTATGTACGTAGTGAGTGAGTATGATTTTTCCATCCAACCCAAGTTACGTGACGCGGAAGTTGCGAGTTAAGCAAAGTTAGAAAGATATTTGCATATTTCGAACTTCCGCGACCAATAATGTATAAACAAAAGATTGTCATAACACACGCGAGACAATATTTTGAATCATAGCAATGTAGACAACGAGCTACAACATAGTTTTCATCAAAAAGATCTGTCTTTGGGACAGGGACCGTCTACAAAGTGCAACACCCGAAAAAACATTTTTTTTAAAAAAACATTCAATAAGTCATCATCAAAGTATCTGTAAACTTTACAGCCTAAACGCATAAAATTTAGATTTTTTTTTTTGTTGATTTACAGACAGTTTTATCGTTCATTTCATTTTGAAAAATAATAATACACATATTCATGTACGTAGTGAGTATGATTTTTCCATCCAACAAAGTTACGAGTTAAGCAAAGTTAGAAAGATATTTGCAGATTTCAAACTTCCGCGACCAATAACGTATAAAAGAATGATTGTTGAAACACGCGAGACAATATTTTGAATCATAGCAATGTAGACAACAAGCTACGACATTGCTTTATATATCAAAAAGCATAGGGACCGTCTACAAAGTGCAAACCCGAATAAAAAATTATTAAAAAACCATTTAATAAGTGTAGTGTCATCAACGTTTCTGTAAACTTTACAGCATAAAAGCATAAAATTGTTGATTTGCAGACAGTTTTATCGTTCATTTCATTTTGAAAAAGGAATAATACACGGATTCGTGTACGTAGTGAGTGAGTATGAGCTGTCTGTAACACCACACCAAGTAAACTGAGGACACACTACTGTGTTCTGCTGTAACAAAAAAAAAATCAAAAAGCTTCATTTATTTAGCCTGAAGCCGGAGACAAGTAAGGGCACATTGATATTTTAGCAGCTGAGAAAACAGCACATGAGGAATTCCCAGGCCGGACTGACACACACACACACACACACACACACACTGGAGCACATGGAATACAGCATGTTAGACAGCTGAGTGGAAATCTCACAGGGATTTGACCCTTCGCCAAGAAACTGCAGCGTCTCTTCATCTTCTCGGTCAGAGAAAAAAAAAAGAAGCTGAGTCATGAGCGAGACGCTTAGCTCAACCTGACAAATCCTCGCGAGGCAAAGTTAAAGGGTTTGAGAGAGGAAATATTTATTTTAAGCTCCGTCAGTCTCTGTTCCAGTCCTATAAAGTCACTTTTTAATCAAATGCTGATGTATTTTTTATTTTTTTTGCCTAACTGGGACTGATGGGAGGGCAAAATACATCAATAAATGTCCCTTATAGTTTCCTAACAGCTGATTCAGAGCAGCTATAAATAGTAAAATAATCTTTGATTTCATTTCACTTCCATCTCGGTCGATTTCCCCAGAGAAACGTCCTGTTTTCTTTTCTTATTTCCCAAAAGACAATCACTTTTGCAAAGTCCAGTCTATAATATGATTTGGATTATAGCTGTGCACATGCGAGTCAGGGTTAAAGATGATGTATGCAAGTGGTGTACTGGTAATGAAGATGGATGTGAAGGTGAGGCTTTGTTCAGAAGATGCGTTTCTTTTTGTCTCTTCTTCTAATCTAATCTAATCAGATTAAACCAGTACAGATGACCCTGTTCTTTCATGATCAGCTGAGAACTATGAAAAATAAATAAGGAAAACGATTCATTATTTAAGAATGACTAAGGGAGAAAGGGTGGGAATAAATAAGTTGTACTTCTTCGCCACTTTATATTTTAGTTAGAAATAATCTGGACACCATGTGACTCAGTTTGCGCCCATGTTGGCAGGAAAATCATCCATAACGTGGAATGGTACCAGTGCTCGTTCCGCGCTTTGAGAGTTCACTGAGCCCAGAGATCGAGCAATATATCACAATCTCATCTTTTTGGACTGTGGGAAAACCCTCCAAACCCTGCCACCACGTGGCCCTCTACTTTTTAATCAATGACTGCTTTAAGTGCTATGACCGAAATCTTTCTTGTTACGCTGTGTTGGCAATGCACCTGCTCGGGTTGGATATGTTTCACCTGTGTCATCACTGAGAGTGCACCTGATTGTCTTTGCCTGGTTTCCAGAGAGCCAGCCACACTTCACTGAATGAAACTATCAATTTAAACCATTGGTTTCAAAGGGCTATACCCACTTATTGTTGATTTGTGATGACCTAGTGGTCCTCACTCCTCCTCCTGAGCAGAGTAGTTACCAAGGGCTAATTTTCTGATTAGAAGCTGAGTACTGCTGCCAATTATGGCCCTTTTTTTAGTGTTCCTTTTTAAAAATCTCCTGAAAACCGAGACACAGTATATTTCCAGTGAGGTAGATTCGTCCAATAATTGCACCATTGTACTCGTACATAACTTGAACAATATAGTATATAGTAGTAAAGTATATTAAAGTAAAGATAGACGTTGATAGCGATGTCCAGGACTACACTTGTGTCCATTGCTATTCTAAGCACAGCAACAATCACGGTTAGGGTCCCAAAGCACTCGTAGCGCACTGGCTACAGCTACTGTAGCGCAATGCATAAAACATCAGCTGGACTCTCAGCTGGGCTTTTCTCCAAAGAAATGACATCGCTGAAGTAATTACTCGGTGGAAGGAAGCATCAAAGAGGCACAGCTGCCCTCAGCTTCTGCCTTGGACCACGGATAAACCTCTGATGAGGGTTCTGGGTCACTGCATGACAACTAAATCATGGCTGTCAGTGGCTGGATTTTTTTTTTATTAGCAGCTTCATCTAAACACAACAGAATATACTTTTAAAGATGGCAAACTATGGTGGAGCCAATTTGCACATAATGTAGTGACCAATTTATATTAGTTTATAATGTTTGGTAAATTAATTACATGTTTCATTTTCTATTTTTTATATAGAAGCCATCGCTGCTAAGCTAACTTGTTATGCTAGCAAAAAAACACTGTACGTGAATCTGCGAAACTACACGACAGATAGAGTTTAAGTAAAAGTAGCGCGTGAAAGTATTAACCAACTTTACAAAAGAGTGCTATTTGAGTGCTATTTGGAAGAACAGGAAGTGACACAATACGTTACCGTCTACGCCACCCTACGTTGAATATGAAATCAGTTGCCGAGAATCGAACCCTAGTTCTTGAATCGGACTGCAACGCAGGGCATTGTGGGTAAACGCATTTGTGCGTCTAGAACAATAGCAGGGTAGAAATGGCTGAGCCCGTCGTTGCAGCGTAAACAGAAGTTACTCATTACATTAACCAACAGATGAGTGAGTTTTCTTGTTCATTGTTTGTCTCATCTTCTCCTTCAGTAATTCTCGACGCAGCGCCGCCTCAGGCGAGGAGAGGAATATGTTCTGTATTCAAAAGGTTTGGTGCGAAAGTGTGAAAGCAAACTCGGACCGGCTAAATATCGCAACCCCCAATTGAACCGAGTCCCCAATCGCCGTCTTCTGAGGCTAACTCTGCTCGATGCCTGATTTTGAAAAATGACAAGAAGTGGGTGTGGTCTAGGAGTGAAATCTGACAAAGAAAATCCATCGCCACAGGGTGGACTAAGAAAGGAAAAAGGGGAAATTTGAATTGACCAGAGTGAGGCAGTAGACGTTTATTACAGCATTTACTTGAAGCCTTAATAATTGCATCCATATATGTTGGTTTACACCTTTAAGTGGTTTAGGGGTGAAGTTACACTTTGCCGTAGCTTGTTTTCGTTATTATCTCCAGCAGAGCAGGACATTCTGTTGCATTTCCCTGCAGCGCTGATACATTTTTAGCAGTTTAGCACAAAACAACACTGAGCTGCAGATGGAGCCGAGTCGCGTCAAAGCGACATTTTGCTCCCCAAGCATGTGTTTATCGAACTAAAAATAGTGATGTCCAGAGCGAGATTCTCATTCGTCCAGGTCATAGTTCGTTCTGTAATCTGTCGCAACATCTCATACCAGTGTGTCCTAACATGATTGATTGGTCATGCAGAAGATATCTCATCCTTTCCAGGTTTGAGAAGCACTGATCAACGTTTTTCTGAACCAAGTGTCAGTGTTTCTCAAACTGACTCAAACTCAAAATGATTCAGTTTTAATGAATTCTTTGTTAGATGGAGCAAAGAAACCAGAAAACACGACAAAAAAACCATCCACCCTGGAGTGGATTTGTTGTGGCCGCCTTCTCTGTCTTCAACTCCGTCTCTCGTCCAGTGCTATAAATAGTTGAGAGCGCTGCTGTCGCTCATATTTCATGTGTCAGTGGCTCCCGCAGTCAGTGCTGAAGAATGTTTTCAGCATATAGAAAGCTTCCTCTCGTTGCCTATTCCGTATTCCTCTCCTCGCCCTTCTCCTCTGCATTCCCCACGTCCTCTCTTCCCTCTTCACTTTCATCTTCATCCTCCAGCCGAAGAAAAACAAACTCAAAACCACATTTCATGTGTCAGTTTCATGTCCCACAGTCGGCTCGTGAAGAATGTTTACAGCGTACAGAAAGATTCCTCTCGCCCACCGCTTCCTCACTTTCCTTTCTTCGTGTTCGAGTCTCGATTTCCTCTTCATGTTTTCAGCCTAAGAGCAAGAGCATCTGAGGTAAAAGACCCAGATTTGCAGATTTCCAGGGCAATTTAAGAGTAAGGATGTAGATCAGGGGTCTCACAACTGTCACATTACATATAATTTCAAAATAAAAGTGTTTGTTTTGATGCAGGATGCTGTAGAGTTCACAATAACATGCATTAATGAAGCAAAAGGAATAATTTTTTTCTATAAACTCACAGAAATCACACATTTTAACATGATAATTAGTGGCAGGCTGCATGTGCAGGCCGATTTGAGGGACCAAGGCCGCGAGTTTGAGACCTCCATTATATAGTTGTGCCAATTAGCATCGACTTACTTCTTTTTGCAAATTTAACACATTCTTATTTGTTCTTAGAAACCTGATAAATGCTGCAACTGTTACGCTACGTCACATGAGACCATGAGTCCAGATCTGTGGATGTGCAGCTCACGTTCTTAGTTAATTGCCACTGATTCTAAACCGACTGTAATATTATGGCAGATTTAATGAGGTTTCGTCATACTTTGACAGATATTAATAGGTTGTGCCATTTTAAGGGCTGTTGAGTGTGTGGAGTAGTGTGTAGCCAAAAGTGACACACATTCACCAGCCTCTTTATTTTTCCAGTTCACCTCCAGTTTCTGTTTTATTGCCGTAGACTTAGACCGTATATATATATATATTGATGGAGACCTTAGGAAGGAAGCCACTTAGGTGTTTACGTGGACACAAGTAATCAGAATAAAAGCCTGAGTGGAATAAAAATGTCACGTAAACTCTGATCCAAGAAGTCCAATAATAATTAAGAAAAACAAATTTAACTTCCTTCAACAAGAGGCCTGGTATATGCTGACCGTCATTTGGATCGGTGTTTATATACAAGTTGATCGGATCATGACTTCCTGGTTTGGTGCCACCTTGTGTCTAATCCACGCAAAAACCATATACAAAGGAACGGTGAACAGACACGAAAAAGCCGACACGTGCAGCGTTTGGAAGTCGAGCTTCTTTTTTCCGCTTCTACGTCAAAATAGTCCATTGCGACTAAATGCTTGATGCATGTGTACGCACACCTCAATCACGCTATGTAGACGATGAAATTGTAAATTGCATCCATCTACTACCGTGTTATCCTCCACATGAGGGTCAAAACGAAAACAACCATCCACTCTCACACCTATGGTCAATTTAGGGAGTCCAATTTACTACATTACGTTTTTGGACCGTGGGAGGAAGCCAGAGAACCCGGGGAAAACCCAGGTACGCACACGAGGAGAACATGCTAACAGGCCCTTGTTCCTTCAAACCCGGGTCTTCTCGCTGCAAAGGCAAGAGCGCAAACCACTACATCAACAGTGTGGTCCTCATTGGATGATACCAGCTTTCAATCACAGAGACGTCCACGCCAAAGCATCGTCGTGTTCTACTGAAGAAGAGCTGAAATGAGTGAAACTGGTGAAAAGTAGAACAACCAGCGGAGTCGCCCGCTGTTGGCTTATTCTTGGGCTCCATTTTTAAAACCAGAAAACTGCTGTTTTCATATGCATTATCGGCGTATTTGACCATCCTGTAGTTTTACAATAACTACAACATTGCCCTCCCTTTGTATTCACTTGTGCGCTTGTTAAACCCTCGGGGATTGAACGGTGAACGCACTCTGGCATCTCTTTTTTTTTGTGTGCTTTTGCTGAGCGATTTTCTCTCCGTCACAAACAGCATCTGCCGTCACGTGAGCTCCTTCTCTGGCGGAGAAGGGCAGCAGTGCGTTTTCCGATTTCCTCCTGGCTCCGTGTTTATCACTGCCGTCATAACCTCTGTAATTATATCATGTGGTAAAGCCGCTTGTGAACACAGCTTGCCCAGAGGGTCTCTGGGAAATGTTTAATTCATGGTGTTGATGGTATTTTTAGCCGCTCGCGCTCGTTGTTTGAAGAGACGAAGAAGCGTTAAAACAAGGGCTACTTTGTAGTGAAGATGAGGATCGGCTAACTCGACAGAACGGTTTGTTTTTGCTTCTCCTTTAACTTTCGTCCACTGTCTGCTGGGAGGTTGCGCTGGAAGAGGTGGAGTCTTCTTGTTTCTTTAATATTGTGTTTCCAGGTTTGGTTTGGTTGGTGTTTTTCTCTCAGTGGTTTGAGAATACGTTCACAGCGACGCTTTTCCAGTGAGTGCCGTTACATTCCATGACGCAACATTTAATATCTTAAGTTCTGACTGCCCCCCCTCCCCCTCATTCATTTCAGTGGCATAATTGAATGTGAGACCTGGGAATGTTGTCTTTCGTCTCAAAGGGAAGAGGGGGATATTTGAGTCGTGAGAAGCAAATCTGTAAGAGCACTAACAAGCAGTCATGCAAGATGATTTACTTTGCTTTGCACTTCTGCAACGTATGTGTGTGTGTGTGTGTTATTGTATTTGTTGCCTCTTTAGGACCTTTACTGGAGACTACAGCCTTACACTTAAACAAAATGGAAACAATCTTTAGGTTTTTCCATAAATAAATGTGACTGTTTCAGGACAACAAACGCTGCAGTGCATATGCCGGGCCTGTATGTGGCGCTGAAATAATGAGCATATGGCAGTGTACAAGTACATACAGTACATACATAGAGCTGCAACTAACGATTATTTTCATAATCGTTTGGTCCATAAAATTTTAGAAAATGTGTATCAGTGTTTGTCAAACCTGGAAATGACGATGTTCTCGAACGTCTTGTTTTGCCCACAAACCAAAATGATTCAGTTTTAAAGATTTCTTTGTTTGTATGGAGCAAAGACGCAAAGAGAATATTCCTATTGGGAATCTCATTTTGTTTTATGAAAACAGTTATGGTGACAAAACAGTAAAGCTACGATATGATTACACAGGGTATCCGCGGGGTCTTAAAAAGTCTTAAAAAGTCTTAAATCCAATAATTTTAATTTAAGGCCTTAAAATGTCTTACATTCTCCTAAAATTTCATAATTTTAAACATGCATAAACTTCAGTCTCGCTTTGAAATGTTTCTATTTTTGAGGATGTGCTAGCATGGAAATTTCCCCACTGCGGTGGAAATTTCCCCACTGCGGGACTAATAAAGGACTATCTTAACTACAACACGGAACGTAAAAGTAGGCCACCTGTGCTGCCCGCTGAGAATTTATCGAGCACCACTAGCTAGTGTGCTGTGCGCGCGCATAGCAGCAGAGAAAACTTAATACACAGCGAAACCTAATTGCAAGTTCAACGATTTGTGGCTCCAACTTTCCTTCATGTCTTTTGTACTTTTTTGCCAGTATGGATTTGAAATGGGTCTTATATTGTATTCATTGTGGTCTTAAAAAACGTCTTAAAAAGTCTTAAATTTGAACCTGCAGAGACCCTGTTACACGTCATCTGCTGACGTACAAAGCACAGACGCGATTACGCGGCGGCCGTATATGATGCTCCGAACCCTCGAGTCGAAATTTTCAGCTTTCAACTTTGGCACGAAAGACCAATCGGCGTTGAGATTATGCGAATAATGTCGCATGCTTGCCGGTGCCCAGACTCTGCTCAAAATGGAGGAAAATATAGCGTGAATGAATGAATGAAGTCGCCGATCCTGTTGGCGTGAATGGCGTGATGTGAAAACTTGCATTGAGGTTCAGTTGTTAGCCTCCAATTTGTGGGTCCATCATCTAACGCAATATTTTTTTTACTGTATAAACATCACAGTAGACGTTGCATTTTCCACCTATGAATCTTTATTTTCACAATTTTCTCCACTGACGACTTAATGACGACCATCTCAGCTCATAATGTCAGGGTTCTATCTAGAAGCCGCGATGATTGGTCGTCTGTATTTGAGGGCAGGCCTTTGTTGAGTTGTCTCTAATCGTCTTTCAGCCGGTGTTGCCTACTGATGATGTTTTTTCAGATGCACACCTATAGGGAGGTTACCTGCAGGAGCTTCAGTGTAATTTGCTGCCGCTCGCTGAGTTGTATTAGTGAGGTCAAACCAAATGATACGACTAAAAGAGAGCACTTTTGGAAATAAAAGGAGCGAGAGAGAGAACTATAAACGGCACAGATTGACTCACTGTGCCGTCGTTGCCGTCAAGCTGCTTCGTTCCCTCCTCCGCTCTCTTTTCTCTGCGTTTGGTATCCATGATTATTTTGCAAATGTTCAAATCTGTCTCTGAGGTGTTGTTGCATGTGTGCGTGAGCAGCAGGTAGAGGAGGAGGGAGAGGGCAGGCGCTCACCGGGCTGGTTCCCCTTAGTTGCATTGCTAATTAAAATGGGAGCGTTAGATCACAGAGAAATGCTGCTAATTGAATTCCACTGTTGGATGTTTATTTTAGACTGTGTGGAGTTTAAATTTAGACACAAATAAACCTTTCATATACGAGTGCGTGCATTCATACATACATACAGCAGTTATGGCTTTGTTTAAGGTAGGACTTTAGTCTACTACTGTTGAACTACTGTTCAAAAGTTTGGGGTCAAGTTTGTCCTTGAAAAGCACTTTTTTTCAGTGAATATAACATTAAAGGTGCCATATGTAAGAATGTGGGCAAAAATGGTTACTACATTCAAATTCAAAATACCGAGGTCTTTGAGGTTTTGTTTTCTGACGGAACTGGCAACCCTTGGTTGCTCGGCAGCTGAGACTCTACCGACTGCAATGATTGGTAGACAGCGGTGTGACGGCGGCCACATGACGCCAAAACATGTTTTCAAAAACATAAACATGATTTGCAGTCTGCAAAATATTTTTTTTAATGCAAATATTTTGTCTGTACTGTTGTTGTTGGTGAGTTCAGTTTGTTATATGAACATTATTCCTGAGTCTCTGTGACATATTAGGAGGATTTTATGGCCAGTTGCTTTAGATTTATTACATAATGCACATTTAAATGAATCAGAAATACACTCTATACATTGTTAATGTGGTAAACGACTATTCTAGCTGCAAACGTCTGGTTTTTAATGGAATATCTACATATGTGTATAGAGGCCCATTTCCAGTGTTTGCTAATGGCGTTAGAAGGCTATTGGATGATTAGAAAATCCTTGAAAACCCTTGTGCAATGATGTTAGCACACCTGAATTTCTATGTCAATGTCTTGACTATATTTTCTATTCCTTTTGCAACTCTTTTGATCAATAAAAGTGTGACTTTTAATGGAAAACGCACAAAAAAATGTACAGGTGACCCTAAACTTTTGAATGGCAGCGTAGATCGAAAACGCCGTCAACCTTCTGTGATCGCGGTGCCATCAGCAGGTAGGAGGGAGCTGGATTTGGCTCGGCTCGGTCTCCCATTACTGCAGCGACAGGTGATCATGTCGACAGCTGGGAAACGGGATGAGCTCACACCATGAGGGAGACTCCCTCGCTGCAGCGACATTGTTTCCACCTGCTATTCTCGTATTTATCAATTCTCTGTGATGTTCCGCTTGATGGCAGCTCAAAATCACAGCGCTCAAAAAAACCTCCCCGAGTGGTCTCGGGACACAGGATGTGACGCGTCAAAAAAACCACAACCCCGCAAACATTTACCTGCTTCAACCGAGCTGACCACAGAAGTGGACATACTCACTAAACCTCAGCGTCTGCATATGAAGAATAAAAAAAAAAAAACATCACATCTCCTCTGATATACACAACCACTCACACACACATAATTACCTGTCTGTGTTGCTTTTCAATCCAATTCAAGTGGCTTCAAAAAGCATCAGCGGTGTTCTCAGGTTTGGCCTCGTCTGCTAAAACCTTTTTATGTACAAGGCCGTTTTGATTGGTCTGTGTTTTCTTTGGTTGAATTTAGTTGAAGGGACAGTCAATTAGTGTCTCTGCCATTTTCCATGACTCACTATCTGGCCGAAATGCCGAGTTCTGTAATCTGTAGACAAGTAATACCTGCTGCGACTATTATATTTGGGCCATCGGGCCTGTCTAAGGTCGACAGATTGACGCTAGCAAATCTGAGGTAATCTGGTTGGATGCGTTTACGCGTCACTGCAAGGGCTAGAACCAATTTTTAATTAGGGAATCCTAATTTTAGCCTTTAAACACTTGCTAGAGATCTTCCTGAAAGTTGTTCTTGGACAAAAACTTATGTTTTTTTCTTTTTTAGAAACAAGGTCGAAATAAAATCACACCCCCACACGGCAGAACTCCAAACCGACCAAAGACACTGACGCTCTGTCTTGTTAAATACACAACAAGACACCTTTAACGTTGTTAATTTAACTTTTTGAGGTGTTGTTAGCTTAAAAAAGCGTGAGCTCGGGGTCCAGACTAAGAGGACAGATGACTGGTGAAGCCAAAACCAAATGCACTGCAGCAAGTTTTAATGAGGCGACGGGGGACTGGCCGTCAAACACACAACAAACACTCACATCCCTGAAGAAAACACAGTGTTCAACACACAAAGGCATCCATTAGTGCCACGATGGAACCAAGTCTTCTGTTCTGGAAAAAAAAGGGAAGCTCAGGAAAAGGTAGCACTGATAGACACTGAGGGGCAAAAGGAACTCAGTTTGAATCAAAGGTCATGAGAAAACTAACGCCAGAACCTTCTAAATCAAGGGAATTTAAGTCAGAATTCTGATTTTAATCTGATGAGTTGGAGGAAAAAAGTGAGAATTCTGACTTCAATCTGAGAATTCACTGGACTTTCTTTTTCTTTTTCTTTTTAATTCTGGCTTTAATCTGAGAATTCAGAGGAAACAAATCAAAATTCTGACATTATTTTGAGATTTCGGAGGAAAAAAATCTGAATTCTGGTTTTAATCTGGCAATTCAGAGGAAAAAATCAGTATTAAGACTAATCTGAGAATTCAGAGGAAAAAACTCTAAAGTTAGCTAAATTCATTAGGCAGCTTTGGGTTTGGGCTAACTTTAAATTTGCGGCAGAAATAGCTGCCTGGGGATGTTTTTCCTAATTGCACTTGATTTGATTTGATTGAAAGAATTGCTGGTTACACTGCAATATAAGTAGATTTTTATGCATATTTTATTATTTCTATATTGTAGTGAGTATGTAGTATGATTGAGTTGGTTGTACCCGAGTGGGTGTAGTTACTATCGATGCTAGCGGCAGCTATCTTGGAATCTTCTGTCGGGGTTTGAGAGGTTCTTTAGACTTTCCGAGTTTAAAATCAACAATTGGCAACATCAGTGTGATTGACAGCTAGTAGGGGTGTGAGTACCTTACAGTACGATATGCGATACATGCTCCACGATGCCAATAATATCACGATACAACGTTTCTGTGATAATCAACGTAGCAGGAGACAACGTATCATGATACATTACGATATCTGTCTAACTGAAGAAGTTAAAAGTGCATAATTTCTCTGTATTAAACCTGGATTGAGCATCTCTTAACGTAGCTTTCTCCACCATTATCCCACAGTAAACTCCCTCTTCTTCGGCCAGGGTAACTTCTGGCAAAAAAAAAACGTCATAACATCAGTCAAATCGTGAATCCAGAGGCTTCAAAACCACGTCCATCTTTATATGCAGCTCAAGGAATCTTTACTGCAGGATAATAACATTCACACACAAACATTTAGCCGATGTCGATCTCTACGTTGAACTCCCGTCTTCACCAAAAACACGTCCCGTCTCGGACTTGACAGATGAGCTTAAAGGGTCAAAAGATTAAAGCTCGATATTCCCTCAGTCGCGTCAGTCATAGAGCGGCGATCTCAACATTTAGAGATTACCACTTTGAAATGTAGGGGATAAATACCCAAGCATTAGCGCCCTGAAATATAGAATCTAAGATTATGCTTGTGTGATATAAAGCCTCGGGCCTAATCCATAAATCAGAGTCTTGTCTGGATCTGGGGGCCGTGCGGGCCTCAGTATCCCAGTTCTGATGGCTGTTACTGGGCAAAGCTGCTTTGTGTTGGTCAGTTGTTGCGACAATGGCTTGGACACAGTCTGTTGAGTTGACCTATATTTGGCTCTTCGCCCTGTTTGACGTGAAAAAAACAACAACCCTGTGCCGTCTTTTCTGCTCACTGCTCTCTGGACGGATTTAAGCTTGGAAGAACCTGTCGTATGAAATTTTAATGTGTGGAGTAAATGCGTGTGGTGTACAGGGTGTACAGTATGTTGTGTGTAAGGCAGAATATATATTTCGAAATGTCTCTATAGAGGAAATCTCCTCAAGCAAAGGTGCAAAACATCATAATGGATTAGTAGTTAAGTGTAATAAATAATGTTCTTAATGGCATTTTTTTTTGCCAACTTTCATATTCGATTGGAAGATATTCCATTCGAAAAAAGAACTGTAATAAAACGATAAATGTTGTATTTCCATGAAGAGCTTTATCTGAATTATTTCCCTCTAGCTTTTGTTTTTGATCAAATATTTGTTATGGAAATGTCTCTCTTCAGATCACAGCGTGTGACGTTACTTTTTCCTGCTCTCGTCTGTCCCGAGAGTGTTCGGCTGCATTTTTATGAATGCAACTCAAAGAAGAAGAAGTCAAATAATAATAACACCAATAAAGAAATTCTCCTGCGTAATAACACAGGCACCGTGTCTGTATGAGTCATGCACACTGACTCACAGCGTTTCTGTTGGTCCTCGACAGCTACAATTTAATTTATTGACACGTTAGATTTGAACATTTGAAAGTTACACTAACATCATATGACATAAATACCACTATATATACAATCTAATATTAATTCTAATATAATTCAGTTAAATCTTGAGAAAATTCTGAGAAAAAGGAATTCTGAGTATCTGAGTAATCTGAGAATTCTGAGGAAAAAAAAAAAAAAGTCATAATACTCACTTTAATCTGGGAATTCTGAGTGGGGGAAAAAGGTCAGAATCTTCACTCTAATCTGAGAATTCCGTGGGGGGAGGGGGGGTCTGAATTATTACTTTAATCTGAGAATTCAGAGTGGAGCAAAAAAGTCCGAATCCTCACTTTAATCTGGGAATTCTGGGGGGGAAAAGGTAAAATTTCTGACTTTTAATGAGAGCTTCCAAAAACAATAATCCTCTTCTGTACAAAACAGAAAATTCAGTGACAAAAATAAATCAGTATCGAAACAGAGGAATAAAATGTAACTTTAACTGTAAATCAAGTCAGATTACCATATACAATTAATCTGAACAACAGACAAATTCATACATTTACAAAAATTAGTTTCTTTTGTTTTAGGCATTTTACTTTGTCCCCGCCCCCTTGATTGACTCTCGTGTTGTATCTGTCCTTGGGATAATCCAGATTTTCGGCAACGAAATAGGTCAAATAAGTGAAGAAGAGACGCAGCCACGCAGGTGAAGACAGCGAGAAGAGGGGGAGAGAATGTGAGGAGGGGAGGAAAAGTAAAGAGAAGGAGGACAAACGAGCACAGAGATGTCTTCCATGTTAGCCACTTTCAGTGACCACAGAGTGTTGCCTAGCAGCAAACAGGAGTGGAGTAATCTCTTCTCTTCTGACTGTTGCTCTGTGCAGCATCAGGATTACAGGGCACGTGAAGCATGTGTCTTTCTACACACGGATGACACAAGGCATCGAGCATGTGTGTGTGTGTGTACTTTCAGGACCACGAGTCCTCATGGAGACCAAAATCTGGTCCTGAAGGCCCTGGTATACTTCCAGGGATCTGAGATTTCTGAGGAAAAAAAAAGTCAAAGTCTCAACTTTAATTTCAGAATTCTGAGAAAAAAGTCAAAAAAGACTTAAATCTGAGATTGCTGATGGAAATTTTTTTAATTCTCATTATAATCTGAGAATTCAGTGAAAAAAGTCAGAATTTAGATTTTAATCTGAGAATTTGAAGGCAGAATTATGACTTTAATCTGAGAATTTTGAGGAAAAAAGTCAGAAATCTGACTTTAATCTGAGATTGCTGAGGGAAATAATTGGAATTCTCATTTTAATCTGAGAATTCAGATGAAAAAAGTCATAATTAAGACTTTAATCTGTGAATTTGGAGGAAATTGAAGTAAGAATTCGGACTTTAATCTGAGAATTTTGAGGATGATTTTAATCTGAGAATTTTGAGGGAACACATCTGAATTCTGACTTTACTCTGAGATTTTGGAGGAACAAAGGCCTAAAAAAAAGTCCTAACATTTAGGGTTGCAAAGGGTCGGAACATTTCTAGTAAATTTCCAGAAACTTTCCATGGGATTGGAAACTGCATGCAAATTAATGGGTATTTCTGCAACCCCTAATTTTGAGTTTATCCCACAGTTGTAAAAACACAGGATACCAAATGCAAAATGCTTTGCAAAAAATGATCCAGTGCAGGAACTCTGATCGTCGTTAGATGCTCTTTAAGACCTATTCATGGTGTCATGATGAACCTGCAGAAATGTGTGAACATATGGACGATGATGTGTGCTGACTGTGCCTGGTCCTGGTCCTGGTCCAGGTCCTGGTCCAGGTCCAGGTAGGACACTAAAGTGGATCATGTCCACATGTACCAGGCTGACATGTGCCCTCATTAACAGTGACTGGAGCGTTATATACACAGTGGACTCAGAACCTAGGAGTGTATAAGGAGACTCTTTGCTTTTTTATTCTGACTGGCCTAGATACAGAAAGTACCGGTGCACCTGTCCGGGACCGACTTGTCAGTGACACTTGCCAAATGCATGCTGGGATAAGCTCCAGCTGCCCATGACCTGAACATCACAGAGTCAGAGAGGAAAGAGCAGGAAACCTCAGTCACAATATGGACCTGTTCCAAGTGTCATTGACTCACTTCTCAATGAGTTTGAGGACGATGAGGTGAAATATCTGCCAGAAAAATCTCCATTAAGAGCTAAAACGATCAATGATTTAATCAAATATCAACCCCAAAACTAAACGAATCACTTTGGATCATCGCAAATGATTTGCCTTTAGCTTCTTAAGTTGTTAGTTAAATTAATATTGTGTGTGTTTTGTGGACAAAGACAGTAACGATAATAGATGATAAACATGCATTTCCCTTGTTTTCCAGGAGATATGCCAGTGCCTGAGGTGGCGTCTGACACGTCTGCCTGCGCTGCCGCCATGTTGAGCCCCGTCCTCAACGCCTCCAACGGAGACGGCTCAGAGTCTGAGACCACGTCTGCGATCCTCGCTTCAGTCAAAGAACAGGTCAGAACTGTGTGTGTGTGTGTGTGTGTGTGTGTGTGTGTGTGTGTGTGTGTGTGTGTGTGTGTGTGTGTGTGTGTGTGTGTGTGTGAGCTTTGCTAAGATTCACAAATCATGCATCACGAGGGCTGGGGTGATACGGGGACAAACCTTATCACAATACCCGTTTTAATGTCATTTGATATCGATATAAATCAAGGCTGGGGCGATACCGTTTATAAATAATATCTGTATATTTTTAGTCTGTATCCTCATGAATGAGATACAATGTGAGTATAAAGCTGCACAATACACTGTTAATACACTCTTAAATTGTTAATATGTTCTGTTTATGACACACTTATTATCACCCTTCACTTCACATCATATTATAATAATTATTATTATTATGTGTGTTTGAAACAGTGACAAAAGTGTTTTTTAAGTGACTTTTCTAAATATAATTGTGTTTCAAATATTCAGTGTATTTTACCAATTTAAATGTTACAAACCCTTAAATGTCTGCTGCTTGTACTGCCACCTGGTGGCCTGGTGGTCACAAACTGAAAACCATGTGATGCTGCGACTGGAAACTGAGGTTTGTGTTTTGTAAACCTCTTACTGCGTGTTTTTAAAAAGAGAAAACTGTGATTTTTTTTTATCTCACGGGAGAGTTGCTGATATTATGGGATGTGAGGGGGGAAAACAACTCAGAAACTAAAGATAACCAGTGAACACGCTGAGAGTTAGAGGAAGAAATAATGCATGTTTTAGACCGACGGCATCACTCTGAGTTACAGAGAACCCTGCGTGGGAAGAGCATTTCTAGTCCAAGTAGGTCATGAAGACGTGGACACACACACACACACACACACACACACACACACACACACACACACACACACACACTTATAGAGGATGTAGGGCATGATAATGGCCTTCTGAGAAGAATGTGTAAAAAGTGAAAAGCAAAAGAGGAGAAGAATGGACGGAGCGTTTGCGTCAGCGATTTACACAACTCACTCACTCACTCACTCACTCACTCACTCACTCACTCACTCACTCACTCACTCACTCACTCACTCCGCCTCCTCCCATCATCCTCTGCGAGCTGTTATTGTCTATTCTTCTGCTATTATTATTATTTTCCAAGTCGGTCCCAAAAAAAAAAAAATCCCAAATCCATTTAAAGTTTCTGGAAATTTACCAGAAATGTTCTGCCCCTTTGCAACCCTTTTTTCCCCTCTGAATTCTCAGATTAAAGACAGAATTCTGACATTTTTTCTCTGAATTCTCTGGTTAAAATCAGAATTCAGTTTTTTTTCCTCTGAATTCTCAGATTTAAGTCGGAATTCTGACTTTTTTTCCTCTGAATTCTCAGATTTAAGTCAGAATTATGACTTTTTTTCCCTCTGAATTCTCAGGTTAAAATCAGAATTCTGTTTTTTTCCTCTGAATTCTCAGATTAAAGACAGAATTCTGACATTTTTTCTCTGAATTCTCTGGTTAAAATCAGAATTCTGTTTTTTTCCTCTGAATTCTCAGATTTAAGTCGGAATTCTGTCTTTTTTTTCTCTGAATTCTCAGATTTAAGTCAGAATGATGACATTTTTTCTCAGAATTCTCAGTTTAAAGTCAAATGATTGACTTTTGTCTCAGAATTCTGAATTTAAAGTCAGAAATCTGACTTTTTTCCTCAGAATTCTCAGTTTTAAGTCAAAATATTGACTTTTGTCTCAGAATTCTGAATTTAAAGTCAGAAATATGACTTTTTTTCCTCAGAATTCTCAGTTTTAAGTCAAAATATTGACTTTAATCTCAGAATTCTGAAATTAAAGTCCGAATTCTGACATTTTTTCTCAGAATTCTCAGTATTTAAGTCTCTGAATGCATTCCAGTATCCAACCATCCATCCATCTTCTGCCGCTTTATCCTCCACATGAGGGTTGTGGAGGATGCCAATCCCAGCTGGGCTACACCCTTTATATCTAGATATACAGACGGTCTAGAAGTTAAGGTATTGAGAAGTACAGGACGGCAACAGAAGGATTAACCTAACCACAATTCTTCGCGCCTTAACTTAGGTTAAATAGGTTCTGCCTCATTGGGACCAGGTTTTGGTCTCCATGAGGTCTACTGGTCCGGACAAGGTCAGTGTTTGAGTCAGAAAACGGTCCCCAACTCACACACTCGCACACAAAGCCTGTCTGTTTTTTCACAAAGACAAGGTCGGGCATGAGAGACCAAGAAAAGGATACACACACACACACACACACACACACACACACACACACACACACACACACACACACACACACACACACGTACATGCTGCCAGTCAGAGTCTTTTGCCTCTGCTGACTCACACCAGGAGAATCCCCCGCTGATGTTTTTTCATCCATTTCCTTCTACCCTCGCGAGATTGATTAGCCGTTTGACGTCGTATTCATCACATCTGTCAGCTTTTTGTCAATGCGTCGTTCATCATCTCTGCCGTCAACACATCTGCCACTGGGGGACGGACGGGGGCTCTTTGACCAAACACCGCGTTGGCTGCACCACCACCACCTCGGCACCGGGGGCCGTGCCAACCGTGTATAAATATAACATTATGCAAACACGCGTGAACAGTGGAATACTCTGTCTCTCTCGGTTGTCTTTTATTGTTTATATTTTCAGGGCACAATCAATGACACGTAAAACAAAAGCCTTGTTCACACCGTCTGGAAAGAAGCCAACTATTCTGAAATGGATTTAAAAGTTCCAGCTTGTAAATCTGCAGTCACTTCCAGACACTAATGTGAAAAAATAGGCCCAAAAAAATACATAATTTTAGATTAGATGAGACTGTATTGATCCCACACTGAAGGAATTCACATGTTGCAGCAGTTAAAAGGACAGAGAATATAACAAAAAAAAGAATACAAAGTGAATTTTTTATTGGTTATTAAACCTTCATATTTAGATCATTTTTCCTCGTTTAAAACTCGCTCGCCAAGGTTATTTTTCCCAATTCCCCCCAGAAATGAGGCTTATTTTTCTTTGTTGAAAATCAATGTTTTAGCTGCTGTACATTCACTCTGATGGGACTAGGTGCTCACGTGGGCATGATACATAATTACATAGTTATTTACATTATAATGTGTAATTTAATTCCAACGCAATGTAGTGTAAGTGACGCAAGGAAGAAATTAGACAAAAAAACAGCAGCATTGTGGGTGTTTATCACAAACAGACAAAAAGACGTAGGCTACGAGGAAAAATCTGCATCATTTCTGCCTGTCGTGGCACATAAGTGATGATTCTGTGTCAACAGATCAGTGGACTGCAGGATGATTATGCCTGTTAACCCAACTGCAGGGTGCCATCACTCGACTATTTTGGTACACATCTCAAAACCTTATGCCTGCTTAAGTCTGCAGTATCTCCGGCACATGAAGTTGAAAATGTATTATTGTGCGATTATATGTGTTTAAAATCATGTGTTTAGATGGACCTCAATGACAAACTAAGCAAACAGGGCAGCAGTCGACCAGGTAGCTCCATGAACTAAAAATCTGTATTTTATACAGTATCTGGACTTTGGTGCAGAACAGTTCCCAAACTTCTTTGAACATGTGATGTAGATGCATCCACTGTGGCCCAGTTCTTAGAGGAATTCCTTGCTATGTGAGATGTGACCTATTTAAAAGAAAATAAATAAATCCGGCACTGGAGTTGTCTTGTTACTCAACAGACAAAGTGAAAGTGGCACAGACCAGAGTCGCTGTTTTCCGCCTGCAGCCTGGTAACATGTCAGACGATGCATGCACGGAAAAACCACACAAACACACACCGGAGCATTGGGTTTTTCAACATTTTACTTTTAGCGACTGTCAATCGCTTTTTTAGAAGCAAGTCATTCAAAAATATTGTATTTTATGTGTTTGAAGATTCACTTTTTTGCTTGCAATAATCGGAATTTTGTTTGCATTTGCGTTGGAACTCGTTCCCCAAGATTTCCCCGTCGACATCCGTCAAAATAAATGTATTTTATCAGAGTTCCAGACGGACAGCGACTCCAAGCCCGTGACTACTTCCTGACCGTTGAGCTGTCGCTCCAAAACTCAGTAGCCAATCAGCAGGCAGCTTCCTAAGGCCTTCCATTTGTCAGAATCACAAACAAAAAAACACAGCGCAAAGAACAAAACAGGAAGCGCAAACGCAAACAAAATTCCGATCATTGCAAACAAAAAAGTGAATGTTCAAACACATAAAACACAATATTTTTGAATGGCTCATCAAGTGTTGGTTGCTTCTGGAAAAGTGTTGACACAAATCTAATTCCATAGATCTTGGTACAAAATGCTCCACCATAATCACTGGTCGACACAATTCATAGACCAAATTGCACCTCAACCCCCGTAATTTGCACCCGATTGGCAGTCGCTAAAAGTAAAAGTGAGGGAGCGTAAACGCAAAAAAGTCGGAGCTAACAAAATTTCCATCATTGAAAAAGTGTATTTTCAAACAAATAAAAACCAATATGTTTTAATGATTAGATTCAAATTGTGTTTGCAGTTGAGCTCTTGAACCAACATTAAAATGAAAATACGGGGGTGTAAATCAGCCGAGCAATGTCAGCAACAGACTTTTCACACGGAGGCAGATTTGTACCTAATAATCCTAATCTCTCATCATCCTCCTCTTCCTCATATACTTCACACACTGGTATAGTGATAATTAGGTAAAGATTAATGTGACTCAAAATTTCTACGCACTCTGGTCACGATTCCTCAGCTCCACCCCGTTCACGTTACCTGGTTATATGCACAGTAGAACAGTATATACCAGTGGAAGCTAGCGTACCAGTGGTGGCACATGCACCACAGCTTGAGTACTTCAGAGAGAGTGACTATCCATGTGGTCTTGTTTCTACTTCCAACCTGGGGAAAACACTCATCACCACTGCTTCAACCCTCATTTTCATCAGCCTGGCAAACGCTGCCTCCCCGCTGTTCTCTTAAAAGCCTCAGCGCTGGTGAAACATATGGACTGTCAAAGAAGAGCTGCTGCTCTCACCGCCTCATCAGAGAGGAGGAAAAAAACATGACAGCGCTTTCAAGACAGCTGAGAGGATTGAAAATGATGAAAACGAGGCAGGGAAAACGTGCGGCGGAAAGAGGGAGAAGTCGACCAGCAGGGAAGAGACTCTCACACGGGCCGTTTTAGCCGTGATCATCATCGTGAATCTCAGGGTTCTGTGGAACTGTTCACTCTTAATTGGCGCTGCAGTAGGAAAACATCTTCTCTCTAATCTGCCCGACAACACACATGAATCCAATGAAAAGCAGTTTAGGCTGAAGTCGCTGACATAACGTTCTTTTTCTCTCATATTTTCAACGAGTGAGTGCGTCTTTCTGCTTCCCTTGTTCCAAGATAACTTTCACTTTCGGTATCTGACTGATAATTCAACCGTTTAGGTTTAACTGTACTGAGAACTGACGTCACAAATCACAAAAGCTCTATGCTTTCTGCCATCCATCCATCCATCCATCCATCCAACCATCCATCCATCCAACCAACCAATCATCCAACTTCGACTGCTTCTACTCAAATGTTCTATATATCGCAAACGTTCTAGGAGTTGCAGTCATGAGACGTACGCTTGCCTAGGTAGGTAAGTAGGTAGGTAGGTAGGTAGGTAGGTAGGTAGGTAGGTAGGTAGGTAAGTAGGTAGGTAAGTAGGTAGGGGGGTAGGTAAGTAGGTAGGGAGGTAGGTAGGTAGGTAAGTAGGTAGGGAGGCAGGCAGGAAGTAAGTAGTTAGGGAGGTAGGAAGGTAGGTAAGTAGGTAGGGAGGTAGGTAAGTAGGTATGGAGGTAGGTAGGTAAGTAGGTAGGGAGGCAGGTAGGTAAGTAGGTAGGGAGGCAGGTAGGTAAGTAGGTAGGGAGGCAGGTAGGTAAGTAGGTAGGGAGGTAAGTAGTTAGGTAGGTAAGTAGGTAGGGAGGCAGGTAGGTAAGTAGGTAGGGAGGTAAGTAGTTAGGTAGGTAAGTAGGTAGGGAGGCAGGTAGGTAAGTAGGTAGGGAGGTAAGTAGTTAGGGAGGTAGGTAGGTAGGTCAGTAGGTAGGGAGGAAGCCTTGTAGAAGAACCCTTTTGGAACCCTTATTTCTAAGAGTGTAAGTAGGTTGGTAGGGAGGAAGGTAGGGAGTTAGGTAGTAGGTAGGTAGGGTGGTTGGGAGGTAGGGAGGAAGGTAGGTATGTAGTTGGTAGGAAGATAGGGAGTTAGCGACAGGCAATAAAAAACAGGTGTTTGAAGTAATCTGTAAAAACCGAGCAAAACTCCCTCTAAAACTCATTATGGCTTTGAGCAATAAACGTCCTTGAGTTGTCTATTTTCTTTCTTATTGCCCTGCAGTTTGTATAAACTGCATTATTGCTGACTGAATCGTCGTCGTCCCCCCCGCTCTTGCAGCACAATGGGTCTGTTTTACATTCGATCATAACGTGCCGTGTCTGCTCCTGTGCTAAAAACCGACCTCGGCTCGGTTTCGTCCGGAGGCTGGAAATCACTGACGCTGGTGAGGAGCGGAGTGAAACATCTCCGGCTGCAGACGAATAAATAAAAGAAGACAAATGGCTGTGGTTTGGGATGAACATTTAAGTAGTTTTGGTATCTGCAGAGCACTAAATCTCCTGGAATCTGTCTCCCGGTGTTGTCTCGGTCTTTATCTTATTTCACCTCACCTCCTCTCATGCAGGCTTGCTTTCCTTCTCTGCCTCCAGGACGACTTCTTTTCTGACTTCACGTACTTAATCATTTTTCCAGCCTCAAAGATTTTTTCGCTCGGGTCTTTGCCGCCTCGACATTTTTCCTCATTGGACATCCTCTCCTTTCTAAAACAACTAAATGCCAAGCGAACACCACAGGGCACAATTAGGCTCCTTTACAGCAGAGACAGATTCACACCGACTCTGCGGCCCACGCAGCCCACCACTGTCCTGCGCTCTTTCATTTTACTTTACTAATTGCTTTAATGGTGTTTTCAAGGACCAGCCTGTTCCTGTTTCGCTTGTGGCTGCGCACTAACTCACTGTCCATCTCCGCGCCCCCCCCCCGTCTCCATAAATAGGCTCAAAATGGAGCCCCGGTCTTTGGTAATGCAATCAGTTGACAAGCACTTGGTGCTCATTAAGTCATCGTAGTTAACTGCTGTCGTTTGTAACTTTATTGCTTCTCGGGCTACGTTACACTCACACGTCCATGCCAATAAACCTGTCATTCATTTAATTCTTTAAAATGTGGGTTAAAGGTGCATTATGTAATAAATCTAAAGCAACTGGCCATAAAATCCTCCTTATATGTCACAGAGACTCAGGAATAATGTTCATATAACAAACTGAACTCACCAACAACAACAGTACAGACAACATATTTACATTAAAAAAATATATTTTGCAGACTGCAAATCATGTTTATGTTTTGGCGTCATATGGCGCCACCTACCGCTGTCTACCAATCATTGCAGTCAGTAGAGTCTCAGCTGCCGAGCAGCCACGGGTTGCGTTACGTCAGAAAACGAAACCTTAAAGACCTCTGTGTTTCGAATTTGAATGTAGTAACTTTTTTTGGCCACATTCTTACATATGGCACCTTTAAGTTTTGTTTATTTAGGAAGGATTTAACATAAAATACGATCCCCTGTACAGTTGTAGATCGACTCAACTCGGTTTCTTTTTTGCTTTTCCATTAGTGTTAGTACATGTTAGTATATGATACTTCATTTTACTTTTACTTCTCACATAACCCCTAACAAAAAACAGCAAATATATCAGAAGGTTTGCATCAACAGAACCAAACTGAGGCATGTTTTGCTCATATCTATTGGGAGTTTTTTCTTTAATTATCGATTAAATCGGCCAAATGCTTTCTTGTTTTTGTCCCAGTTCATGTTTGTTTTTTTGATTTCTCTGTCCTCTCGGATTAAAACAAACCATCACTTCCATTAGGGATGTTTTCTAACCGTAGGAGGCGCTGTTCCTTCAGCAGAATAATAATTCAGAATTGTACATTCACTAAAATAGTTTGCTTTAAATTGTCATGTGGAAATTGCCAATATCATTTTTAGCACTTAAGACAAACTAAAGACTGCAGCTGCACTGAAAGTGTGATTATACTTAATATGACTTAATTTATGATTGCATCGCTGGATGTTTCCTAACAAGAAAAAAACATGTTTTTCTTCTTCTCCATAAGGAGCTAAATAAACCTAATTGAATGGAAAAAAGCATGACCCAGAAACAGCAATTAAAACTGAACCATAGGTTTGCTGAACCACCTGCTCATGCACACGTATGCGTACATAATCAGTAAAATCCTCACAGTGTTTGCTGGTTTGACTCAGAAAATGACTCAGAAACACTGCATTTTCCATGTTCTTTTTTTTACTCCCACAAAGGAAACGAAATCATGCAAACCCAGCATGTGCTGTGATCCTGGTGTAACCTGAGCCAATGCAAATTAGAATAAAGAAAATGACTGGAGGCTGGATCTTTGCATGCAGCATGTATTCACAGTGACATTCAGTGGTATTCAGACGGAGCGCTCACGATAAAGGAAAAGGCTTTTTATTCACCTGTTTCTGCTGCCAAGGGTTAGGGTTAGCCATGGCTTTGACATTTGACTCAGATTGCACGTGGGTAAGTGACCGTGGGTCATCTGAGTTTCTGCTTCATTTCTCCACATATTTGTTTGGATAAGTTTATACATGAGCACAGAATGACACTTATAAAGGCTTTTAGACGTGTGGTTAAGTGCTACAATTAAATATGAGACTTCTTGTTAAGAAGCTAGTGGAGCTGTGAAGCTCACTGGTTACATGATTGCTACCAAAGGGCAAATCAAGACAAGTCCATTATGTTTATGTGGATTAAAAGTACAACTTTTCCTGAAGGGTTTTTGAGTCTCTACAACGTTCTCTATACTCACATGCTAGGTTTGGACAAAGAGAAGAATAAAGTTCTATTTACTTTCCTATCTCTTGTTGTCGTTATTCCACTATATTTCTGTTCAATCAAGTATCCAGTGAAACGAAAGAGAAGTGTTACTGATACAAATATGACTCTGAGGAAAAAATTTCAAATTATACAAGATATAAGATACACTCAGAAGTAAAATTACACTGAAAATTGAAAAAATACACAAATGCCAAAAATAAATACACAAAAAAGGGAATGACAAACTTTTGTATACTTATTTTTCCAACTGACAAAAACATTAACTAACTACATAAATAAATACAGACTTACTTTTCCAACTGCTAATAAACACTTGCTAGCTAACCAACTAACTAAATTTAGTTAGTTGACTAGTAGTATTAGTAGTACTAGTAGTTAGTAGACTACTTTTAAAATAATTTGGAGTTTTTATCAACACATTACCTTTTACGACTGGTGATAAAAACTAACTAACTCACCAACTAGCTAGCTAGCTAACTAGCTAACTTACTAAATACATACATAAATAACTTTTATAGACTACTTTCAAAATATTTTCGAGTTTTTATTGACACTTTTCCGACTGCCAATAAAAACTAACCAACTGACCAACTAGCTAGCTAACTAGCTAGCTAATTAACTAAGTACATAATCAAATAACTTTTATAGACTACTTTTAAAAGAATTTGTAGCTTTTATAGACACATGAACTTTTCCGACTGCCAATAAACACTAACTAACAACTAGCTAGCTAGCTAGCTAACTAAATAAATAAATACATTTTGCAGACTACTTTTAAAAAATATTGTCTACCACAGTGCCACCACTTTTTTTTTTCTTCTGGACCAATGCTGTTCAAACCAGACCAAACCAAATAAAAACCATTTGACTGAACACATTCTCACTGGTCAGAAACCCAGGTTGAAATGGGGGGAGTTTTTAAATCAATGGGAATGAAGTATTAGTCCACTGTTTTACAGGTTCTCTCCCACTCACACCCCCTTTTCTATTCTATTCTAATCCTTTTTTTCTATGATGTGAGGGAATGAAGGAGGGATTGAGGGGTGGGTTGGGGTGGGGTGGGGGGTTGCAGATGGTCTGGTCAGAGAGAGAGAGGGAGGGGGGGGCGGAGCAAAGGAGACAGAGAGTGACTGGTGAGCAGCAGGCTTTTTTTTGGGCAAGGTCGGCCGGTGGGAGGGCCCATTGTGATGCAACGTTGCATAAATAATGCCACGGGGCTTCGAAATGCTCCGTTGCTATGGGGACCTTTGTGCCTCGGTGAACACACTGTGTGTGTGTGTGTGTGTGTGTGTGTCTGTGTCTGTGTCTGTGTGTGTGTGCGTGTGCGTGTGCGTGTGCGTGTGCGTGTGTGTGTGTGTGTGTGTGTGTGTGTGTGTGTGTGTGTGTGTGTGTGTTTCATGGCCCCCGAGGAGGGACTCAGGAAAAAGACATAGAGAGTGAGGGGAGCTCAAGTGACACTTGTAGTCTCTCAGTGTCTCTGTTTTGCTGGCTGTGTCCTGACCCCGGACGCATGAGTGTTTGGAGAAAGGACAAGGGGACACCCTGTGATTTTTGTGTGAAGTATGGTCCATGTGAAGGTATGTGTGTGTTTGTTTATTCCTGTACGTTTTCTCTCCTTAATCCCACTGCCAATCTGTGGCCGAGCACATTCCATCACGGTGTGTGTGTGTGTGTGTGTGCGTCTCCATCTGCACTAACAGGTGTCTGTCTGTCAGCCTTGAATTGGAGGGAGCAGAGATTGGAGAGGCAGGGGTGCAGGCAGGGGGGGCTGGGTGGGTAAGAGGGGTATCGCTTTTAGTTGGTTTTTTTTCCGAGGAGCCTCACATCCAATATTCTCGTGGCCTCTCGGCGTCCGTCACAGGAGTAAAAGTAAAGGACAAAAAAAACTTCTTCGTCTTCTGCTTCTGCTGTGATTTTGCCCTAAAAAGTAGGTTGTTTTTTTACTCCTTTGTTTTTTCCCTAGAAAATGAGGTTTGGTTTGTGCGCAGTCTTCTTTTGAGATGTAAATGGCGACGTTACTTTGTCGCGAGGTACCGCGGATACGTGTTTACATCAAAGGATCGCACACTCTGTGCAATTATGTATATGTTTTTTTTATTTATAAAGGGGTTTTTAGTGATTTTTTTTTGTCCTTTATTCAAATTTTATTTATTTTCTAACCGCCTTTATATCGAGCTCCGTGTTCCATCTCATTGTCTACACTGGCAGTACTCAGTTCTCTTGAATCCTGAAGTTTTAAGAAGGAAGTTTTCTTTTTCTTTCTTTGTTTTTGTCTTTTTCTTATTTGCTGAATCATTTATGGTCAGCCCAGTAAACACAGTAAAGAGGTGATTTCTTAGGCCGTAGAACAGCTTATATTATTTTCTGCAGTGAACACGTTTCCATGCGCTGTCGAGCTGGAGGTGTGTAAACAGGGACGAGTGCATGTTCCTCTCACTGTGGAACAGCATTAACACACGAGTGTGTTTGCATGAATGTGAGTTCGTGTCTCGTTTACAGCGGAATACATTTAATGTTGTGTCCACTGTACTGTGTGACGCAGCAGTTTCTCTTAATTTATGTTTGGAAATCATAAATGGCTTTAGGCTGTGGACACTCACGATTCAATTCTGAATTAGTACAACAATATTCCACCAGTAATTTGTGAAAACAATATTTACGATGATATTTTTAGAAAGAACGTAACCATGTTTTATTGATGATTGCAAGAAAGTGAGTGCATTTCCATAATTTTCTCCTGAGTTGATGGCTAAAGTGCATTTATTACAATGTGGAGACAGCAGCTGAGTTGTGCAGTAGTTGGTGGAGTGCATGTTTAAATATTACGGGGGGTTTCTTGAATGCATTTCGTACCTTTTCCTTGTAGCTTTGTTCCTGTAAAGTCAACTCAACTTGTTTTTTTTTTTACACTGTTTGTGTAACATTGCACATTATAAAACGATAATCCTTAAACCTGTCCACTTCGACCAGCACGGTAATGTTTGCTAATTTATTTTTGTTGTTGCCCTACTAACAACAATAACAACAAAACCCTGTGACTCTCATGTGGAGGATAACGCAGTTGAGGCATCCTGTTGTGTTTTTACTCTGTCACAGCGTGTTTTAATGCTCTTATCAGGACACTCTAGTTTGTTAATGTATGCTTTTTTTAATGGGCGAGATGTTGTTGATTTACACACACACACCATCCCACTGAAGCTCAAATTAGGTGATCATTTAGCAACTTTTAGGACGGCTAAATCTGCTTTCCTTACTGAGGAGTTGGCAACACTGCTAGCAAGCTAGCTAGCACGGTAGCAAGCTGTGTTCACAACGGAGGTGACGTATATTCATTACGCGAAAAACCCCGCAATCTTTTCCAAAGCCTGAACCAGTTGTTTTTTGTGCCTGAAACTAAAAGCTAACACTCTAAATGACCTGATTTCTGCCAACATTGCAGTTAGATTTGTTATACAAGTGTGGCTTACAGTGTGACGACGGGGGTTTAGTGGGGTGCTAATACAGCGACAGACGTGTGATGAAAACTTTTCCACCCATCTTCCACTTCCACTGTATCCAGCACCATGTTAGCGTAGCACGGCAAGGCGGGAACGCAGATTCCACACAGCTTCAGTGTGATTTGATTTGTCAGGCGAGAATTAGACGACTGCTTTCATGTGACGCTGACACACACACACACACAAAAAAAAAAAGCAAATTCTCCCCTCAGACTTCTTCATCTGCTCCCCCCTGGACTTTTTCCTTTCGCAGAATAACAAATGTCACATTTGCGACGGCTTTGGTTTTGCCGCCTCAGTTCTGCGACGTATCAAACTCCTCTCAGTGAATATCTGTCAGACCCGCGGCTGCCTGTGCCTCTGTTTTACCACCACAGACTGCAGACTCCATTAAGCAACGATTAAAAAATGTGTTTCCGACGATGGAGCCAAAATAATGATGAGGATGACCGTAAATGTGACAGTAAATAAATGGACAGATTGTTTTGACACACACTCTCTCTCTCTCTCTCTCTCTCTCTCTCTCTCTCTTTCTCTCTAGGAGTTGCAGTTTGAACGTCTGACCAGGGAACTGGAAGCCGAACGACAGATTGTTGCCAGTCAACTGGAGAGATGCAAGCTTGGCTCTGAGACAGGAAGCATGACGAGCATCAGGTGTGTGTGTGTGTGAGACTTTACGGCCTCACAGCTGGTCACTCTACAGAAACACGTCTTGATTTCGATCCAAATCTCACCTCTACCTGGTTCAAACCACAGTTGAAGACCGAGGGTACAATGTCCCTGCATTCCTCTGGTGCACCGGCTCGAGTTCCTTCTCCGGTTACTCCATACTTTCTACACTAGCTTCTTGCTAGAGTCGTACTGTACTCATACTATAGTCATATTTTGGTTTTCTTATGATTTTTTTTTATAACGCTGGGCATGTTAACGACTTGACCATGACGACTGACAGGAAAAAAAACATGTGATGTTTACGTGCCACGCCGCCGGAGTCCAGACACCGCTTACCAGTTAGCTCCTTTAGCGTCGTTTAGCATTACTACGCGTCTTTTCCCGGTCAGTAGTCACGGAAACGCACTATGCGTTAATGTGCGTTAACGCTGACGCCGCTAACCGCCGCTAACGTGCCCTGCACAATTTTTTTTAGCTAATGTCAGCTCTATATTCCGACAACTCTCTTTAATCTAGCGTATTTTCTCAGGTCTCTAAAGCCCCGCCCCACACTGGAGGATAATTGGCCAGATTTCGGTAGGGGGCGTGAACCCCGCAATAACCAATGAGAGCGAGTTGATCGGGGAAAAAGATGTTGCATACTTTGGTTCAGAACTTGTACAAGCCAAGTTGATTCCGTCTTCTCAGCCATGACCACAGATTTTGTTTTGTTTTTTCGCCGACAGTCCTTCTCCGTGTCTGTTGTTTACATTCTGAAATCACGTTAAATCAAAAAAAATTAAATAAACCCTGGAATCGCCTCCCTGAAATCGTGATTAGACACAAAAGTGTGTCTTGACTGGATCATCTTCTCTGTGCTTTCTCAGGATTAAAACATTGAAAGATCGGTTTCAAAGTTTGTGCCTGTGGTCAGAGTTGAAAATCCTCCAGTGTGGGGCTCAAGGCTAAGGCTGCATCAGATTTGACAGTTTACATTCATAACAGTCCGATACAGTGATTTAAATAGAAGATTGTTGCCTAAATGAGGATAAAAATCCTGAATAGTTCTGCTTTAAGTCCTTGAAGCTTCTATGATGCCTGTGTGAGTGCTTTTGGAACATAAAGGGAAAATTGTGTGAACTCATTCGTACATTTTTCAAACACAACGTGCAATTTCCTGTCAATTAAAACTTTAATCGCTTCACACAAAGAAGTCAACAGTGTGCAGCTGTCACAGGAGTCTATTATTCTACTCGGGGCCCCCATTTGTTTCCCGTGAAAACTGTACACAATGTGAAGGGACCGTCACATTATCTGCCCGCTGATTGAGTTTGGACCCGAGCCTCGTCTGCGCTCTGAGGCCCAAAGAGCACATTCTACTCATTCGCCGCCAGTGTCAATGTGAGAACAGCACTGCTCAAAGTGTTGTGCTAATGCACTTAGCCTCCCTCTCAGGACAATGTAACACGATTAAAGCCTCCGCCTCACCCCCACACCCACCCCTCATTCACACATAAATAGACACATACAATCCATCACCTTTTGGAGCAAGTGGGGATTCCATCTCAGCTCAAACTAATTACTCATCTGCCCCGGACTGTAACTCTCCATTCAACAACAAAGAACAGGACGATGCTCCAAACCCGATTCATCCACACGTCTAATTAACCAGCACGTGCCGTTATAGCCGCGCTTCAGCTCTGCAACACCAGGGCCTCGATTTAAAATCAGCGGCAACGTGGGAGATTGAGAAGGAGGAAAAAAAAACAAAAAAACATGTTTGACTTCATTTCCCGTCTGCGCACAGATGGAACAAAGGCTCTGCCATCTTTGCTAACTCGATTTGATGCTTTTACGGTTCGGTGAGGAGCAGATCACTCTGCCGTCTCTCGCTTTCTGTGAGCCGTCCAACGCCTTTGACTAGGAGGTAAATGGACAAATGGTCCAGCAGAAATGAGTCCACAGAGGGAAATATGCTGGGATGTGGTTTAATGCATGAAGTGTTGGGTTTATTGTTTAACTCTCTTATGGCCATCGTGATGATCAGGCCATCTGGATTTAGTTTGATTTTATGGCTGTAGAATTGTCAAACAATGTTCACTGAGTTATCCATCCATCCGTCTGTCTGTCTATCTATCTATCTATCTATCTATCTATCTATCTATCTATCTATCTATCTATCTATCTATCTATCTATCTATCTATCTATCTATCTATCTATCTATCTATCTATCTATCTATCTATCTATCTATCTATCTCGTTGTGAACACAGCATTAGTCAGTGTACCTTGCTATCGTGCTAGCTAGCTTGGGGTCCGTATCTATGTTCCCCGGGTCCTATGTTCCCCGCTTTGTATGTGACCGGGGAACATAGGACCCTTTCTCTAACCCTAATCCTAACTCTACCCTTTTTCAAAAAAAGGGTCCTATGTTCCCCTGTCACATACAAAGTGGACCTTTTTTGGGAAAAACAGGGAACATAGGACCCGGGGAACATAGGTACGACCCCCGCTAGCTTGCTAGCAGTGTTGCCAACTCCTCAGTAAGTAAAGTAGCTGTTAGCTGTCCTAAATGTCGCTAGATGATCACCTAATTTGAACAGTGGGTGTAAATCAAGCTGCAAAATAGTTTTCGCTCTGAGCTGCTGTCTCTGGTTACTCGTATCGCGCTCGCTGTCCATGGGAGGGTTTGCCATAATTCGGGTTTTTGTCCTCCAAAAGTCTCTAATGACACCAGAAAAATGTTCTACATTTTGTCGTTAGTCACTTTTTGAAAAAAAGACTCAGTAGAAGGCTCTGAATACTCGCTAAATATAGCAACAACGTCGCTATATGGTCTGCATCATGCTAGCTAGCTAGCTAGTCTCATTTCTAAATGTATAAAAGGAGCTCATAAACACCTATGTTACAGTATATTCTTCAAAAGTTGTGAGCTGATAGCTAAATTGTTAGCCACTGTAATGTGTGAAAAGCTGTATAATGTAAGAATTTAAGTTATTTTTATTGGTATATTACAGCATACATCAGTTGAAGCAAACAAGAGAGCAAGTACGGAGCAAACATTTTTGTTGTGTTGTTTTAAATTTATATAATTATATTATATCATAGTATATTATATCTTTGGTCTGACATTGCAGAATAAAAGTGTAGACCAATCACATCAAACGCTTAATTTGAGTGAATATTTTCTAGTTTCTTTGCTCCATATCTGACACATAAATCATTAAAACTTTGTTGTTTTGAGACATTATTTCGAGGTTTCTGGAAACACAAACAAATCAAAATGTTTCAGCATTTTCTGGCCCAAAACAAGAACTCAATTAATCAAGATAATGATTCGTAATTAATGAATTATGAAAATAATCATGACTTGCAGCTCTATATATAGACACACACACACGCGCTAGCTACAAATCTGCAGGCCGACACGTCGTTCTCCATGATGTAGCTCCAGTTTCCACACACAGACAGACATTATATATAATATGACCATCATGACCAGGGACAGTGCAGTCGCCGTGTGTGGGGTTTTAACCTTGGCAGATGGTTGTGCCAGATATAATAAAGACTGTGTGTCACTGTGCTCAGGGTGACTTTTCATAACTTCTAGCTGAGGAAAGTTGAGAAAATCACGTGACGGACGAGGGGGGGGGGGGGTAAAGTGTCTGCACATAAAAGACGACACAACAGAATCAGAGGCAAATGTGAATCGTAAGAATTGTCGCGTCATTTCGAGCTGTTTCAATTTGGCTTTTTAATATTTCTGTATGACAGCTCTCGGGTTAGAGCACGAAGAATGTGAATTATGAATGAGCGTTGCTTGCAGCTGTGTGGACGGTGGGGGGGGGCCGCGAGTTCAGAAAGCCGCTCCTGTTGTGTTATGGAAGATAAAGACTTTCAGAGGTGCTAATGAGTTCTCCGGCTCTGCCTTTGTTTCCAGTCTTAATCAGTCACCACAGGTCACAGTGTCTGCCACGGCATATGCTGCTGCTTTAACACCTCAAAAAGCACAAATCCTGCCTCTCTCTAGCGTGTGTGTCTGTGTGTGTGTGTGTTCTTGTACTTGCGACATACTGAGGACCAGTGAACATTTTTTGACGACATAGTATAGTATGACGTTTTTGTCCAATTTTGGACCAAAATGTTTAAGTTAAATTTTGGACCAAAATGATTTTGTTAAATTTTGGACGATCATATAGTATGACGTTTTTGTCCAATTTTGGACCAAAATGTTTTAGTTAAATTTTGGACCAAAATGTTTTAGTTAAATTTTGGACCAAAATGTTTTAGTTAAATTTTGGACCAAATTTTTTTTGTCAAATTTTGGACAAAACATTTTTTGTCAAAGATTTTTTTAAATTTTGGTTGACATAGTATAGTATGACGACAAATTTTGGACCAAAAATTACACAAAAAAAGAAAACATCGAAAAAGTTTTACAGCCGTTTTTGCTCTGAGGCTCCACCTGCAGACATTTCATGGTACTGCAACCAGTAGTTCTTTATAGATGTCATTCATGAAGTAGATATTTGTAATTGTGTTGATTTATAAAGTGGAAATGCTGGTCCTCACTTTGTCAGCAACCCAGTCCTCAGTATGCAGCAAGTACAAGAGTGTGTGTGTGTGTTTGTGTGTGTGTGTTTGTGTGTGTGTGTGTGTGTGTGTGTTGCTTTGCAAGTCAAATTGAAACAATTATGTCTGTGAAGAGAAAAAAAACTGTGTGTGATAAACTTTGTCTCCGTCACTGAACACACAGCCGAGATCACAGATAACAAACTAATATTAGATCGTTGATCCTGGCGGCTGCACTTAACGCGAACGAATGATTCCTCGGTTTCTGACACCACTGTCGATGACCAGCTAACCGTTTCAATCATGTGTGTCATGAGAAATGTGCAGGGAAATCGTGAAACCCTTCTACAGAGAGTACGAGTTTAGGAGAATCTGGCTTTTTTTTTATCTGCCCGGAACCAGCGCGAAAACATCTAAAAAACACCACCTGTCGCCATCTTGCCTTGTCATCCTTGTCTTGTTCGTTTGTTTGGAGTGCATACGCGCTAGAGATGCAACTAACGATTATTTTCGTAATCGATTAATCTGTCGATTATTTTCTCGATAAATCGTTTTTCATCCATAAAATGTCAGAAAACAACTAAAAAACGTTGATCACTTTTTGTCAAACCTGGAAATGACGCTGTTCTCGAATGTCTTGTTTTGTTAGGGTTAGCTTCATTTAAGAAGCTAAAAAAATCAGAAATGTTGTTTTAAAAGCTTCAAACCGATTTATCGATTATCAAAATAGTTGACGATTAATTTAGTAATAATTGATTAATTGTTTCAGCTCTAGTACGCGGCGCATAAAATGTATATGCACGCGCCATTCCTGTGTTGGCGTATTTGTGTGGCAGTGTTACAGCGCCACATAAAGGCCTGGCATATGTACTACAGCACTTAGAGAAATGTCATTTCTTGAAACATTGCTGTGTTTTAAGAATGAAAAAGACCATTTAGGTAAAGTTCAGTAAGTTAAGGGATGGATATCGGTATTGGGTTCCCATCCGTACAAGTCAAAATGACTGGATCAGACGGATCGGACTGATAGAAATGTAAAATCTGGTACAGTCCAAAAATCAGCAAAAGCTTTTTAGCTCAGAGTCATGTTTGGGGCTGTTTTGTTTCTTCTTTGTTGTAGTAATTAATTGTGTCTTTGAAATGACTCGGCACAAATTTCTCAGACTAATGTTGTTATCAGTAGATGCTTCAGTTTGTGATATCTGACGCACCAAAACAGTGTCTTTGCCCCGTCCTTGTTGTTCTGTTTCCATGTTCCCACTGATATTTAAACAGATTGAGTACCTGTGGTTTCACTCTGCTGCCAGAGGAACGTCCTCCTCTCACGGTGACGGCTGCGTGTCCGTCCGCCTCTTTTTGGCTCTGCATATCTGTGACATTTGTCCACTAATCGGCTGTGTGTGTGTGTGTGTGTGTGTGTGTGTGTGTATGCATGTCTGGCTGCTGAGTTTACTGTGTGTGTGTGTGTGTGTAATGCACCCGGCAGATATGGCCTACCGCCTATCGTCTGGCGGGGAAAGGGCGACCCCGTCATGCGAGCCCAGCGAGAGCCCATTACCAGAGGCTTTATCAGGGCAGTGAGCTGCCAGTTAGACTCACTGCACCACCGTGTGGTTCTTAGTTTTTACTCGTATGGACTTTTCAGATGTATTCGCAATAGGATAATTTGCTCTCTCATCATCCTCCTCTTCCTCACACACTGGTATAGTGACATTAGATTAAGACGGAGCTAGAAATGCATTTACGACGCACTCAGAAAGGTCAAGATTCCTCAGCTCCACCGCGATCAAATACCTTGATATAAAAGAGTTGGTGAGTAATTCTGATTTTTACTACGATTTGTACCACAAGAGGAAACTTGCGCACCACTGGTGGTACCACAGTTTGAGAACCATGGGCTTAGACTTTACTTGACCTATTAAGGTTCTAGTGTGTGCATGATTTAGTGACATCTAGTGGTGAACCTCCAGATGGCGGGACTCCCACCCACTCACTGCGCTCAAAGTTTTTTGATTCTTTCAGCTTCTTGAATGTGAATATTTTCAAATTGAATGAATCTTTTCTTGTTCCATGTAACAAAGATATCACTGAAACTGAATGAACGTCATCATATTTTCAGTTTTGGGAAACACCGATCAACGTTTTCCAACATTTCCGGACATTTTATGGATCAAACAACGATATAATCCACAGATTAACAGATTATGAAACATAGAAACTGAATCACTTGTGGAAATAAAACTGCAATTTCACCCACTGTGATTTGTGTTTCGAGCGTGGACTTCATATATATTTATTTTTAATTTCAATAATGAAGCAGAGTTTTAATGTTATTGGATGAATTGGGGATGGTTAGGATAGTTTTGTCCTTCTGTCGGTGACCGAATGAACAGCGAGGCGCTCAGACTCTCAGGGGCATCATGGCGGCTGATTTACATGACAATACAACTTACCTCAGATTAAAATTTCTGTTTAATCCAAATGACCTGGAACAAGAATTGCCACTTCATTTTATTTAATTCGTTCAGGCTCCAATTGTGATTTTATTAGGTGAATTTAATTTATTGTTGTTGTTTTTTACTGTGTAATGCCATTGATTTAACATTTTAAAACTAACAGACAAAGAATGAGGGTGATTCAGAGTTGGAATAGACAACTTGACTTATAGTAGCAGAAAATGTTGTTGTTAGAACGGCACAAAGGAAACAACAGAATCAGAAAAACGCTGCAGGAGACAAAGAAGAAGAAGAAGGAGTATTTCATACAATTCAAATGATGCACAAATAAATATTAACAGTGTGAGTACAGATAGCACGCCTCAAGCTGCTGATTAAAGACGACGTCCGCGTTATTGTTTGTTTAAGGCGGAAAACGTGGGTTTTTGTTTGTGGCTGAAGACGTTAGGGGTCGGACTCTCTTACTATCTCACGATTCGAATCGATTCCTTTTTTTTTTCAAAACGATTTGATTCATAATGGTTTATGCTTAAATGATCAACTCCAGTCTGCTTTGCAAGACAGAATGACAGAATCACATATAGCACAAGTTCCAAACATAAAAGTGCGTCTTTATTAGTGCCGGGCATGTTAATGGTGTCAACGTTAACGCTCGTTAGCGTAAAAAAGGTGCGCGTGACGTCATTTATGTCCCCATTGTTAAAATGAGTCTCTAAAGTAACGCTAAACTTTAAAAACAGAGGCACACATACGCAGTACACAGGTATGCTGGATATTTGTAGCGCTGCTCTTTTCCTTTAATAAACAGACCGCTCCAGTTCGACTGTAGAAGCGCTAACGGTGCTAAAGGAGCTAACGGAGCTAACTGGTAAACGGTGCCCAGACTCCGGTGCCGCGGCACGTAAACATGACATTCGTGCGCCATTAACGTGCCCAGCACTACTCTTTATATATAAAAAAATATATTTTATATCGATTCTGAATCGTAGTAAAAGAGAATCGCAATTTTGGCACACCCCTAGAAGATGTTTTTAAGGCACTTTGTCTGATGAAGATATGACGTTTAATCGCTTTCATGCAAATTGGCCCTCGGCCCTCACATTTACTCGCCGAGCCCTGCACTCGTTTGAGTGTTTGTGCCGCTGCGGTTTCGCGATGACTCTGCTCGCGTTGAGGTGAATGGAAAAGCGACTGATTTGGCCGATGCCAAAGCGAGCAGAGCAAGAGCTGTATCATGGAAACGTGCCATAAACCTTGGGGGAGGAACGTAAAAGAATAAGAGGAACAGAAGGTTGAAGAGAGGACAGAAAACGGAAATGGAGTGTGTGGTGTGTGTGTGTGTGTGTGTGTAGGGAGGGAGGGAGGGAGGTGGGGAGTGGGGGGAATAACATGATGAGCCAGGAGGCAAGAAGAAGAAGGAGTAGGAGGAGGAAGAAGGTTGAGGCATTATCATGTAAAATCCCTTTTAACCTGCCGCGCTGCAAATAACCAAACAAACACAGAGGGAGGATGAATCACTCGTAAAAAACCAGACACTTTTCATAAACCTCATACCACAGACTGTCTGTCAACATGGCTTTGTGTGTGTGTGTGTGTGTGTGTGTGTGTGTGTGTGTGTGTGTGTGTGTGTGTGTGTGTGTGTGTGTGTGTGTGTGTGTGTGTGTGTGTAGACTGAGGAAATGCACTGCAGAGCAGCTCATACAGTGTTTTTGTCACATTTCTGCTAATTTAAGCTGTAGAGTTGTTTGAATAATTAAGTACACTTTCTGCACATCATTGCAATGAATGATATTTCAAAAAGGAAAAGTGTTTGTTTTGATATATAAACACGTACGATGCTAAATGAATTTGAGAGTTTGAGACACATTTCTTCATCTTAAAGATGCTGCAGAGTGTGCTCTAACAGCAGTTCACCACTGGCTGCAGTTGTCTTATCCACGTCATGACCCATAAAATCCATGATAACTTCATTTGACATCACGGGACTTCCCGCCAAATTCATCCAAACTTTTACCAGTTTGTGAGAAGAAGAAGAAGAAGTGCTGACGGCAAGAATTAATTAACGCAGTCCCTTAAATGCAGCGTGACAGAGTGAAAAGCTAAGCACACACCTCTGGAGTCGGTCGCACGACGGCAAAGAGGTATCGTACGACTTTCTCTTTTTTTTGGGCCACAAGGCGATGTTTCCCTTAATTTAACGCTGGGTGTTTGCCATCCACTAAAGTGGTTTGGCTGGAGCAGATCGATGCTGATAAGGAGACCTGGCATATGGCTCTGGATCGTGTGTGTGTGTGTGTGTGTGTGTGTGTGTGTGTGTGTGTGTGTGTGTGTGTGTGTGTGTGTGTGTGTGTGTGTGTGTGTGTGTGTGTGTGTGTGTGTGTGTGTGTGTGTGTGTGTGTGTGTGTGTGTGTGTGTGTGTGTTGTGTGTGTGTGCCAATTCCAAAGGCATCAAATTGAATTGATCTCCAGTTAGTAAGAGAGTAGATGGCCACGGCTTTGGCTCGTCAATCGTAAGTCAAGGAGAAAAAGAGAGAGGATAACAAAATACGGTTCACTGCGACCAAGGCTGTAACAATTGTGATAAACACTGGGGTTTAAGTGTCAGGGCGGGGCCATATACACAGACAGTAATGCTCTAATGCAGTGGGATTCCCAAACACTGGGTCGGGACCCATAGATGGGACGCAGGAGATTTTTTGGGGGGTCCAACCTTAGATGTTAATGCATGACACGTTTCCATGGCGAATGACCGGAAAAAGACGCATATCGTCATGTTTATTATTATTATTATTATTATATTATTATTTATGATTGTTAAAATGAGTCTCTAAAGTAACGCTTACAGTTCACAGCTACGCTGGTTATTTGTAGTGCTGCTCTTTTCGTTTAAAGCTCACATAGAGTGGTCCTATCGCACATATATGTGAGTTATGGAGGTCTACTTACATACATTAACTTGTTTTTATGGTCAAAAACCTCATAGTTGCTGTAAACGAGCCGGTAGAAATCTCTCCTCACTGAAGCTCTCGTCAGCCGCGCTGTTTCAGACTGAAATCTCACCCCCAGAAGACAGGCTGTGTTGTGATTGGCCAGCCAACGAGAGCTTTCCCAACTGTCTTGTGATTGGCCAACGTAATTAGCACGTCAGCTCTCGGAAGCACAGCTCCCCCCTCTGGAACGGTGGATGCACTGCTACTCGTTATCAAAACATTGTTTTAGCAGTGTTTAAAAATAGCTTCGTCGCGACTCCCCGCCGCAGTCCCTTTTTACGCCTTTCACCCGGAGTCGGACCCACATACCCACGCTTCGTACGTAACCGGACCGGGTTTTTTCAGAGATCTCGCTGAGCCCGAGATTACAATACAACACAGCGTTCTCAGCAGTGGCTGAACTGTTTGTTTAGAACCTTCAGGGCTTTGTAAACAAAGTAATGGCATATATACACACCAAAAAACCAACGTTAATTGGTACTTCCATTCTATGGGAGCTTTAAACAGAAGCTAAAGCAGCTAACTGAGCTAACTGGTAAACGGTGCCTGGATCACCCCAAAACTCTTGAACGTTAGTGTAAATGAGTAACTTATGGAAGAAGATTCACATTGATGTGATTGCCTTGTTTGTTTAAAACAGTAGTTTCTTCACGTCTTCTAATTGGCTGCTGCTGAACTGCCAATCAAAGCAGTCTCCCTTTGTAAATGGACGTGGAATCGGCTGTTAAGCTGTTGTCAGGATCTTATTTCAACTCTGCCCAGTCGTTCACAGTCAGTGCCAAGTGTCCCAGGATGAAGACAGAACCTCGACTCCTGCTTTAAGAAAACACTTCTCCTCTGAGCTGCTGTCCCAGAGGACGCTTTGTGTCCATTGACAATCACGCTTATTTATAGCCACTGACAGGCTCAGTATTTTGGCCCTTGATAAGTGGGAAAGCAGGGGAGGAGACGTGAGCAGCGCTGGCTCTGTGAAGTCGGCACACATCAGTTATTGTTTGTGCTCGGGTTGAAACGGGCGACTGATGGCGGGGTGCTCTGTGATGTCCTGACGCGCCGCGCTCCGGGAGTCTTTTGTTGTCGTCGAGCAAGAAGCTCATTCTCCATTCCGTTTTCGCAGGGACGCCTTGAATGCCTGTACATCGCCATGAAAAGAGATTTATCACAGCCAATGACTGTTGACATCACATTTGTCAGAATATATTCTCATCCACATCTGCGTTTGGAGAGAATCCTGACGTTGCTGGTGCATGGATTATTCATCTGCCAGATGGAATTATGCATCTGAAGATACCTTCTACTCACACAGATGATCTGGTGTCACACAGAGATCCAACATGTCTTCCTCCTTTCTCTCATTCAACTTCTGGCCCAGAGTCAAAATGGCCGCCTCGACCCACAGGCAGTCTCGGGAAGTCAATCTGACCAATTTACTGGGTCACAGGAGACTTCTGCTCCTCTCTACAAGCGTTTGTGTGGAGCATGTGGACGGGTGAACAGAGAAGGCAATCTGCGTCTCATCCCGCTGCGCTTTAATCACTTGCTTCAAAGCCTCTTGTGTTTTTCTCTCACGACGAAGGCAAAGGAAGCTCAACCCCCGACTCAACTCGAAGCCTGAAGTACCCGTACGTCAGAGTCAGACGAGACTGATATCTCCCTTCACCTTCGCTGTCCTCGCTGCAGTCTGGCAGATCATGCTGAGCTTTTCTTTTCTTTTTAAGAAAAAAATGATTATTAAAGAATGAACAGAATTTCACAAATAAAATATAATCGGCTGCAGCCAGACACAGAGCTCTGCACTCAGTCAGTGACATTCTCCTTGGAGATTGCAATCCACCGCAGCACTTCTGGCAACCCCAAATTATTCATACGCATTTGCAACTTCACAAAGTTGACTTTTTGTTATTGCATTTTTTTTCCTTCTGCTTTTCACCCACTTTAGTGAAAACTTATGGCACTTTTTCCATTAAACAGTTCTGGCACTACTCAAACAGTTAGATACCTGGTAACTGGTGTTTTCTGATGAGCTGAGCCGATGCTAAAATGTGACGGTCACTGATTGGTCAGAGAGTGTCGTCACTGGAAGAGTCACGAGCGGAACGTCCGACACAAGAATCAAACCGAACGATGCCGAACTATACACTACCGTTCGAAAGTTTGGGGTCACCTATACAATTTGTTTGTGTTTTCCATTAAAAGTCAGACTTTTATTCATCAAAAGAGTTGAATAGAAAATATAGTCAAGATATTGACAAGATTAGAAATTCAAAATAATAATTTTGCCCTTCAACCTTTGCTTTCGTTTTGCTAGTCCTTGTGCTAACATCATTGCACAAGGGTTTTCAAGGGTTTTCTAATCATCCAAAAGCCTTCTAACGCAATTAGCAAACACAATGTACCATTAGAACACTGGAAATGGGCCTCTATACACCTATGTACATATTTCATCAAAAAGCAGACATTTGCAGCTAGAATAGTCAATGTATAGAGGGTATTTCATTATTATATTCATTGAAAAAAGGGCTTTTCCTTAAGTAAGGACATTTCTAATTGAACGGTAGCGTGGGTTAGTTAAAAAGACTTAAAAATCCTGAAAATGTTGGTTAATCTCCAACATTATCAAAGGAAATGGTCTAAAATGTCAATATTTAACAGCGTATGCTGGAAGCCGGCGATCGTAAACCGAATCACAACCACGTTCAGTGGTATTTCAGTTCAGTGACGGTCAACAAATCTTTTTAAATCAACTGATTTTTATGATTCAGTTACACCGGAAACAACTGCTTGGACCGTCGCTCGCTTGTGTTGCGTATAAAAACAAACACGTTGAGGAGGAACTATGCAGTCATGGAAAACGACGTGACTGATACCGAACCAAGTAGAGCAGAGGGAAGAACTCGGGGAAAATCCCATTACCATTAAGTTTTTCTATGTACTCAATATTTACTCTTTTTGGCCGGACCTCAACAACATCTCCAAGCGCTACAAATGCAAATGTCCTTGATTGACCGTCTGACTGAATTAGTGTTTGTCAGCGGGCCAATCATTGTGTTAATCCCGTTGGATGCTCTTTGAACACGATTTAGCTATAAGCAGTTACTGTTCACGTCACCCGCAAGTGTGAGGCTCGGATGTTCTGCTTCTCGCTGCCAAGTAGAGCATGGCAATATTGTCCAGTTAAGGGTGCAATACTGCAATAACATCATGCATCTATTTGCTCAATACTTTTGTGGTGTTGACCAAAAATCAGGCAAATCATTTTGAGAGAATATTAATTTTTTTCATAGATTTATTATGTGATGGAACATTATCACACATCACTATATTCTGTCGGGTATCCGTGTCTCAAAGTCTAGATATCGATATTGATGCCATATCAAAATGTCAACGTCCCTCGTGGCTTCCTGAACCCTGAATTGTTCAGTTCTTCCGTTAAAAGAATTCATCCCTCCATTATCCTGCCACGTATGAAGCTCTTTATGGCATTCACTGAGTCATAATGTTCAACAGTCTCCCGAGGCTGTTGACACTTGACTCCTCTCTCTCTCTCTCTCTCTCTCTCTCTCTCTCTCTCTCTCTCTCTCTCTCTCTCTCTCTCTCTCTCTCTCTCTCTCTCTCGAGACATGAGATACAGCAGCTGTAGATAATACCTGCACAAAAGCAGCAACAGTTCCTCATTATTACAGCATTATACGCAATTAGGCAAACGTCAGGTGACCGGGTGAGATAAAACATGTAGACTCAGAACACACCGGGACCACAGTCATGTCATTTCAAGTTTCATTTCAATAAGAACTGCATCTCTGGGCTGTGATACTCAGAATACTCAGAATATTAGAGCTGCAACTAACGATTATTTTCGTAATCGATTAATCTGTCGATTTTTTTCTCGATTAGTCGATGAATCAGTTGGTCCATAAAATATCAGAAAATGTTAAAAAACGTTGATCAGTGTTTGTCAAACCTGGAAATGACGATGTTCTTGAATGTCTTGTTTTGTCCACAAACCAAAATGATTCAGTTTTATTGATTTCTTTGTTATGTGGAGCAAAGAAACAAAGAAAATATTCACATTTAAGAAGCTAAAACAATCAGAATTCTTGTTTTAATCATGAAAAAAGCTTCAAAACGATTATCGATTATCAAAATAGTTGCCGATTCATTTAGTAATCGATAAATAATCGATTCATCGATTAATCATTTTACCTCTACAGAATATCTTCTTAATAATGGCTAAGGTTGATTTTAATGATATAAATTGAATATATTACCATTACTACTATTCTGAAGAGGTCCAATATGATCAAAATGATTCACCTGTTAACGTTAAACCTGTTTAAGTTCAAAATATACAGCCTCGAAGTGAGTGGGACTGTTTGAAGTAACCACGTTGTCCAGCAGAGGGCGTAGTGAGGTGCTGGAGGAAACAAATGAGTGAAATCATCCTCAGTTGTAATTTGCCACAGCAGATTAGATAAAATGTCGGTAACACTTTAGATTAGCGAACACATATTCACCATTAGCTAGGTGCTTACTAAAATACATAAAAGTCGCATACTAGCCCTTTATTAGTAATTATTAAGCACTTAATAACTCCTTATTCTAAATAACCTTATTCTACCTATATTATGACATGAATTAAGATTTTTCCCGCATAAGGTGTTAATACGTGCTTAATATTTACTAATAAAGGGCTAGAATGCTACTTATATGCATATTAGTAAGCACCTAGTTAATGGTGAATATGTGTTACCAAAATGCAAAAAAAAAAGACGAATTCTGACTTTAATCTCAGAATCCTGGCTCAAATCACTTAAATCTCATAATTCTGAGGGAAAAAATTTTTTTTCTCAGAATTCTAAGAAAATACCTCTTTCAAAAAAGTGTTCCCATGTGGCCCTAATCCTCTTCCATACGCCCGGGTATTTATTTCATGATTTTGTCTTCAGTCTGTCTCATAGTACTGAGGGAATGCTTTTTAAATCAAAATCAGCGTGGACACAAACAAAAACACACACAGAGTTCGTCTCTGAAAGCTGAAAATGGCCTTTTCTTCACGTCTTTATTCCATTCGTTATCTTTATTATTATTTTTATTGTTATTATTATTATTGTTATTATCTGAAGGCCGTTGTGGACAGAACAGATAAGGGATAATGCTCTACGTGAGGTGGGGACATAGATGGATTATGTGACTTGGGTTCCACCAGAATATGTTTATTGGGCGGATGAAATGGCAGGATTTTCATTGCTATATCTGGCTTTCACACTTTTAAAACCCATGTTAGTGGATTTAGCAGCTCTCTCTCTCTGTCTCTCTCTCTCTGTCTCTCTCTCTCTCTCTCTCTCTCTCTCTCTCTCTCTCTCTCTCTCTCTCTCTCTCTCTCTCTCTCTCTCTCTCCCTGTATTATATTCCCTCTTTCATTGTCCACCTGTCTGTGCAGCTCTTCTCTTTACCCTCTCATGTTCTTTCTCTCTGTCTCTCAGTGTTACTTTCCCTCTCTGTCCTTTCTATCTTTCTTTTTATTTATTTTTTTGGTTGTTTCCATTTTCCTCCAGATATAGAACAAAGAAAACATTGAAGCAGACACACACACACACACACACAGACTTAATCATTATTTCAAATTGTCGCACATTATGCCCACTCATCTGCTCTTTTCTGGAAATAAAAGCCTTTTTTTTGTCATAATTGGGCTCAAGTTTGGCAATTGAATGCTTTTACCTTATTTGTGATTTACTTGATTTGAATTGTAGCTCAAATTGTCGTCTTTGAACCGCGAGTTTGGGCGTTCCATCCCCAGCTCCGCTCGTCTGGGCAAGACACTTAACCCCAAAGCCGGTAGCATGTGAATGGGTGTTTAAAGTAGTGCTAACAACATCAACGTTAACGCACATTAACACATGACGAGTTTCCATAACGACTGACCGGAAAAAGACGCGCATGACGTTATGTTTACGTGACTCGCGATTGTTAAAATGGGTCTCTAAAGTAACGTAAGTACAGTCCAGTTTGACTGTAGGCGCGCTGAAGGAGCTAACTGGTAAAACGGTGCCTGGACTCCGATGTCGCGACACATAAACACGACGTCACGTGTCTCTAAAGTATCGCTAAACATACGCCGTACACAGGTACGCTGCTTATTTGTAGCGCTGCTCTTTTCGTTTCGGACCGCTCCAGTTCGACTATAGAGCTAACGAAGCTAACAGGTAAACGGTCCCTCGACTCATTGCGGGTTAATGTGCCCAGCACTAATTTAAAGCTGTGATATAGAAAAAGTGCTGAGTGAATGAAATGTGCTGACTTTCTGTCAAACAAATATTACAGAAGTGGAATTAATAGTCGTAAAAGTAGTTTTTTTTTTGGTTTTTTTTCTTTGTTTTTTTTACAATTGTCGTGACGTCTTGGAATCCCAATCCCTTGGAAATCCGAGTTCCTATTCCTGAAATTCCTTCAGCTTCAGCCGGAACTCTCCCTCGTGCTTATATTAGCTATGTTCTCCCTCTCCTTGTCCTCTCCTGACAACTATTTCTAATTTAATTCAAAGGTTACGTCTGGTAAAAACGTCTTCTCAGCGTACTCTGCAACAGCGTAGGGTGACAGCATCCGGCAGTCGGCGTAATTAGTGATGATTGTGAAATGGAGCAGTGCAACCGTTAAACGTCCCAGTGCTCGTGGACTTGTGGACCTGGATGGAACTAACTGTTGTATTTGTGTTGGTTTTATTGTTGCGGCAGTGCAGTGTGGGCTGTATATCTGTGTCCTATTATGCAAAATCAACTTTTAAATAATTTTTAACACTTATATTTGGGACTCTGGAGGCCCTATGAGTCGGCCAAGTGTGAACAAAGACGACTCAGTCATGTTTTAATGGTCCACCTCAGTCTAAGTACAGGAGATAAACGCGATGTTGACTTCCGCACTCATCGCTACGTCACAATGTGCTGCACAGTGCAGCACAGAGTTCTACACAAACTTCCAGCCTCAGAGGATTTATGTTTTATATATGACGGCAATGTGTTGGTGAGAGTCGGTAAATGATAGCTTTTCCAAATGCTAACCGCTGTTAGCTGCCGGAGCCTCAGTGACGCTGACGTAGTTTCCTGTGTCTCATTTGCATATTTAAAGAGACAGGCACTCAAAAGCAAGCGTTCTGAACAGGGCTGTTTTGGCAGAGTGATTGAACTGCTGTGGTGCTTCATCCTTCAGGTGTTTTGACCAAAGCATGTCACAGACATGTTCATTAGGACACCAGGGAACTGCGTTAGCTTGGAGAAATAAGGTATAATGTGTCTACTTTAAACATGAAATATAAAAGCAACACTTTTGTTTTGTTTTTTGCTGAAATGCTCTTTCTTCATTCTGAGAGAATGTGGCAGATTAAACCTGTTTTTCTTTGACTTTCACGCTCGAGAAGTTCCTTTCCGCTGTTGTCTCCCTAATTTCCCAAGGTCGGCCTTTGTCGCTCGTGGAAATAGCTGAAGGCTTTGGAGATAATCCAGTCGTAGGAACTCCGCTCGCAGCTACGTTTGTGAGGATTGCGTAACAGTTTAGCGCTTATCGAATCGCAGCAGAGAGGCGAGCGCAATTAAACACGAGATACCATATACCACCACCCCACCCCACACACACAGACACACACACCATTGATGACTCTTTAAATCCATTAGCGTCCTCCAGCTGATGCGCGTGGACACAGACGAGGCCGCACTCGCAGCCGCTGCCTACACACGGACACAACATTATATCGTTAGCGGTGATGAAGCGCTGCGCCGTGGCGTGACCTGCAGCGGCCGAGTTGATCACGCTGTCTATTAGTTCTCCTTTGGTCCACTAATTATGCTGTCGCAGCTCATTGACGCGCCATAGAGACTCAATGGGTGGGAGAGAAAAAAAAAACAACAACAAAAACACACCAATCCCTGTGTTTCCTGGACCAAGAGGTCAATGACCCGAGTCACATGTGTGGCTGTTTATATGTGTCAATAAACTTACTTCTTAGCCTAACCTGTACAGCTCTTATCAGCTCAAAACGATTGTTTTTGTCATCTAATTATTTTCTCAATGAATCGTTTGGTCCATAAGATGTCAGAAAATGATGTTCTCGAATGTCTTGTTTTTGTCCACAAAGTTTTAATAATTTCTTTGTTATGTGGAGCAAAGAAACAAGGAAAATGTTCACATTTAAGAAGCTAAAACAATCAGAAATCTTGTTTTAATTATGAAAAAATGTTCAAACCGATGAATCAATGCGCAAAATAGTTGACAATTAATTTGTAATTGATTAATCGATTAATTGTTTCAGCTCTAATAATGTTTTTCTCTGTACCGTGGTCTAAAAACACTATACTGAGCCATAATTCAAGGACAAAAGCACTATATGCATGATACACAGTTATAAAATATACTTTTGCTCATATTTTCTAATGTATGTTTTCTTCTTTTTTTTACAGTTCAACAGATGAAAAATTCCGCTGGAACAACCAAGGTAAGATTCCTCACACAACTTTATATGTTTTCATTATTTATCCCATTTCCGCTGCAAAAACCAACCGTCGTTCATTTAAAGAAGAAATCCTTCTACAGTTGTTATGTTCAATTCAAATACCTTCTCGGCTCCAAAGCATAAATAAGAACTTTCCTTGTCTCTCTGCTTAAAGGTCAAAACAGCATCGGGCGAATAAGATAATAAACCTCATCATCTCACTCTCACCGAAAACTCTCTCGTTCCTCCAAAAAACTAAATAATATGTGTCTATTTATGAAATTCACAACATGTTTTTACAGCTATTTCTGTCACACTGAAATATTATCTCTATACAGGAAATGACCCATGAATCACAGTCGTATAAGAGAGACGAGTGCAGGTTTCTGTGTCTGTGATTATCATGAAACGTCATTTCACAAAGGGAGAGTTAAATACTTTGACTCTTCTGGACTTGACAAGTTCTTTGACAGGATTTGAGCTCCCTTGTCTTTTCTCTCTCCTCACACTCGGTCTTGTGGAGATGTTGACGGGTGCTGAGAGTAGATTGATTATCTGAGTGCAGGCTCGCTGACCTCTGCTAACAAAGAGGCGACTGGAGCTCTGTGGTCAGAGGGTCTCATACGCCAGGCCTTCAGCTTCGTCTGCTGAGCTCTTCAACCGTCTGCTCCTCGACTGAACGACTAAATTCACTCCCCGGGGAAAAAAAGTTTTTCTGCCTCCAATCAGACTATTTGATCTGGAAAATCATTAAAAACCCATCACTTCTGGATCAAACAGGATTAAAAATGAATTTGGGCTTTTCTCCGTGAGAGTGAGAGTAGAAATCCGGCATAATGCCGCAGACTGCTCTGGAAATCTTTCCACCAGCAGCATCAATATCATTCTGCAATTGCATCAGTCGGAGTCAATAAAATCAGCCTCCTAAATCCACACACTAAGGCCTCTACTATTACCATTCCTCTGCCACGCTCTCACAGAGAGATTAATGTCACTCCCAAGGCTCATTTTTAAGGTTTTCACCCTCTTTGGCAAAACTCCCCGAAACTAATTTGAAGACACTGGGCGTGTTATCGGCCTCCCTCTGACAGACAAATGGCCGTTGCCTATAGATCTCCATCCTTTTGCTATCACATTTTACTGTGCAATGATGCGTAGAGTAAATCCTCTATTTTTGTTGTTGTTGTGGTTGATCGTTTGCAGCAAAGTTTAGACTCTGCCTCTTCTAAAATGTCATAAAAATAAACGGTAATTTCATGACTACAGGTTTGCTAGAACACGATGAACTAGTTTGTTGTAGATATTTTGATCGAATAAAGAAAAATATTTTTCATGCTTTCTTGGGTTTTATTACTGTAACCGAGCGTTATTTATTCGTTTTTGGATTTGTTTTCCTGCAATCACTGAGCCAATCTTACATAGCGCCACTTCCTTTCAACCTGCATTTCAAAATAAGAGCCACTGACTTTTTTTTACTACTTCGTATGTAAAACTTTCGCCATAACACTTAAAAACCCATGAAAAACAGCACAATAAATATACAATGAATGACACTGAATCTACAGTGAAAGGTAGAATGTCAACGTCATCATCAACAGATCTTTTCTATTGTCTATTTTCTGCCAGGAACCGCATGTGTCACGCATTTAAAAATAGACAAGACGCCTTAAAACGAGACACGTTTCTCACGCGTACAGTGTGAACACTAATTTGTTCACATTAGCGGCGGAAATTAAAAAAAAAAAAACATGCCTCGTGAACCCGGGCGTTAGAGGAAACTGAGCGTAACGCAGCCTTTATTCGTGCTCACAGAAAATAAATAACAGCGAACAACGATGAGTTACTGTCAGCACTTATTTGTGTCATAAACGTCAGACTCATTGACCTCCGTCGGTTGTTCTTGGTTAAGTCTTGTTGAACGGTAACTACGGAGAACTGTCTTCATGGATTCCGACCAGTGTGGTTTATTGTGAAGTTGGTTGTGTTGTGTTCAACATAATCATAATCAATCAATCCGGTCAATCTACGGTGGCCTGGAAGGGCAAACCATTTTTACTAGGGCTGTAATCAACCAAAGAAACTCTTGGTCGACTAAAGCACTGAAATTCGACCAAAAATCGACTAATCGACGGGGGGTACTTTGTGGGTGCGGCTCTTTTCAAAATAAAAGAGCCGCACCCGCAAAGTACCTGTGCGGCTGCGGCTCTTAATTTGAAAAGACCCGCAGCTGCGGCTGGAGTTCAACAGAGTCAACAGAAATATTTCAACAGAAATATGCTAATAATGTTCATACTCAAAACGGACGGAGCAACCTTAGCTTAGCGTTTTTAAATGATAGGTCATGTTTGTAGTAGAACTGTGAAAAGCAAACTGTTGCTTGCAAAGTTTCCATTCCACTTTTTTACCGTCATCTACTTTTGATGATTAAAACACCCCTATTAGCATGTGATATTTTCCTCCTAATGAAATTCACCATAAAAAAAAATAAAATAAAATTTAGTTGACCAATCACAATTTTGGTCGAGCCAGAGCGTGTTGACCAATTAGTCGACCAGTCGACTTTGACTTTACAGCCCTAATTTTTACAAAATGTGAAACACTTTTACGAAGATCGGGACAAATTTACATTTTTTACAGAAAATAAATGAACAAAGCATGAAATACTGATTTTAAAAATAAGTTTCTACTTATTTTCACTTATTTTTACATGTTAAAAACACCTATTTATTATTAAATATTGATACTGTATTTCCATTGGACCAGTGTTTGGTTTTAAAAACACAATTGCAATACAACTAATTTGGTTCCTTCTCAGACTCTCTACACTCTTAGAAATAAGGGTTCTACACGTGCTGAGGTTCTACCTGGAGCCATTTGCTTCTGAAAAACCCTTTCCTGAATAAAGGGTTTTAGAAGGGTTCTTGGTGGAACCCTCAAAAAGGTTTCCAGACAGAACCTCTTTATAAAGGTTCCACCTGGAGCCAAAATGGGTTCTCCTATGAGGACAAGCCAATGTGAAGAAGAAAAAGAAGGCGTGTGCTGTTCTTTTCATTGACGTTAGTTTTGTGTCTTTGTGCGCACAGATGGACAGAAGGACATCGAAGAAGAGCTGACAACAGGCCTGGAGCTGGTGGACTCCTGCATTCGATCACTTCAGGAGTCCGGCATCTTGGACTCGCAGGACACTTCGACAGGAGACAGTAAGAATCCAGTCCAGAGTTTCATTTCTCTTCTCTCTCTCCTTGCTCCTGCTCACATTTACGTTCAAGCAGAAACACAGAGTGTTGGGTTGATTTTACTGGAGGCAGCTTCACTCTGCACTCAGGCCTTTTCTTCAGTAGTCGACCTCATGGGAAAGAAGTAGGTGTCAGGAGACGTGCCGCTGGTTTGATATGCTAATCTATGCTAGCTGTGGTGTCAGCTGGCCTGCTGACACACACACACACACGTTTGTACTTCCACTTTTGTGAGGACATTCATTCACATTATACATTCCCACAGTCAGGGGGAATTCAATTAATATCCCAGATAGAGACAATCAAAGGTCTGGAACATCATCATTTCTGAGTGAAGAATGATGATTCAATGCTGTAAATATCTGTATTAACATACAGTTTTTACAGTGACCTAAAGAAATTATAAATACCTATAGTCACAGAAAGTAGTGCCTTAAATTCCCTCATTGTGGGTCCAATAAATATCTTTCAAATATGAGTGGATGGTGAGGTTTACATCTTATTGACGCGTCTGTACAAAATTTGCCTTAGGTTGTAAGTGTGACGCCGATCTGCTTCCAACAATTTAAGTGCATTTTTAAGATCCTTCTGACTGAGTTGTATTTGAATTTTTTATTTTTGAAATTCTGCTGCTCGAAACAGTTAAAATCCACGCTGCGACGCTTCCCAGAGCAAACTATCAACGACCAGCAGCTCCCCCAACAAAATCAACCAGCAAACTATCTTCTGGCAAATGGTCAACGATAATTTGTTGAACTGTAGTTATAAAAAATATACATAATAAAAAAAGCAAGATTCTCTCAGCTATTCTTCTCAGATTATCCCCAACCTTAACCATAACCGGTTCATGCTTAACTCTAACCCTAACCACAATTCAAATCTGAGCCCTAAACTTCACCTCAGAAATGAACCAGATTTTGGTCTCCATGAGATGAATACTGCTTCTGACAAGGTCAGTGTTTATGCTAGAAAATGTCCTTAAAGCTCACATAGAGTGGTCCTGTTGCACATATATGTTAGTTATGGAGGTCTACTTACATACATTAACTTGTTTTTATGGTCAAAAACCTCCTAGTTGCTGTAAACGAGCCGATTGAAATCCTCTTTTCTGACGGTGCTCATCAGCCGCGATGTTTCAGAGTGAACTTTCACCCTCAGAAGACAGAGTCTTGTGATTGGCCAGTACTATTCAGCACACAAGCTCTCAGAAGCACAGCTCCCCCCTCTGGAACGGTGGATGCACTGCTCCTCATTATCAAAACATTGTTTTAACAGTGTTTAAAAATAGCTTCGTCACAACTCCCCGCCGCAGTCCCTTTGACGACCTTTGACCCGGAGTCAGACCCAGAGTCAGAAGACACTGTTGCTCGTGAAACACCTCCACAACGGACGTTATTCTTCTTCTGCGGCTAAATGTACGCAACCGGATGTGCCCGGACTAGTGCCCGGAGCAGGAGGATCTGCTGTTCCGGAGAACCGCTGTTTACGTAACCGGACCGGGTTTTTTCAGAGATCTCGCTGAGCCCCGAGATTACAGTAAAACACAGCGTTCTCAGCGTTTGTTTCGAACCTTCAGGGCTTCTTAAACAAGGTAATGACGCAGATACATTCCAAAAAAACAGCGTTAATAGGAACTTCCGGTCGAGTTCCACTTTAAGATATGATAAATACAATAAATACAAGAACACACACGCAAACTTGTTTTATACCTTAGTACCTTAGTACCTTAAACCATCACAACTAATAGCCTAAACCTAAACCTAACCTAAACCCTATCATAACCAGGTCTTAACCCTGAAAAAAACCCTGTAACGTTGTTAAACGTGGAACCAAGTCAAGCAGCCGAGCAGATGAAGTGTGGTCACAGCAGCAGTGAATGCTGAGCGTCTTCATGCATCAGCCTGCTGGTGTGCATGTTAATATCTGTGTGTATGACTTTGATAGACACAGCTATTTCCATGCAATCATCTCTCTCTCACTCTCGTCTTACTCTGCCTCCAATAGGAACCTAAAAATAGACGCCTGATTAAATATTTAAATATGTCAATAGAAGAGAGCGGGCGTGAAGAAAAGCCACACACTCCACTTCCTGTGTGTGTCTTCAAGAAAAGAAAAAAAAAAAACCCAGATGAATGAGCTCATGTGACTCGCTCTGGGAATTCATGCACCTACTGTATATGTAGATGTGGTGTGTGTTCATGTGTGTGTGACCAATACGATCTGGGTCATACTTTCCATTTTCTATATGGAGCTGCTGCACTTCCATTCATACTATAATCAGGTGGTCTGACGTCACTTCAGCGTTACGCAAACGCCATCTCATCTGTGTTTTGTTGTCTTCTTTGAGCCATGGGTTGTACGCGTACGCACCAGTGGACGTCCTTCTCCTTCTTCTTCTTTGTTGTCTCCCTTTTTTGACCAAAACAGGACAGCGCCACCAAGCTAGCTTTCTAGCTAGCTTGTTAGCTAAAAGATAGATAGATAGATAGATAGATAGATAGATAGATAGATAGATAGATAGATAGATAGATAGATAGATAGATAGATAGATAGATAGATAGATTGTTAGCTAAAAGATAGCTAAAATTATAGCTTTCTAGCTAAAATATACATAGCTTGTTAGCTAAAATTATATCTTGCTAGCTGATAGAAAGATAGAGAGAGAGAGAATGATAGCTTTCTAGCTAGCTAAAATTATAGCTTGCTAGCTAAAAGATAGATAGCTTGTTAGCTAAAAGATAGCTAAAATGATAGATCGATAGATCGATAGATCGATAGATAGATAGATAGATAGATAGATAGATAGATAGATAGATAGATAGATAGATAGATAGATAGATAGATAGATAAAATATAGCTTAAATTATAGCTTTCTAGCTAAAAGATAGATAGATAGATAGATAGATAGATAGATAGATAGATAGATAGATAGATAGATAGATAGATAGATAGATAGATAGATAGATTATAGCTTTCTAGCTAAAAGATACATAGCTTGTTAGCTAGAATGATATCTTGCTAGCTAAAAGATAGATAGATAGATAGATAGATAGATAGATAGATAGATAGATAGATAGATAGATAGATAGATAGATAGATAGATAGATAGATAGATAGATAGATAGATAAATAGATAGATAGATAGATAGATAAAATAATAACTTTCTAGCTAGCTAAAATTATAGCTTGCTAGCTAAAAGATAGATAGCTTGTTAGCTAAAATATAGATAGATAGATAGATAGATAGATAGATAGATAGATAGATAGATAGATAGATAGATAGATAGATAGATAGATAGATAGATAGATAGATAAAATATAGCTTAAATTATAACTTTCTAGCTAAAAGATAGATAGATAGATAGATGGCTTGTTAGCTAAAAGATAGCTTAAATTATAGCTTTCTAGCTAAAAGATACATAGCTTGTTAGCTAAAATGATATCTTGCTAGCTAAAAGATAGATAGATAGATAGATAGATAGATAGATAGATAGATAGATAGATAGATAGATAGATAAATAAATAATAACTTTCTAGCTAGCTAAAATTATAGCTTGCTAGCTAAAAGATAGATAGCTTGTTAGCTAAAATATAGATAGATAGATAGATAGATAGATAGATAGATAGATAGATAGATAGATAGATAGATAGATAGATAGATAGATCCTTAAATAGGTAAAATAAGAATACACACATACTTCCCCTGTCCATGTAGCCTTCAGTGTTTTCCATTTGAGAGCTAATTTATTTATGAGGCCATCCGTTGCATTTTGCTTCTTCTCTTTTTTGCATCCCTGACGTGTGTGTATTGGACATGGAGGCCTTGACCTAGTAAACTTCCTCTGTACCTCGTCTTTTAAATAATGCACAGTCGATTCTCAAAGTGCACACAAAAGCCATTTGTTGCACTTGAAGTGAGTTTTGACTTTGGTCCGTCTTTAGTTTTCCGATGTGCTTTTGCAGAGTGACTGCATTTGCTGTGAGCTGCCGACTTTAATCAAAACCCTGGCACTCCACTATGATCCATAATCACAAATAATAGCAACAGACCAGCAGTGATACTTTCTACAGTCATGGCCGTGTTGAAACACACACAGGAATGTGGAGTGGGTGGAAAAATGGGTCAAATAAGTAAAAAAAAGGCAGCAAGAAAGCAAGTGGCGGAGAGAGGGAAACAGGAAGACAAAATGTGTTTTAAATGGAGGTCAGGTACAGAGTGAGATTTAATGGTCACAGAACATAAAAGGAAAAGAGTAAAGCAAGCCTGGAATAACAGAGTGGGCAAAAAAGCAAATGGGTGTCTTACAAAGGAGGACAAGGATTTCTAATTTAATTACAGCTTTCAGTCGCCTCTTTCTTCTCATCATTCAAGGTCTGCTACAAACAGGGAGAGATTTGCTGTCGTCACATGTATTCTTTCAGAGCAGTGTATAACATAGTGAGGTGAAACACCTTCAAGGCCACACTGTGTGCATCTGTGATGCATAAAGTCAAACGTGTAAGTGTTCACTTTCCTTTTAATCCTTATTCTTCTTTCACATCAGGACAAGGACTCCTGTCGCAAAGTGCTCTACAGCTCAACAATCAGGATGCCTATGCAGGAGCTGGTTACCATAGTAACCAAGGCCTCACGCTCGGGGAATCGGTGACAGGTCGCAGTGGGCATGTTGGAGGAGCAGTTCACAGCTACAACCAGGTAAACGCACGCAAGTCCGGTCGCTCATCCATTGTAAACCTTTTCATTAGAGGTGGGCACTAGGTTAACGCGCGTTAAGGCCATGGATGTATTATATGACCTGGATAGAGCTCCGCCCCTTCACTTACGTTCATTCCTATGAGGCTGCTAACCCAGCGCATATGCCAAAAAAGTGTTTGACTTCCGCGTTTATTTCCGGGTTATGGGGCCCATAGAGCATGCGCAGTAGTGTCACTACCATATAAAGATCTATAATAGCCCGTGTCCATGTCTCCAGGTGTCCTGTGGACACTTTTACAGGCGTCTCTTGTACTATTGCGGTCAATGGGAAAATTGCTTTTTTGGTCTTTTGGGCTTTTATGGGGTTTTCTGTTGCAGTACCCACAGTGGCCACCATGTAAAAATTGTCTTCAAGGCAGAGGGGGCGGTGCTCTATCCAGTTCATATTATACATCCATGGTTAAGGCACTTAACGCGCGCGCCGTCATGTTTACGTGCCATGACGCCGGAGTCCAGGCACCGTTTAGCAGTTAGCTCCTTTAGCGCCGGTTAGCGCGCCTACAGTCAAACTGGAGCGGTCTGTTTATTAAAACGAAAAGAGCAGCGCTACAAATAACCAGCGTACCTGTGTACTGCGTATGTGTGCCTCTGTTTTTCAAGTTTAGCGTTACTTTAGAGACTCGTTTTAACAATCGCGGAGTCACGCAAACATGACGCTACGTGCATCTTTTTCTACTCAGTCGTCGTGGAAACGGCGTCATGCGTTAACGCGCGCTAACGTTGACGCCGTTAACGTGCCCACCACTGCTTTTTATACTCACTCTGTGATGTTTGTCTTCAGATCTAAACATCGTCTCTTTACAAAAACATAAATGAACGCAAGGATTTTCTTCATCTTTCTCAAATTCTCCACTTCAAATGCCATGTTGAGTTTCGTAGGCGGGGACCTTAGCTCATATTCCCTTCCTTCGTTTGGTCACTTAACACTCACCCCTCCCCCAGGACTGTGCTAAACAAATTTATACGACAGAATATCCCGAGGTACACTATCCTCCTCCTCTCTTCTCGTTTCATCTCTTCCATCCTCCTTCATTTACATGCCTTTGTACTTCTCTCTCTCTCTCATCACCTGACCTCCTCCTCCTCCTCCTCCTCTCATCACTGCACATCTGTCCCTCTCTAGGTGACATCCAGCCGTGCAGCTGCCCAGTTAGCGGCGACAGAATCTCCGTCTCAGTCCCAGAGAGACTCATATGCCCAGCAGGCTCATGGCAGCGCCTTCCACATGCCCAGTGATGGTGGACCTGCACCTGCTGGACCATCCATGTACTACTCCTGTGCAACGTTACCTGCTCAGGTACAACGTCCCCGAAGACATGACTGGTTTGATGGATTTGTCTTCTCAGATTGGTGACAAATTAAAGGGAGATTATAGCTTGCGAGCCAGCTAAAATTATAGCTTGCTAGCTAAAAGATAGATTGATAGATGGATAGATAGATAGGATTTGAGCTCACCTTAATCCAAATTTATGCTAAACAAACAAATAGCTAGCTAGAATTTTAGCTAACCAATGTTTTAGTTCAATAGATCTATCTATCTCTTAGCTAGCAAGCTAAAAGATAGATAGATAGATAGATAGATAGATAGATAGATAGATAGATAGATAGATAGATAGATAGATAGATAGATAGATAGATAGATAGATAGATAGATAGATAGATAGATAGATTTTAGCTCACTTCAGCCCAAATTTATGCTAAACAAACAAACAGCTATCAAGCTAGCTAGAACTTTGGCTAACTTTAACCTGTTTTAGATAGATAGATAGATAGATAGATAGATAGATAGATAGATAGATAGATAGATAGATAGATAGATAGATAGATAGATAGATAGATAGATAGATAGATAGATAGATAGATAGATAGATAGATAGATAGATAGATAGATAGATAAGACATTGTAGGACATGAATATCAGGGACTCGTATGCTTTATCCTTCAGTCAACAAATCTCAGCCTATTTGAAGACCTTTGGGAGATGTTGGAGTGAAGAACACCACCGATATTTAGTATCTTATGTCTCCAACGCTGGTTCCTGGTTAAGCTTCAGGTGCATTTAGGTGCAAGTGCTTTGTTAACTGTGCCTCATTTAAGCTGCTTTACTGCTATCATGGTAGCAACTGGCGCAAAAAAGCTGACCCAGTATCTTTCTTACAATTAGTACAATGCGATTAAAAGGTTTGTAAGCAGTTGCTTGTAAGAGGTTGGTTGTACTTGTATTAAATCCCCGGGCCTCTAAGGTGATGACTTACATTTGTTGGGCTGTGATGAAGTAATTTCTCAGACTCAGAGCTTTTAGAATTTTAATAGTCCCACGTTCATCATGTCTTTGGATTCATTTAAAAAGATGCAACACAAACGTCCACTTGTTTGGCAGAAACCTCTCTTCAGCACATCTTGACCACTCATCCTAATTAACGTGAGCGTTTAAAATTATACCTTCGCCTCCACAAATGCGAGACCTTAATAAATATTCCCTCAACTTTTCTGGCACAAAGTGAGAATCCGTGTCGAGAGATCTGGAGGAACTTTCCTATGGCGGCACGTTGCCCACACTTTCATTTCAAATGCCTGTGGTTTTAAAAGTTCAGTGTCATCCTTTTAATGTTTGGTCGGATACCTCCGACCTCTTCATCGCAGCGTTAAAGGTTTCTCTGGTTTTTCCAGCTCCAGCGGGAAAGTTGTTCGTCTCTGTGAAAATAATTATATGAAATAAGAAGAGTGGGTGAATGTTTAAACATTTAAATTGAGTCATATTCCCTGTTTTACAGCGTGTCAGCTCCCCTTTGCAGGCAGTGGGATCGCCCACTAAGCTACAGCGCCTGGCTTCAGCCTCCTCTGATATGCCCAGCTACGCCACGCTACAGAGAGTGTCGTCGCCTAAACAGTCACCGAACCGACTCGCCAAGTCCTACAGGTCAGTTTGATTCAATAAGGAGGGTTAATTGTCAGGAGCAAAGGAGTTTACTGGTCCCAAAAGCACAAAAACAATTTATTTGTAAGGGAACGACTTGAAGGTCGATGATCAATACCTATCACACGCCAATTAGTTCAACTCATGACGGGATTATGGGCTTTGAAGAACTCCATTTTCTCTGCAGTTTGTGACCCAAACAAAAGCTTCGTGCTCGACAGATCTACAGTGGCGTTCTGTACAGTGGTGTTTTTGTTTTTGTGTCTGTGGAGACACAGCTTGACGGGTTTCACATCACGACTAACAGAGGGGAGGACGAGCTGCGCTAGTAAAGCGAGACAGCAGCCACATTTAGGTTAAGGAATTAACCCTGGCTCTCTGATAGAAAAGTGAGGTAGAGAGATACTAAAATAATTGTAGAAAGATGATTTTAGCCTTGGAGAGACTGCCCTTTTTTGGTGACAGAAGTTACACACTAGAGCTTTAAAAAGTGCTTTGTTTTGTTGCTGTAGTTACAAGAAAAAGTGGGCGGAGTCTTCCATTTGTTGTAATCTGCAGTCACACCACTAGATGTCACTTATGACAGTAAAAACGGACTATGACGATTATAAAAACACAAAAACACTTTCTCTCTCCAGCACGTCATCACCCATCAACATGGTCGCGTCGGGCGGCGGCTCCTCCTCGCCGCTGCCCATGGCGGCGTCGCCGGGGGGGAACCACGCCTCGTCGCCGCTGCACCAGCTCAGCTCTGTGGTGGGAAGCTACGCCACGCTGTCGCCCACCAAACGCATGCTGCACCACATCGGAGCCGAGACGTACAAAATCTCCCACGAGCTTTACGCCAACGCAACGCTGCAGAGGCCTGGGAGCCTGGGGGGTCGAGGTCAGGACACCTTTTTATTATTATTATTATTATTACTACTGTTCATGTGTTGATTTCATGATGTTTTAAATGTCAACAAAGCTTATTTAAAGGTAATTATGGGCTCTGAATTCAAGTGTGGTTTAATGTTTTGCCATGGACATGAATGTAAACATAAATAAATAAATAGAGTAGTTGCTTTATGTTAATTTTATGTTTAACGTTGTGGGAACCTATTTTCTGTCCCAGCACATTTCAAAATTTCAAAAGCTTTTTTTCTTGGAGCACTTTGAGTAGCTAGTATTTATGTTTTAAAAACTTGGATATTTAACGTTCTATGTTATTTGAAATAAATCTAAGTTAAAGTAAGATATTGACAAATTGAAATGTTGACACAGATTTACGTCCATAAAACACTCATACCAAAGTTTTATTGGAGATTCTGATATGCATTATTCAAACAAAACATGGATTAGATTTCCATTTCCACCAAAGATAATTTATTCTGGTTTTTTTTTTAAGTGCCAGACTTTGGCTTCTTTAAATAGTGAAATTGAAAAGTATCTTTTAAATGTGTTAAATTATATCATTTCGTAAAAATAACAATGCGTTTCAAAGCTATTATGACAAACATAGCGGTAATAATGTTATTTTTCTCGTTATCTGGAAGAAAATCTATCATTGTTGAGTCGCTTGTCGTGTAAATATTTGATTTTTGTGTATTTACCTGTGTGTGAGACTGAATTACGTGAATCGGGCGACGAGCTCTTCCCGTAATCTGCTGCTTAAATGATGAGGATAAATGAGGGACTCTGAAGACTGTGATGAATGGATTCTTCTGGCATTTTAAAAATTTAAAGAGCAGAAAACATGAAAGCTTTCCCCCCCATAAATGTTTGATGAAGTCATCCAAAATTCACAAACTCACTTCAGTGGCTTCAGAATTATTTGCTCTCTAATTTGTCTCACTTTACTGATCCCATTGATGATCCCCTGACTATACGGCATGCCCGCGCCCTCTCCGTTATCCATCTTCCCATCTGTCGTGTTCGTGTAACCTCTTTGGTTTTTGTTTTTTTCCCTCCCAGGCTCCAGAGGCTCCTACAGCAGTCAGCTCAGTCACCTGGGAGCCGAGCTGAGGCCTCTGCAGTCTCCTGAGCACCACATCGACCCCATCTACGAAGACAGAGTCTACACCAAACCTGGCCTTAGAGGACAAGGTAAACACACGCACAGAGATGGAGAATGATTTGTTTTGTTCCGCTGGTCCTTGAGATCCTTGAAAATCAGCCTAAATAGACATGAAAGTGCTTTGAAGAACAAGAAGTTAAGTTGATAGTTGGGTAAATGTCTCCCCTTGTTTGTTTGTTATGACGACACTACTACGTTATTATAGTTCTTTACCATGAGTGAAAGTACCTGGTACCTTTTTAGTACCTGCTCTGACGAGGTCCCAAGTGCGCTGAGCCGATACCAGAGCTGCAACTTACCTTTATTTTTCGTAATCTGTCGATTGTTTTCACTATTAATCCAGTAATTGGTCCATAAAATGTCAGAAAACTAGTTAATGTTTGTCAAACCTAGAAATGATGATGTTTTTCGAATGTCTGATTCACTTTTAATGATTTCACAAAGAATATATTCAAATTTAAAAAGGTGAAACAATCAGAAATCTCGTTTTAATCATGAAAAAAGCTTCAAAACTGAATCATCGATTAAAAAATAGTAGACGATTCATTTAGTAATCTCTACTAAAGTGTGTCAACACTGTGTCGGGCCACTGATTGGTCAGAGAGTGTCGTCACTGGACGTCCGACACAAGAATCAAAGCGAACAATGTCGAACTGTAGATCAGTTAAAAAGACTTTAAAAATCCTGAAAATATGCGTTAAATCTGCAACATTTAGCAAAGATCATGTCTAAAATCTCAGGATTTTATTATTTACAACAGAGGAGTCTGGCGTGTGTAACGACAGCACTGCTGAAAAACTGTCGGACAGAGTCTGCGATTGAATCTTTTCGTTAAGCCGTGCTGGACCTGTACAGCCGTAGAATACGTTGTTTAGTTGCCCTTTAAACTGTTTTAATCTGATCCATGAAACATTCATAAATGGCTCGTGAACTATTTATGCAGCCATGACTTGCAGTTTTGTGAAAGGTGTCAGCTGGATTGAAAACATCAAAACCACTCGTACCGTTTGGATCAGGCCTGATTGAGACGGTGAAGTTTCCAAAAATATTCTTCAAACGGTGCAGCACTTAAAATAGCAGCAGCATCTAAATTTAAAAAATATGAATAAAGTCATGCATCAAAGAAATGTTTTGCACGTTTAAAAAAAACAGGTGTGTGTGTTTTTATATATGTAAGAGATGTGATCGTGTAGAGCTGTTTACACAATCAGGTAGGCAAATCCAATCGGGGTCTCAATGGCAATTTGTCTCTCAGTCACAGTCTGTTAACTAATTAGTTTCACGCTTGGAAATTAATCTCAATTAATCCCGCGGGCGTTTGCTTGGGTGCCTCGAAATCAAAGCGAATCGACTGTGTCGTTTGTGGCGTCGTCGCGGCGCCGTCGTCCCTGTATTCAGTCGCACGAGTGCGGAGAGAAAAACTCTTATAAAACTGGTTCCCCCACAAGATTTTGCCCCAAGGAATTAAAAATGGCTTTGAGGTCATTTGTGTTAGTGCCACATGATTCAAGTACAAGGCTGTGCATGCAGGTCACAACCGCAGCAACAACAACAACAACTGTCAAAAATAATACATTAGTTTAAAACACCGCAAAGCAGCACCATTAAAGCCCGACTATGTTTCAAGGTCAAGCGAGTGGGGAAACGAGCAGACGGCGTTCCACGCCTGACTTCACATCACAGGTGAATATCCTCAGGCTCAGTCGAGGCTCCTGCGGTTTATCCAGTTACACGCACACAGAGACGGGAACCACGTCCCAAATGCTTCCCGGTCCGAGTTCGTCTCCCTCCCGGTTTGAGACGGACGAAAGCATCCTGTGACGCTTCTGTGGCGTTCTGTCGGAGGTCGCCGTCGTCGTCGGGGGGGGGGGGGAAATAATACAAACGATGACGATGGATTACTCACTTCAGGCAAACGACGCCCACAAAAGCCCCCGGGGACCGACATATGGCAGCCACTGTGTGCTAAATGAATGTATCAGCAAAAGCCGCCTGATTGTTTTAGTCGTTTAATACAATTAAGGCTGAATATAAACAGTGTAGAGTGCTGGCCTTAAAGGAACGCACTTATGAGCTTATTCTCTAAGATTGATATCTGCCCCTCTCCAAACAAAAATAGTGCACATGTGATTCCTTTGAGCATCCTAGAGTCAGAGTTTATCAGGGAAGGACACCGAAGAAACAGATAAAAAGATCTGCATACACTATCGTTCAAAAGTTTGGGGTCACCGATACAATTTCTTTGTGTTTTCCGTTGTGTTTCGTCAAAGAACCAGCAAAACTGTTTTCAGCTGTTTTCAATAACATCATTACACAAGGGTTTTCAAGGGTTTTCTAATCATCCAATAGCATTCTAACGCAATTAGCGAACACAACGTGTATATAATAAAAGAGAAGAGGAAGTTGGGAGTGGCAGAGAGGAGGTGGGATTAGATCAGGGATCAGATCTAAGCCCCTTCTTGTTTGCAGTGGCAAAGGTCAAGTTGACAGATGAGGTCAAGCAGGAGTCTTCGTGGACTATGAGAGTAGGGGACAGGAGGAAGAAAAGCCTGGAGAGGTAGAGGAATGAAGGTCAGCAGGAGCGAGCTCGTGAGGCAGGTAGTAAGGGCAAGATGCAAGGTAAACTCTTAGAAATAAGGGTTCCAAACGGGTCCTTCTACACGGTCTGAGGTTCTACCTGGAACCATTTGCTTCTGAAAAACCCTTTCCTGAAGCAAGTATTTTTCAAGGGTTCTTGGTAACACTAATGGTTCCAGTAAGAACCATTTTGATCCAGAGAAAACCTCCTTTATTCTTTTCTGAATAAAGGGTTTTGAAAGAGTTCTGTGTAGAGAAAATGGATGAGTTTAAATACCTGGGGTCAACCGTCCAGAGCAAAGAAGAAGAGAGTCAAAGGGAAGGCCTACAAGACGGTCGTGAGACCTGCTATCACATACACTCTTAGAAATAAAAGTGTTAAGTAGAACCATATAAGGTTCTTCAGCTTGTCCTCAAAGGAGAAGCCTTTTCGGCTCCAGGTGGAACCTTTTTTTTATAAAGGTTTAACGAGGACCATCGTGAAAGACAGCAGGCAGAGCTGAAGACGCTGAGTGACCAGGATGGACAGGACTACAGGTGACTACACAGCAGCACAGGTCGAACAGTTTGGAGATAAAAGTCATGAGAGAGTCATGGTTGAGATGGTTTGGTCCCATACAGAGGAAGGACAGCGATTCAAGATAGAGGATAGATGTTGTGAGGGAGGACATGAGGACAGTTGGTGAGACAGAAGAAGACACATGGGAGAGGACACTATGGAGGCAGATGATGAAAGGGTGAAAGGCTGAAAGAAGCAGAATAAAAGAGACAAACGCCCTCATGTGGATAAGCCGACGATCACAATATAATTCAGCAATATAAAGAATATAAAGTGTATGATTAATAGGGACGCAGGCTGATAATTGCACGCCACTTACGGTACGAGTAATTAAATTTAGGTGCAAGATTTAGAGCTGTTCAGGCTGCACACAGCACAGGGAAAGAAGGAAAGAAGAAATATCATCTGCCAGACGGGAGAGCAACGAAAAAGACCGGCAGGGTCAAAGCGTAGGAAGAAATAAGCCTCGAGCGGTAAATGTCAGTGAGGAACACAACTGTATTTACAGTTAGGTTAGCAAAAGATGGTCAGGATCAGTAAAACAACAAACATCCCCACGACCAACCATATGACAATGGTTCAGTCCTTCTTTCAAACAGGATCACTGCTGAAATGGTGTGCGTTTCTTTTGTCGTTTTTCATTTTACCTGTGCTGTTTGATTTCCTTAAACCACACCTTAGTTTTTCCATCTAAATCGCCTTCTTAAACTCGCTCAGCTCGTCTGAATGTACCTGCTGATTTGTAAGGCGGCTCCTCGCTTTGTCACATTGATTTACTTTTTATTTTTACTTCTTCCCTTTCTCCTTTTTACTTGTTGATGTTGATGTTGTTTTTGACTCATTGTGGATGTGCGGCACTGTCTTCGTACCTTCGCTCCTCCTCCTCGTACCCAGTGATGAACCAGTTGTACCAAGAAGTCCTCAACTATCTGCTCTTTCCCTACGCTCCTCTTCCTGCTTTAGCCCCGCCCTCCCCTGGTGTAGACCCAATCCCCTTGCAGCGAACGGGAAGCCAGAGCGCCACCGCCACCTTCCAGAGAGGCAGCTTCGCCACAGGCGGCGGGGCGTCCGACTACGGCAACCCGTATCGCACGCTGCAGTTCTGCCCGTCCACCGAGTCTCCGTACAGCAAATCTGGCCCCGCCCTCCCTCCTGAAGCCGCCCTGGGCCGCTCCCCGTCCGTGGACAGTATCCAGAAGGATCCAAGGTGAGAATTCAAACCAAACATCTTTCACGTTGATTCAGCTCCAGCTTTTTTTGGAGACGAAGCCCTTTGTTTTTTCCGCTCCCTCCCCCACTTTCACAAACCTACTGAGGGCCAGATTCGCCAGAGTCGAGATAAATCACCGTCGATAACCTGCAGAGCTTTCAACAGCGAGAGCAAACATGTCAATGTGACGCCAAACAGTTGGTAGCATCTCAGCAGAGCAGTGACTGAATCTGGGCTTTAGTATGAGGCGCACATCACACCACATCTTTCACTGTCCTCACCAGTTCTCCTGGGTGTTTGGGCTTTGTTCACGCTGCCATACAAATGTCTGCACACACAATACTAGGCCGACTATAAAAGTTTGTTGTCGCTGTTTTGGAGGGGAGGTGACGACCAGAGTCACGTTCTGTGCAGTGGGCTAGTTTATGTGAGCTGTGTGTGTGTGTCTGAGAGAGTGTGTATTTGTAGAGACGATTGAGAGACGGTGGCTCAGTTCCAGTGTCCACCCTCACTGACTCACTCATTTCTCTTTAGACATTAGAAACACACTGAATTATTGTGTTTGTCCAACTCTGGACTTTTCAAATAAACACGTGTGAACACATTCGTCCAACTGGAATTCCAATTTGAGATACAACTGCATGTTCAGTCGTACCAGAGTCAGACTCGTGGTGCCTTCGAGTCCTAGTCCGATGTCAGAATTTGTCGGGGTGATTGTTCAACTGTAACCCTGCCAGTCGGAGCCCCAACACAAGATTCCAAAAAGGCTGCCACTCACGTCAATAGTAAATTGAACTTCGGTTCCAGGTAGAGTGTTGCTATTGCTAACAATGGCTGGCCATGCTAGTTTGTGACGCCAATCCCGTCGAGCTAGCTGGAATTGAACAAAATCAAATTTCTGGAAAACAAACTAACTCGCCGAGATGGTACGATTGGGATATGAGCTCTGTGTATATGTTCCAGTTGCAGTCCGATATCGGAATTTGGGGCAAAGTCAAGGTTCAATTGGAACCACGTCCCCTGAAGTCCAACTCGGAAAGTCGGATTTTACCTTTGATTGTGCTTTTCCGTTGAATATGTATCCGTGGACGTGTTTGTGTAGCAGGTAGAGCTAACAAAGACTCGCCATGACAGTTTTACCGCCTGACTTTTCCAACTTCCGACTTCCAATGTAAATGGAACACATCGTCGAGCTCGCACCCCACATTTTTTGGCCTTTTATCACGCTCTCATGTGGGCGTGGCTTATCACACAAAGTGACGCAGAAGTAGGCGGAGTGATACTAAAGTTAAAGGCGAGAAAGAAGTAAACACTGGAGTGCTAAGAGCAATAAATGCTTCTCAAAACTAAAGATGGGCAAAAGTTAACCTCAAATCATAACTAACAGTGCTACTCACACCACCAGGGGGCGACTCCACTGGTTGCAAACAGAGCTCTGTTTGAATGGAAGTCCATGTCTCGTACATATGCAGTATATATAAATTCACACATTTTAGTACATGCAATAATGGAATACGTTGTTTTGTCCTGAATCGACTTATTGTGACTGTGGTTGTTTGCAGCCATCGCGCTTTCTTTCCTCCACCCATTGTTTCCACGTGTGGTTTGCTTATCTCTGTGCATGTTGCACTTTCATCGTGACTTTGTCGACATCACCGATGTGCAGCCTCCGGCCTCCACACGTCTGTGGATGCGACGCATGGCATTTCACTTTGCATTCACGCTGCGTTAAAGAGAGGTTCTTAATCATGTTCAGGTGTTCATGATAAATCAGTGGATAATCTGAATTTAGAAAGTCAACGTCTGCTCCTAGATTCCCCTCGCAACCACGTAATTGTAGGCTGAATTTATTTATAGGTTCATGTCTGAGTAATTTACTATATTGTCAGTACAAAGAAAGCTGTGTTTTATTCATGAACAATTTGCTGAAGATAAGGAGAAATAACACTCAGGTTTTGGTAGAGTTAAGGCTTACAACGTGACAGAAAACCCCTAAAATTACCTATAAATGGCATACATCACTATGGTTTTTCACCACTGTTCTCTGATTGAAGTACTGTGTTTCGCTGACGACTGAATAGTTTATATGAATAAAGACAAAAAAGCAGAAACCTTCAATTATTGTGTAACTTTTAAGTTAAAGACATGAATTAAAGAAGAGCTCAATAAGTTTGCATTTCTTTGACTATTTTTTTGTCAAAGAGTTGTTTATTAATATATTTAGATCCCTTATTTTGTTGTTTACTTGCAAATTTCTTTATCTGCCTGATTATTCTTGTCCGTAACGCGTCAATTCAACGGCTAGGTTGTTGTGTTGGGTGATGGCACAGTAGTGCTGCTGTGTACGTGTTGTGTACGTACAGTTACCGTACAACTGTTTCCTGTGTACACAGAGTACATTATGACCATCATTTTGAAAAAGAGCCTCTCTTTAGCTGACATACCCACCATCCTCCCTCCACCTGCTCCACATGCATGTCCTCCACCCTGCTCACCTCCTCCACCACTGCCTGATAACCAAATGTTGAGAGAGAAAGATGAGTCTAGTTGCTTTTTCTTCTTCTTCTCCTTCTTTTTTTGAATTGGTTCTACTGACTAATTTGTGACCAGACAGCCAACATATACCTCTCTTGTTTCTCTCTGCCTGTCCCCCCTTCGATAGGTACGATCCCGAATTCCTTGTGTGGAATCAAAATCAAGCCGAGCAAAGAATGACAAAGTAATCCAACTGTTTTCTACCTACCTTACCTTTGTCTCATTCACCAAATCTCTCCATCTCCTCCGTATGACACACACACACACACACACCCCGACTGACGCTGATGTTAACGTTAGTCGCAGCATGAGTCTGACGGCATTTCACATTTGTATTTGTCACCCATGTTGTGCACAGTGCTGTGGAATCTCATGTATTTATTTAGCAATAGTTGGAGTCTCAATTGGACGCTCAAAAGACTTGGCATTTAATTATGACCTTGCAGATCACAGATGTGAGCACAAGAATGTCATTGGAAAATGTAAATTCACTAGTTGGATTCATTTTAAATTTGTAGCTTTTTTTGTAGCTTGTAAATATTCCTCATTCTCTCTTTGGGCTTTCCATAATTCCACCATCCATCAATCCATCATCCCTCCATCCATTTATCTGTTTGTTGATTTACTCAGTCACTCGTTTGTCCTGGTGATTTCTGAATGTGCTTTGTGGCCGTCGTCCTGTTTGTGTGGCCTCCTGCTTGTTCTTTTTGGCAAACTGATTTTGATTTTTGCTGAAGTGGTTTCCAGGTAATTATAGGTGCACTATACTTGATGGATCTGGATTTGTGAGCTTAAAACACAGGTACATGTGACTAAAAATTGGTTTAGTAGGGCTTGATTTGTGTTTACCAAACCTGGAATCAACGATGCTCTCGAATATCTTGTTTTGTCCGTCAAAACAAAATGATTCCGTTTGAAGGATTTCCTTGTTATATGGAGCAAAGAAACCAGGAAATATTCATATTTAAAGGCGCCATATGTAAGAATGTGGCCAAAAACAGTTACTACATTCAAATTCAAAACACCGAGGTCTTTTAAGGTTTCCTTTTCTGACGTAACTGGCAACCCGTGGTTGCTCGGCAGCTGAGACTCTACTGACTGCAATGATTGGTAGACGGGGGTAGGTGGCGCCACATGACGCCAAAACATGTTTTCAAAAACATAAACATGATTTGCAGTCTGCAAAATATATATTTTTTAATGCAAATATTTTGTCTGTACTGTTGTTGTTGGTGAGTTCAGTTTGTTATATGAACATTATTCCTGAGTCTCTGTGACATATTAGGAGGATTTTATGCTTTAGATTTATTACATAATGCACCTTTAAGAAGCTGAAAGAATCAAAAACGATTCATTTGGTATTGGATTAATAGTCGTTGCAGCCCCTAAATACATTTTAAATCTCAACCAAAAAAAAAAAAACCCTGAATGAATCACAGAAAAATACATGTTTCCCACCTGTGGAAAAGGGTTTTTTATTAGCGTGTATCTCTGTCGCTGGTGTTTTGGGGGGAATGAGTCATTGTCTCGCTCTGCCTCCTCTACTAAAACTCACACACACACACACAAACACACTCAAACACACAAATGTATACCTGAAACAAATTGTTCACTCCCTGCTTTCACATCACTCTGTTCCACTAAAAAACCCTGACTCACTGAAAATCCTGTCAGCTCCATGCAACAGACTCAATACAAAAAAGAAAAACAACAACTTTATTTATTTATTTATTTACCAGGTTTAATTAACCTGGTGTATATATTTAGGTTGTTTGAAAGAGACATAGGAACACACAGAAACACACAGTGAGACAAGTGGTGAAGAACTAAGAGTGGATTACTGCCAAATAACACATTAGCTAACAATACATGAGGATAGATAGATAGATAGATAGATAGATAGATAGATAGATAGATAGATAGATAGATAGATAGATAGATAGATAGATAGATAGATAGATAGATAGATAAAATATAGCTAAAAGTATAGCTTTCTAGCTAAAATATACATAGCTTGTTAGCTAAAATTGTATCTTGCTAGCTAAAAGATAGATAGATAGATAGATAGATAGATAGATAGATAGATAGATAGATAGATAGATAGATAGATAGATAGATAGATAGATAGATAGCTTGTTGGCTAAAAGATAGCTAAAAGTATAGCTTTCTAGCTAAAATATACATAGCTTGTTAGCTAAAATGATATCTTGCTAGCTAAAAGATAGATAGATAGATAGATAGATAGATATAATGATAGATTTCTAGCTAGATAGAATGATAGCTTTCTAGCTAGCTTGTTAGCTAAAAGATAGATAGATAGATAGATAGATAGATAGATAGATAGATAGATAGATAGATAGATAGATAGATAGAAACACACTTTTTTTTTTCCCGAGCAGCGTGTGCTTTCCAAATATCCTGCATATTCTTTTTCTTAACGCAGCAGGAAACCAGTGCAAAACCTTCTCCCCAACTTTTTTTTTTAACCCAAAGTTCACAGATGGCTCCGTTGGTATTTGCTCCTCCCGCTGTGATGTTGTCACATGTTGCTCGTGGCCTGAGAGCATTTCCTCCTGTGGTTCTTACTCTGTGCAACGACTAACAGAGAGGGAGTGGTAAAGTAGTACAGCTTCAGGCTACAGTTAGAGAATGAATGAACCATTACAGCTCAGCTTTCTGGGGCAGAACACACACACACACACACGTTATCTAGAATCTGACTGTAGGTACAGCAGATTGGTTCCGAGTGTTAGTCGTTATATAATGGAGTTTGTAAATCTGAGTTGAACAGTGCAGATTTCCACAGTCTTGATGACTGAGAACCTTCACAGACATAACGAACGCATGTTTTTACCGGGTTCGGCTATGTTTACGAAGGAATTCAAGTTCCCTTTTCAAGTTCATTTCTGGAACAATGCTACGAAGCTCATTTTTAGCTGTTAGCATGAATGTTTATCGCAAGACTTTGGGTTCACTCTGTCTCCAAAATCCCTGGTAATTCAGTGTAAAAGAGGCTTTAGTGAAGTGGATTGTGAATGTGAGTGAGTGATTGAGTGAGTGTGCGTGCATTAGCGTTAGCTTATGCTGCTTTAAACTGCATGCTGGAGTTGTTCTGCACCACTTAGTATGCAGTGTGTGTGTGTGTGTGTGTGTGTTAAATCAGGCCGAAGTGAAATTATCTCCACAGGGACGTTGGACTGTTTCTGCATGGAGAATAAGGTGCATCAAAGGGAAATGGCTTCCCCGTTAAACAGGGTTTTACATGTGGCTCATATTTCTCCTCAACTGTCTTAACATTCTAATCAAAACATTTTTTTTTGCAAAACACGATTTTAAAAGAAGCAGAATGCATCACAAGTCGCTAAACTTAAGTTCAGAGGGAAGCGCTGGTGTTAGCAGCCACACGGTGACGGAGCAAATCTCTTTATTTAATTCATGTCTTTTTATTTCTTTTGTTTGGTTTTTCTCGTTTATTCACCTTCTACCTGCATTTTCTCCAGTGATTAGCATTTTAATTTAGGGTCACACGCACACACATTCTTGTCTGCCATTCTAAGTGAGGACTCCCATCGACATAATGCATTTCCTAGCCTCTCACCTTAACTAGCTAACAATTTTTGGTTCCCAGAACGTTACCTTTTGGTTGTCCTGTGGTTGATATGGAAAGTTTTCCTAATGTTCCCCTAACGTTAGTTTTTGGTTGCACATTTTGGTTCCCACTTTGTCACAACCTTCATACGACCTTTGGAGAACATTCTCTAAAGGTTCCCAGAACGTTCCCCTAACGTTAGTTTTCGGTTGCACATTTTGGTTCCCATCTTGTCACAACCTTCATACGACCTTTGGAGAACGTTCTCTAAAGGTTTCCAGAACGTTCACCTAAAGTTTGTTTTTGGTTGCACATTTTGGTTCCCATTTTGTCAAACCTTCATACGACCTTTGGAGAACGTTCTCTAAAGGTTTCCAGAACGTTCCCCTAACGTTAGTTTTTGGTTGCACATTTTGGTTCCCATTTTGTCACAACCTTCATACGACCTTTGGAAAACGTTCTCTAAAGGTTCCCAGAACGTTCCCCTAACGTTAGTTTTTGGTTGCACATTTTGGTTCCCATTTTGTCACAACCTTCATACGACCTTTGGAGAACGTTCTCTAAAGGTTCCCAGAACGTTCCCTTAACGTTAGTTTTTGGTTGCACATTTTGGTTCCCATTTTGTCACAACCTTCATACGACCTTTGGAGAACGTTCTCTAAAGGTTCCCAGAACGTTCCCTTAACGTAAGTTATTGGTTGCACATTTTGGTTCCCATTTTGTCACAACCTTCATACGACCTTTGGAGAACGTTCTCTCAAGGTTCCCAGAACGTTCCCTTAACGTTAGTTTTTGGTTGCACATTTTGGTTCCCATTTTGTCACAACCTTCATATGACCTTTGGAGAACGTTCTCTCAAGGTTCCCAGAACGTTCCCCTAACGTTAGTTTTTGGTTGCACATTTTGGTTCCCATTTTGTCACTACCTGCATACGACCTTTGGAGAACGTTCTCTAAAGGTTCCCAGAACGTTCGTTTTTGGTTGCACAGTTTGGTTCCCATTTTGTCACAACCTTCATACGACCTTTGGAAAACGTTCTCTAAAGGTTCCCAGAACGTTCCCCTAACGTTAGTTTTTGGTTGCACATTTTGGTTCCCATTTTGTCACAACCTTCTTACGACCTTTGGAGAACGTTCCCTAAAGGTTCCCAGAACGTTCCCTTAACGTTAGTTTTTGGTTGCACATTTTGGTTCCCATTTTGTCACTACCTGCATACGACCTTTGGAGAACGTTCTCTAAAGGTTCCCAGAACGTTCGTTTTTGGTTGCACATTTTGGTTCCCATTTTGTCACAACCTTCATACGACCTTTGGAGAACGTTCCCTAAAGGTTCCCAGAACGTTCCCTTAACGTTAGTTTTTGGTTGCACATTTTGGTTCCCATTTTGTCACAACCTTCATACGACCTTTGGGGAACGTTCTCTTAAGGTTCCCAGAACGTTCCCCTAACGTTAGTTTTTGGTTGCACATTTTGGTTCCCATTTTGTCACAACCTTCATACGACCTTTGGAGAACGTTCTCTAAAGGTTTCCAGAACGTTCCCCTAACGTTAGTTTTTGGTTGCACATTTTGGTTCCCATTTTGTCACAACCTTCATACGACCTTTGGAGAACGTTCTCTAAAGGTTTCCAGAACGTTCCCCTAACGTTAGTTTTTGGTTGCACATTTTGGTTCCAATTTTGTCACAACCTGCATACGACCTTTGGAGAACGTTCTCCAAAGGTTTCCAGAACGTTCCCCGAACATTACCTTCATGCGACCTTTAGAGAACCTTTCCCAGAACCTTTTAAGTTGTGAGGACCAGACAAAATACACACACATGCAAACCAGTTCTTAAAAAAGGATGTTCTGCCTCATTAGGACCAGGTTTTGGTCCTGACAAGGTCAGTGTTTATACCACGAAAAGTCCTAAAGAGGTAACAAAATACAGTTCTCGTTAGGCCCAGGTTTTGGTCTCCATGAGTACTACAGGACTACAGGACTACACACACACACACAAACAAACCGCCTCTCTTTGTGTCTCTGTAGGGAGTTCGGCTGGAGGGATCCGGAGCTGCCAGAGGTGATCCAGATGTTGCAGCATCAGTTCCCTTCAGTCCAGTCCAACGCTGCTGCCTACCTCCAGCACCTCTGCTTTGGAGACAACAAGACCAAGTCAGAGGTACAGAAAACTCACACAGGGAGTCTGGTTTTTGTCAAAAACTCTGCATGGATGGTCTCAAACCTGCCCTGATCCTTCCAAAACCCTTCCTTCTTCTTTACCTAAGTGACACAAACCGACTAAATGTTGTGTAGCATCTCCTGTGCTAATGTGAGCTAAAAATGCAGATTTTATCCATGGACTTTGGTCCCTGCTGACGGCCATGTTTTCTCCTCTGGTCTAAAGAAACACAACGATCACCTGAGTCAATGTTAAAAAAAAAAAAAAAAAAAAGGTTCAAATATGAATAAATTCATTTGAATATGTATATCATACATTTAATAGATTATTTCTGAAGCAAATTATAGGTTATCCTTTGCACTGCACGTCTTTTAATTTATGTTAGTTGTTTCGGAGATAATCCTATCGCCTCATGTGAGCTTCTATGCCTTTTATTTTTTGTGTGTTTTATTTATTATTCTGCACAGCACTTTGGTCCACTGTGGATGTTTTAAAGTGCTTTTTCTACGGATAAAGTCGGATTGGATTGGATATTGGACCACATTAATTTCATAAATTGAAAAAAAAATACTCATAAATTACCGTCAGATTGAGCCACACTCATGTAAAGTCATTTAAAAGACAGATTTCTGTTCATTTGTTATTTTAAATTAACTTTAAATGTGGCTGATTCTGTAGACACATTCATTGCCAAGCTTATTACTTGAGTAGCTTTTACTTTTAAAAATTAAAATTCTGAATCATGGTCCAGTTAAAGACTTTCACCCACAATGCATCAGCCGATAGTCGATTCACCTCTGCGTCGGGCAACGAAGGACACGTGCAGGATGTTCTGTCTCCTTCACTTAACTGTGTTTGTGGTTGTGTATGAAGGAGACTCAGTCTGTCCTTCATCGTCTCTGTGTCTGTATTAAATAAAGCAGAGAGGTTCGGAAAACCTCTGCACTCAGAAAAGCTGTTTTTTTGGGGTTTTATTTTTAAATAAAGAAACCAGATATTTTGGGCTACTCGTTTAGCTGCTGATATAACAGACGCGGCGTATTATATTCCCTCCTCCGCCCTCTGCCCTCAGATCCGGCGGCAGGGTGGCATCCAGCTGCTGGTGGACCTGTTGGACCACCGGATGACCGACGTCCACCGCAGCGCCTGCGGAGCGCTGAGGAACCTGGTGTACGGCAAAGCCAACGACGACAACAAGATCGCCCTGAAGAACTGCGGAGGCATTCCCGCGCTGGTCCGACTGCTCAGGAAAACCACGGACGTGGAGATCAGAGAGCTGCTCACAGGTAAGATATTTTTGTTTTTTGTAACTGAATAAGTGGCAGCAGCTCTGGTGAATATCAGGAAGTAAGATCCCAATGATTCCACTGAACTGTGTGTTCATCATGTAGAATGGAAAGACGTCAACGTTAACGCCATTAACGCTTCAAACATTTCCATGATTACGTGCCGCGGCACCGGAGTCCAGGCACCGTTTATGTTAGCTCTGTTAGCTCCTTTAGCAATGTTAGCGCGCCACCAGTCGAACATGGAAACGGCGTTAATGTTGTATCGTTTCCATGACGACTGACCGGAAAAGGATGCGCGTGACGTCATGTTTACGGGCCGCAGCACCGGAGTCCAGGCACCGTTTACGTTAGCTCTGTTAGCTGTGTTGGCTCCTTTAGCGCTGTTAGCGCGCCACTAGCCGAACATGGAAACGGCGTTAATGTTGATGTGTTTCCATGACGACTGACCGGAAAAGGATGCGCGTGACGTCATGTTTACGGGCCGCAGCACCGGAGTCCAGGCACCGTTTACGTTAGCTCTGTTAGCTGTGTTGGCTCCTTTAGCGCTGTTAGCGCGCCACTAGCCGAACATGGAAACGGCGTTAATGTTGATGTGTTTCCATGACAACTGACCGGAAAAGGATGCGCGTGACGTCATGTTTACGGGCCGCAGCACTGGAGTCCAGGCACCATTTACGTTAGCTCTGTTAGCTGTGTTGGCTCCTTTAGCGCTGTTAGCGCGCCACTAGTCGAACATGGAAACGGCGTTAATGTTGATGTGTTTCCATGACGACTGACCGGAAATGCACGTGACGTCATGTTTATGGGCCGCAGCACCGGAGTCCAGGCACCGTTTAGGTTAGCTCCTTTAGCTCCTTTAGCGCCGTTAGCGCGCCTACAGTTGAACTGTAGCGGTCTGTTTATTAAACGAAAAGAGCAGCGCTACAAATAACCAGCATACCTGTGTACTGCGCATGTGTGCCTCTGTTTTTAAAGTTTAGCGTTACTTTAGAGACTCATTTTAACATTCGGGAGTCACGTAAACATGACGTCACGCACAACTTTTTTCCAGTCAGTCGTCATGGAAACGCGTCATGCTTTAACGTGTGTTAACGTTGACGCCCAGCACTAATTATTTGTTGTAAATTGAATTAAACAGAGGAATAATTGACTAATATGTCAAAGAAAACCCCCCGGCCTTCATATCCTAGAAAAAAATATCACTTTTGACACTTGTGTAAAGCTATTCTTACGGATTTGTTTTGAAAACTGCCCTCACTGCTCTGCAAATAATAAGTGATGACTGGATAAACGTACCAGAGCACCTGAAAGGAAGTGTAATTTTATTTGTGTACACCTGCAGACACAGACCCAGAGGTCCCTCTCATGTAAACACCAGAAGATTCAGTCTCGAAACACACAAACAAAGCGAGCGCGGCGCACACTCTTTTCCTATTTACACACACACACAGTTGTTTACCTCTTGTCTGTTTCCCAGCCTTCATCAAGTGCTGTTGACTGAGCTTCTGTGTTGTCGGCTGCACTGCACTCCAGTATCCACCGCAGATTTATATTCTCTGTCTGTAAAAACACATAAATATCATCTGTATCGTAAAAAAAAACCAGGGATTCATTAGTTCGAGGTTCTAAACCCACTCAGATCTGGGTTGTAAAGGAGTTAAAGGATGACCAGCGAACGCCGTATACCAATATTTTTTGACAGCTTTTACTGTTCACATCTTGACTGCTACATGGTAATGGTCACAGTGAATAGAACGTTCACCTCCAGAAGCAGAGAGGAATATCACTCTTTACTTATTTACATCCAGAATCCCCTGGTGGGGTTTATTCATTCCAGGAACCAGATGAGAAAAATTGATTTTTCTCACCCGCGCTCATGAAACCATCTCATCTGTAGACCTGCGCGAAGAAGCACGGTCGCTTGACATGTCGGAAAACAAGAATGTGGTCACTTCTGCTTCGCAGAAGTGGGGTTTTAATTGCACCAGTGTCCTAGTGGGACATATTCCTCCAAACATCTATCTACAAATGCAAGGCCCCACTGTCTGTTCATGGCATGACTGTCCAACAGGTGACTAACTAAGAGCACCAGCGTGAGCACTGCTGACTGTGTTTGGATAAAAAATGCAAGATATCGCGGTAGAAATGTGACAGATATTTAGCTAAAAGAGAGAGACGCTAGTGTTCTGGTTGTTTTTGACCACAGAACTAATTTGTCCAAAAAAAGGTTCATAGACATGAGTATAAGGACATTCACGTCATAAGCAAAACCTAGCGAAGCTCTTCAGGCAGAGATATGAAGACATATGAAGACAGGGTCTTTGCTCAACCTTAGGATCACAGGAATCACTCAATATCTCCACCGTCTTCAGGTCAAAGGTGATCCAGGTCCTTTGGTTGGGGTCATCAGAGTCATCTGTCTATGCTGTCTTTCAGGAGATTAGTGCTGTCTCCATGACTGATCAGGACTTTGGTGTGCAAGTCTACACAACCAACTCAGACCGTACAGCTACCTCGAGTTTTTCCGATGATGTAAACATGGGAATCTTGAGAATCAATCGGGGATATCACATGGTCATGGATCCATTTACATAAAGACTGCGTCAGTGCCTCAATGTTCCTTCCATTCTTACTCGGTCACTGTCCATGAGTTGATCCTTGTGTTCTTTGCACAGTTGTGGGCAGTTAGATGTCCTTGCGTAACCTCTCTGGTTGACTTAATCTACTTCGCCCGTCCGGGAGCATAGGGCCTTAGTGAAGTGTCTCCACCGCTTCCGGTCAGGAGGTTTTGGCTCTAGTTAAGTCCTTGTTGACACTGCTCCTTCCCTTGAGGATTCCACTCAAAGGCCAATCTATTGATGGATGCAGGAGGCTTTTGTAGGGTGTGGCCCATCCCCTTCTTTTAATGGTGACTTCCACCAGTTCCTGGCCTGTTCTCTCTAGTAATTCCTGATTACTAATCTTCCTGGGCCGACAGATTCCAAGTATACAGCGTAGTCTTGAGTTAATGAAAGTTTGTTGAGTAACCTCTCTGCTTATCAGAGTCTGGTTGGTGGACACCATGTGGAGCTTGCGTAGTCCGCATGGTAACGGAAATGTTGAGTACTCACGCATGCTCACATAGGATCTATGGATGTCATTGGAAAACAGATGACATTTACATCACAACGGAACTCGCATGTTCAGAAAGTATGAATCCAAAACTCCACACAAAACCCAACGACTGTCGATTTGTCTCACAAACGCTGCCCTTGACGCGCTCGCGATCTAAATTGTTAATTATTTACAGCAGCACTTCCACACCAGGGTGACATGAGATTCTGGTGAGGGGACAAACGATTTCCGCGGTAATCTGAGACACCCGTCTCACACCCTGCTGGAGTCGAGAGTCTTTATCGGTGTCCTCACATCCCCCCCCCCCGCACATATTTAACCCACATGTGCTCTGTGCATTTACATAATATTCATACATGTGGAAGTGAATATAAGGGGAAAGGGTTTTGACTTGGCGGAGATGGAAATAAAAGGGTTTTTTGTATGCGGCTGGAGTCTTAAAGAAGATTACCATATAAATTAGAGCAGCAATTCAAGGCACGGAGCACAGAAATCCCTCCTGTCACAAATTAATCAGCTGAACGACCGACCGGACGCAGACACACTGTGACCCCCCCCCCCCACCACCACCACCACCACTCTCTCATGGACCCAGAGGAAATAATTCTCTCTCTCCATTTTTCGGCGTCTCTGTCCCTCTGTGGTTAGGTTTTCATAATTGGTCTTCACTTCTCTTCCTGTTGCTTTCTCTTTTCTGTCCTCTTTGCCTTTCTCTGTCTCCCCCCCTTTTCCATTCTTTCCCTTCATCTCTCTCCCTGGTGAGCATTTTGAATCAGGATCACAGTCGGGAGTCAACCTGCCTCGGTAGATACAACACAACACAAACATACACCGAGGCTTCTGTTCTTCTCAGGACGCGGCGTTTGACGTCCGTTCATTTGCACACACCAAACAAAGCTTTTCCCCTTCACCTTAACCATAATTCAAATCTCAACCGGGTTTTTCGTCTCTATGAGGACCACTGGTCCTGACAAGGTCAGTGTTTATGACAGAATGAGGTCCCAAAGAAGTGACAAGTACAAGAACACACAAATTAATTCGCTCACGTGCACTTTGCTTGAGGGCAGAAAAATACATCACAAACAAGGTTGTTGTTGTTGTTGTTGTCCTTCAGTGTCTTTGGTTTGATGATCAACAGTCATGTAAATCTGTAGATTCTGGTGAGTGACGATGTTTGCATCGTGTAGACAGACGGTAGTGGACATGAAAACATTCATATAAGCGGAAGTGGAATGGCTCGGTTTTGGTATAGCATGGATGAAGTTTTTTTTGCGTTTCCATTAGGGAATAGTGCCAAAATAACTAACCCTTCCATTCTTTGGCACCCTTCTTGAGTGGAATGGCTCGGTTTTGGTGCAGCCAACCAGAGAAGGTTACAAAAGAACCAGAGAAGGGTGGTAAAGAACCGGAGAAGGGTGGTAAAGAACCGGAGAAGGGTACCAAATAACCAGAGAAGGGTGGTAAAGAACCAGAGAAGGGTGGTAAAGAACCAGAGAAGGGTGCCAAAGAACCAGAGAAGGGTGCTAAAGAACCAGAGAAGGGTGGTAAAGAACCAAAGAAAGGTGCCAAAGAACCAGAGAAGGCGTTTGAGACAGGTCTTTATTTTGACCGCTGTATGGAACACATTTTAATCACATTCAGTGTGAACAGTTAACTTAATTCCTACAGTAAGTCCAAATATTTGCTTAACAGTGGAGGAAAAAGAATATTTTAAAATTCTATTAAACTGTGTGATACATTTAATGGAAACTTCAGTTTTTTTGAAAAGTCTTAAACTTAGATTGGATCACTCAGAGAGAGCCGTCAAAACAAACGCGTTTATTCGTTTAAGACGTGCTGCGATGTCGCCGTTCAGCACAGAAATTAAATTCTGTCGCAAATGAGAAACGGGAGGGGAAATGGCTTCAGAGACAAAAGAGCGATCGCCACCATGTTCATTCCCCCCTCCCTTCATCGAGCGGCGCATTCATAACCTCCTGCTGCCACTCATGATGTAAGGCTGAGGCAATTAACCTCCTTCATCTGTCACACACTCACCACTCTGTGTGTGTGTGTGTGTGTGTGTGTGTGTGTGTGTGTGTGTGTGTGTGTGTGTGTGAACACTGACCTTGTCAGGACCAGAAGTCCTCATGGAGACCAAAACCTGGTCCTAATGAGTCAGAACCTCCTTCCTGAGGAAAGTTTAGGGCCAAGATAAGAATTATCTAAGAATAAGGGCTTTTTTTTTCCAGGATTAAGACTTGGCTTGAAGGTTAAAGGGCTTTGCACACCGGACGTGTTTGCGAATATACCGGTGACACTGCGATCACATACCCTTAGTAGTGTATATGCAGTAGAACAGGAACTCCAGGAGAGGGAGCTCACGTAGCCACCACAGTTTGAGAATCTTTTTTACACCACTAAAAAAAGTGCTAAAAGCGATAGGGAATGTGTTATCTATTGATGATGTGTCCTCACAAGGATATAAAAGTGTGTGTATGTTCACATTAGCAGGAATTATTGTGAGAGGACACACACACACGCACACACACACACACACACACACACACACACAAAGATAAAATCCCTCAGCCTCTCACCTCAGATGGATGATGTCATTTCTCTGCACAGCGAGAAGCCACCCTGGCTAACAGCTGACTTTTCTCTCTTTTTTTCCTTCACTAATGAAAAAACATCTCTTTCTTTTTTTTTTTTGCAGCTGCATCATGACATCATGTCTGTGGTTTAAAAAGAAAGGGAAAGAATATCAATACGACCGGCTCACGATAAACTACTCCACGAGTGAAACTTTGACGATGAAATGATGAACATCAGCTCCACGCGCTGCACACAGGAAGTGGATTTATTTCACTCGGAAAGACTGAAAACAATCCCGAAAAACGCGCGTTCGTCGCCGACATTTAGCGAAGGAAACGTCTCAAAATCTCATCCTTTAACAGAGGAATCACGTGACCTAAAGGCGCTTCTATATCGGATCGTTTATTTGCGATGCAGCTCGTGAAGTAAAATGCAGAAAAAATCGTTATCATTTAGAAATGAGATCACGTGTAGTTGTTTTTAATGATTTATCGTGCAGCAGCCAAAGTTACATACTGCAGCTCTAAAGCTGTGGTCGGCAGAATCAGGAGAGTTTATCGACAGATATCGAAGAAACTACACATAATACAGTGTTTAACAAATTTACTAGACCACCAATTAACAGCACTACACTATGACAGCTGTTTTCTCGTAACATTATGACTTTATTCTCGCATTTGTGGCTAAATAGGCGACAATACTGAAGTATTTTTGATAGCGATGGGCACGTTAACACCGTCAATGTCAACGCATTTACACATGTCCATGACGACTGACCAGAAAAAGACGTGCGCGACGTCATGTTTAAACGCCGCGGCACCGGAGTCCAGGCGTCGTTTACCAGTTAGCTCCGTTAACTGCGTTAGCTCCGTTAACTGCGTTAGTTCCGTTAACTGCGTTAAATCCGTTAATGCGTTAGCTCCGTTAATGCGTTAGCTCCATTAACTGCGTTAGCTCCGTTAACTGCGTTAGCTCCTTTTGCGCCGCTTAGCGCACCTACAGTTGAACGGAGCGGTCTGTTTATTAAAGGAAAAGAGCAGCGCTACAAATAACCAGCGTACCTGTGTACTGCGTATGTGTGCCTCTGTTTTTAAAGTTTTGCATTACTTTAGAGACTCATTTTTTACAATCGGGCGCCACGTGAACATGACGTCACGCACGTCTTTTTCCGGCCAGTCGTCATGGGAACGCGCCACGCGTTAGCGCATGTTAAGTGCCTGAACCATGTCGGACTTTAAATAAAACAACAGTTCGCTCCCAAACATAGAAATCAAGGTCATTTAGAATGATTAAATAAATAAATAAATAAATAAAGATTACCCCAGAGTCCACCTTCTTGTTTGTCCTGCTGAACACGGCGAGATAAGGAGACGAGACGGGGGGGGGGGGGAACAATTTTGCTGACATGACAGATCAGGCTAATTATGAAGCCAGAGGCTACGGCCGTTAAAAACCTGGTCACCCTGACCACAAACAGACACCGCTGCCTTTAACAAAGGGAGGGAAGACTGATCTGTCCATCGCACACACACACACACACACACACGTACAGACAATTTCATACAAACTCACAAAGACAGATAACAGAAGCTGTAATTACACAGTCGCTGTTCGGCCAAGGGTGAACAACAGAGAGGACACATTATTACACACACACACACACACACACACACACACACACACACACATATATCTAAGTGTAGAGGGTGTTTTACCCTTAACTTCAGCTGCAATTACAACAGAGGCAGAGGCAGGTGAGTGCAGATATGACACTCTCAGATGCACAAACATGTCATTACAGCAGCACACGCGTCAGGACCGAGACACTCGATGATGAAGGTCAGCGGGAATTATGACGTCTTTTTTTATACAACTTCAAGGTTATCACTCTCTCTATATATATATGTGTGTGTGTGTGTGTGTTGTCATGATGGAGACCAGAAACCTGGTCCTAATGAGGCAGAACACTCATTTCTGAAGGAATTGGTTCAGTTTAGGGCTTAAGATTTATTTGAATGAGTTATGGTGAAGGTGAGTGTCCAGGTGAATGGAAATCAATGCAGTGTCCTGAGAAGAACAGCTGCGCAAACCTGTGTGTGCGTGTGCGTGTGCGTGTGCGTGTGCGTGCGTGTGCGTGTGTGAGTGTGAGTGAGTGTGAGTGAGTGTGAGTGAGTGTGAGTGTGAGTGAGAGAGCGAGAGAGAGAGAGAGAAAAAAAGGAATTTTTGAAATTCAGGAAATGATCCATTTGCCCTGATGCACTTTGACAGTGAGCTGACTTTCTTCTCAAAAACAAAAAGTATCTCGGAATGACTTGAAATTTACCATCATAATAGTCGTTATCATCCTGAACAAGGATCCGTTGAAAATATTCGCATATCTCTTAAGGAATAATTTTAAGGAATTTTTGAAATTCAGGAAATGATCCATTTGCCCTGATGCACTTTGACAGTGAGCTGACTTTCTTTCCAAAAACAAAAAGTATCTGGGAATGACTTGAAATTTACCATCATAATAGTCGGCGTCGCCCTGAACAAGGATCCGTTGAAAATATTTACAAATCTCTTAAGGAATAATTTTAAGGAATTTTTGAAATTCAGGAAATCATCCATTGCCTTGATGCACTTTGACAGTGAGCTGACTTTCTTCTCAAACACAAAAAGTATCTCGGAATTACTTGAAATTTACCATCATAATAGTCGGCATCACCCTGAACAAGGATCTGTTGAAAATATTTGCAAAACTCTTCAGGAATAATTTTCATGAATTTTTGAAATTCAGATAATGATCCATTTGCCCTGATGCACTTTGACAGTGAGCTGACTTTCTTTTCAAAAACAAAAAGGATCTCGGAATTACTTGAAATTTACCATCATTATAGTCGGCGTCGCCCTGAACAAGGATCCGTTGAAAATATTTACAAATCTCTTAAGGAATAATTTTAAGGAATTTTTGAAATTCAGGAAATCATCCATTTGCCCTGATGCACTTTGACAGAGCTGACTTTTTTCAAAAAAACATAAAGTATCTCGGAATGGTTTGAAATTTACCATCATAATAGTCGGCATCGCCCTGAACAAGGATCCGTTGAAAATATTTGCAAATATCTTAAGGAATAATTTTAAGGAATTTTTGAAATTCAGGAAATTATCCATTTGCCCTGATGCACTTTGACAGTGAGCTGACTTTCTTCTCAAAAACAAAAAGTATCTGGGAATGACTTGAAATTTACCATCATAATAGTCGGCATCGCCCTGAACAAGGATCCGTTGAAAATATTTGCAAATATCTTAAGGAATAATTTTAAGGAATTTTTGAAATTCAGGAAATTATCCATTTGCCCTGATGCACTTTGACAGTGAGCTGACTTTCTTCTCAAAAACAAAAAGTATCTGGGAATGACTTGAAATTTACCATCATAATAGTCGGCGTCGCCCTGAACAAGGATCCGTTGAAAATATTTACAAATCTCTTAAGGAATAATTTTAAGGAATTTTTGAAATTCAGGAAATGATCCATTTGCCCTGATGCACTTTGACAGTGAGCTGACTTTCTTCTCAAAAACAAAAAGTATCTCAGAATTACTTGAAATTTACCATCATAATAGTCGTTATCATCCTGAACAAGGATCCGTTGAAAATATTCGCATATCTCTTAAGGAATAATTTTAATTACTTTTTGAAATTCAGGAAATGATCTATTTGCCCTGATGCACTTTGACAGTGAGCTGACTTTCTTTTCAAAAACAAAAAGGATCTCGGAATTACTTGAAATTTACCATCATAATAGTCGTTATCATCCTGAACAAGGATCCGTTGAAAATATTTACAAATCTCTTAAGGAATAATTTTAAGGAATTTTTGAAATTCAGGAAATCATCCATTTGCCCTGATGCACTTTGACAGAGCTGACTTTTTTCAAAAAAACATAAAGTATCTCGGAATGGTTTGAAATTTACCATCATAATAGTCGGCATCGCCCTGAACAAGGATCCGTTGAAAATATTTGCAAATATCTTAAGGAATAATTTTAAGGAATTTTTGAAATTCAGGAAATTATCCATTTGCCCTGATGCACTTTGACAGTGAGCTGACTTTCTTCTCAAAAACAAAAAGTATCTCGGAATGACTTGAAATTTACCATCATAATAGTCGGCGTCGCCCTGAACAAGGATCCGTTGAAAATATTTACAAATCTCTTAAGGAATAATTTTAAGGAATTTTTGAAATTCAGGAAATGATCCATTTGCCCTGATGCACTTTGACAGTGAGCTGACTTTCTTCTCAAAAACAAAAAGTATCTCAGAATTACTTGAAATTTACCATCATAATAGTCGTTATCATCCTGAACAAGGATCCGTTGAAAATATTCGCATATCTCTTAAGGAATAATTTTAATTACTTTTTGAAATTCAGGAAATGATCTATTTGCCCTGATGCACTTTGACAGTGAGCTGACTTTCTTCTCAAAAACAAAAAGTATCTCGGAATTACTTGAAATTTACCATCATTATAGTCGGCGTTGCCCTGAACAAGGATCCGTTGAAAATATTTACAAATCTCTTAAGGAATAATTTTAAGGAATTTTTGAAATTCAGGAAATTATCCATTTGCCCTGATGCACTTTGACAGTGAGCTGACTTTCTTTCCAAAAACAAAAAGTATCTGGGAATGACTTGAAATTTACCATCATAATAGTCGGCGTCGCCCTGAACAAGGATCCGTTGAAAATATTTACAAATCTCTTAAGGAATAATTTTAAGGAATTTTTGAAATTCAGGAAATCATCCATTGCCTTGATGCACTTTGACAGTGAGCTGACTTTCTTCTCAAACACAAAAAGTATCTCGGAATTACTTGAAATTTACCATCATAATAGTCGGCATCACCCTGAACAAGGATCTGTTGAAAATATTTGCAAAACTCTTCAGGAATAATTTTCATGAATTTTTGAAATTCAGATAATGATCCATTTGCCCTGATGCACTTTGACAGTGAGCTGACTTTCTTTTCAAAAACAAAAAGGATCTCGGAATTACTTGAAATTTACCATCATTATAGTCGGCGTCGCCCTGAACAAGGATCCGTTGAAAATATTTACAAATCTCTTAAGGAATAATTTTAAGGAATTTTTGAAATTCAGGAAATCATCCATTTGCCCTGATGCACTTTGACAGAGCTGACTTTTTTCAAAAAAACATAAAGTATCTCGGAATGGTTTGAAATTTACCATCATAATAGTCGGCATCGCCCTGAACAAGGATCCGTTGAAAATATTTGCAAATATCTTAAGGAATAATTTTAAGGAATTTTTGAAATTCAGGAAATTATCCATTTGCCCTGATGCACTTTGACAGTGAGCTGACTTTCTTCTCAAAAACAAAAAGTATCTCAGAATTACTTGAAATTTACCATCATAATAGTCGTTATCATCCTGAACAAGGATCCGTTGAAAATATTCGCATATCTCTTAAGGAATAATTTTAATTACTTTTTGAAATTCAGGAAATGATCTATTTGCCCTGATGCACTTTGACAGTGAGCTGACTTTCTTTTCAAAAACAAAAAGGATCTCGGAATTACTTGAAATTTACCATCATTATAGTCGGCGTCGCCCTGAACAAGGATCCGTTGAAAATATTTACAAATCTCTTAAGGAATAATTTTAAGGAATTTTTGAAATTCAGGAAATCATCCATTTGCCCTGATGCACTTTGACAGTGAGCTGACTTTCTTCTCAAAAACAAAAAGTATCTCAGAATTACTTGAAATTTACCATCATAATAGTCGTTATCATCCTGAACAAGGATCCGTTGAAAATATTCGCATATCTCTTAAGGAATAATTTTAATTACTTTTTGAAATTCAGGAAATGATCTATTTGCCCTGATGCACTTTGACAGTGAGCTGACTTTCTTCTCAAAAACAAAAAGTATCTCGGAATTACTTGAAATTTACCATCATTATAGTCGGCGTTGCCCTGAACAAGGATCCGTTGAAAATATTTACAAATCTCTTAAGGAATAATTTTAAGGAATTTTTGAAATTCAGGAAATGATCCATTTGCCCTGATGCACTTTGACAGTGAGCTGACTTTCTTCTCAAAAACAAAAAGTATCTCAGAATTACTTGAAATTTACCATCATAATAGTCGTTATCATCCTGAACAAGGATCCGTTGAAAATATTCGCATATCTCTTAAGGAATAATTTTAATTACTTTTTGAAATTCAGGAAATGATCTATTTGCCCTGATGCACTTTGACAGTGAGCTGACTTTCTTTTCAAAAACAAAAAGGATCTCGGAATTACTTGAAATTTACCATCATTATAGTCGGCGTCGCCCTGAACAAGGATCCGTTGAAAATATTTACAAATCTCTTAAGGAATAATTTTAAGGAATTTTTGAAATTCAGGAAATCATCCATTTGCCCTGATGCACTTTGACAGAGCTGACTTTTTTCAAAAAAACATAAAGTATCTCGGAATGGTTTGAAATTTACCATCATAATAGTCGGCATCGCCCTGAACAAGGATCCGTTGAAAATATTTGCAAATATCTTAAGGAATAATTTTAAGGAATTTTTGAAATTCAGGAAATTATCCATTTGCCCTGATGCACTTTGACAGTGAGCTGACTTTCTTCTCAAAAACAAAAAGTATCTCGGAATGACTTGAAATTTACCATCATAATAGTCGGCGTCGCCCTGAACAAGGATCCGTTGAAAATATTTACAAATCTCTTAAGGAATAATTTTAAGGAATTTTTGAAATTCAGGAAATGATCCATTTGCCCTGATGCACTTTGACAGTGAGCTGACTTTCTTCTCAAAAACAAAAAGTATCTCAGAATTACTTGAAATTTACCATCATAATAGTCGTTATCATCCTGAACAAGGATCCGTTGAAAATATTCGCATATCTCTTAAGGAATAATTTTAATTACTTTTTGAAATTCAGGAAATGATCTATTTGCCCTGATGCACTTTGACAGTGAGCTGACTTTCTTCTCAAAAACAAAAAGTATCTCGGAATTACTTGAAATTTACCATCATTATAGTCGGCGTTGCCCTGAACAAGGATCCGTTGAAAATATTTACAAATCTCTTAAGGAATAATTTTAAGGAATTTTTGAAATTCAGGAAATCATCCATTGCCTTGATGCACTTTGACAGTGAGCTGACTTTCTTCTCAAACACAAAAAGTATCTCGGAATTACTTGAAATTTACCATCATAATAGTCGGCATCGCCCTGAACAAGGATCCGTTGAAAATATTTGCAAATATCTTAAGGAATAATTTTCAGGAATTTTTGAAATTCAGGAAATTATCCATTTGCCCTGATGCACTTTGACAGTGAGCTGACTTTCTTCTCAAAAACAAAAAGTATCTCGGAATTACTTGAAATTTACCATCATAATAGTCGGCGTCGCCCTGAACAAGGATCCGTTGAAAATATTTGCAAATCTCTTAAGTAATAATTTTAAGGAATTTTTAAGGAATTCAGGAGCTCCATCAATGCGATGTTGAATTGAAGGAATCTGAGGAGAACGCTTGTTTTAACTGCCGTCACCAGTGAGTCGCGTGCCTCTCTATTAGCCTCCGTACGTCACGGTCGTCACGACGCTCTGTGTGGAACTCTACAGTCTGGAGCAGGAAAATGGCTTCCTGTCGTGAAGAGACGCTCCGTGGGCTCCTCTGAGATGAAAGTCAGACACAAACTCAGTCTTTAAGTCTGAGCGTCTTTGTTGTTGATGCTGTGACTGATGATGCAGAGGGATTTTCTCCTCATTAACTTTTGTTGCACCTTTGTTCTCCGTTATTTACAGCAGCAACATCGACATGCAGGAATAAATTAAAGGTTATGGTTGAAAAAATATACAACATTTGCCATTTGTGTCGCTCTTTTGTGAGACACTGGTCGTCTAATTAATAGTTGTGTGTGTGTGTGTGTGTGTGTGTAACTGTGTTTGTTGCCAGGTTAGGTGTTGTTATGATTCCTGGACGCTCGTTTGTGGACGCAGAAGAGAAAGGATAGACTTTATCGTCCCAGTGGGAGATTTAGCAGTAAAAACTGAACGTTCAGACTCACTAAAAGATAACAATAAAGCAGGAAATACATACATATCATTTGCATGCACACGTCTGCACAATTGCTACGCGCAGCAATAAAAATAATGGGGAACAGGTCGAATAATCATATATAACAAGGAATAAGGGTTTTTTCAGTTTTGCTGTAGTACTGCAGTATACCAGGGTTTTTGCTTTGTGTGCTTTGTTGCTTTGTCTCATCATTAGACACCTTTTTTTATGACGGGAAACATAAGGTTGTGCACGGCTCGCTCTCGTGCACCAAAGTCCATAGCGAAAACCCTCACTTTTAGCTCACAGTAACACAGTAGTCGCTGCTCTGCTGCCGCCTCGTTCGCTAACTTTGTGTCGCTCAGGTTCACGTGAACGAAGAACAGCAAACACCACAGTCACAGAATCACACTTTTGAATTCACTGACTCCAGAGTGCTGTGCTGTAAAAAATGACAGTTTTCTCTATGGATTTTGGTGTGGGAGAGTGAGTGAGTGACTTTACAAAGCCACACAAACTTAGAGATTAAACTCACTGTCAAAGTGCATCAGTGTAAGATTAAACATAACCCTGAAGCGTCGCTTGGTCTTTGACTTCCTGTCCTCACGCTGCCCCCTGCAGGCGTCCTGTGGAACCTGTCGTCGTGCGACGCCCTGAAGATGCCCATCATCCAGGACGCTCTGGCCGTGCTGACCAACGCCGTGATCATCCCTCACTCAGGCTGGGACACGTCCCCGCACACTCAGGAGGACCGCAAGCTGCAGCTGCACTCATCCCAGGTCCTACGCAACGCCACAGGCTGTCTGCGGTGAGTGAGACGTCCTCGATATGTTACACTGAAGCTGAGATGTTGGTGACAAATACACACAATAAAGTCATTATTAACCTCCTCACCCTGATGTTTGATAGGGTTTTGAGCCCCGATTTAACATCAAAGCGCTGCAGCAGCTCCAGGTTTTGTCCACAGTGGCTGACGGGTTTCCCACAGCTTGTTAAACCTGACAAAGTGTACCTAATGATTAGATTATTTCATCATTTGATTTGATGTTGCTAATGATTCCTCTCTGTCAAACATTTGACAAGGGAGGGGGGAAAACAAAGACAAATCGTACTGACAGAATCCTGAAAACTGGAGGTATTTGTACTCTTTGCCTCATTATTAGATTTATCTGGCTTCTGTCGTCAGAGCTGCGGTGAACGATAAAACGCGGAGAACAAATACATTTGCTTTAATGATTCTGCATCAATGGATTTCTCTTTTTTTTATGACATTTGAAAAGTGGAGGTTTGACATTTGGAAATATTTCATCTTACAGACGAGGATCATAAGGTGCAGCTCTGCTCTCATGTGTTTACATTTCAACACTAAACTAAACTGACAACTTACGAAATAAAGCAATGTTAAAAAAGAGTTTAGAGATTAAAAAAAATGATAGCTGACGGAAACTAAATTGTGTGTTAAGAAAACTTACTAAAATTGCAATTACAAAAACTCAAACTCAAACTAATTAAAACTAGACTTACACTAAGCATTTACAAAGAAAAACAAAACAACATTGTTGTTAGTCTTACGTGATTTTCGTATTCCCGTAGAGTTTTCTCCATGTGACAACACAGCTTATCTTACAAAAGAAATAGCTGGCTTTCACGGACGCTCAGCTTCTCTCGGAGTCAAACGTCTGAAAGGGCGGAGCCAGTTTTTGATTGACAGTGGAGCCTTTTCTGCCTCAGTCCTGTGTGGATTTTGCGGCAAACAGCTGCTCGTTGTGCGCTAAAGGCTCGGCGATAGATGCACATGCACTGTAAATAAAAACACTATGATTGTGTGTGTGTGTGTGTGTGTGTGTGTGTGTGTGTGTGTGTGTGTGTGTGTGTGTGTGTGTGTGTGTGTGTGTGTGTGTGTGTGTGTGTGTGTGTGTGTCCGCACCTGCTCTCACAAAACACAAACCAGGCAGCAGACAAAAATTCCTGTACACGTATTAAAATGTTGTGAAGTGTGTGTCTGGTATTGTGTGTGTGTGTGTGTGTCTGGTATTGTGTGTGTGTGTGTGTGTGTGTGTTGCAGCCCCGCTAAACTCGACAGGCTAATTCATCTTTCTCACGCCTCGTTAGGGAATGCTGGGAGTCTGATTAAAGATTGAATATTTCATGGCGGGTTTTGGTTTACCATCACCAGCCACCTGCTACACCCCTGTCGCCCCACACACACACACACACACACACACACACACACCTCTCTCTGCTTTGTCTCTTTCTGTTTTTCCATCTCTTCCCTGTCAATCACATGATCAATTCAACCTTAACCATCACAGCTACATAAATAGTCTAAGAAAACACTGGTAAATGATGTCGCAAAGAAGTGTGTGTAGGTTTTTCTAAGACTTGGTGTTCAGAGTCTTTATTGATGAGCTGTGTGTGTGTGTGTGTGTGTGTGTCACAGGAACGTGAGCTCGGCAGGAGAAGAGGCTCGCAGGAGGATGAGGGAGTGCGAAGGCCTGACAGACGCGCTGCTCTATGTCATCCAGACGGCTCTGGGGAGCAGTGAGATCGACAGCAAGGTAACAACGCACACGCAAAATACACCAACTCTGTGTGTGTGTGTGTGTGTGTGTGTGTGTGTGTGTGTGTGTGTGTGTGTGTGTGTGTGTGTGTAAAGCAGTGTCAGCACATGCGGCCCTTGAATTTGACGAACTTTGTCTTGGAAAGTCCTGGAGAAGTCATTGAATTTGATTCCCACTAAGGTGTTAACCCTGGTCCTCTCAGTACCCAGTATCTTTTCTCCTCCCTCAGACCGTAGAGAACTGCGTGTGCATCCTGAGGAACTTGTCGTACCGTCTGGCCGCAGAGACGTCGCACAGCCAGCAGGGGGGGTCGGAGGAGCTGGACGGTCTGCTGTGTGACACCGGCGGGAAGGACGGCGAGAGTTCCGGCTGCTGGGGCAAGAAGAAGAAGAAAAAGAAAGGACACGACCAGGTGAGCACATCTCCACATAGTTCACATATTTGATAAAGAGCCTGACTTGTTCGTCGTAGTTAGATCGCCACAGTGCGTACACTTTGATGTTGTACTCGTCCAAATGTGTTCAGTTCACGTCGTTTGTTCTCGTTTGAACATTTGTGACGTCACATTTTGTCGTCTGATGACGAGCAGATTATTTCCACGTCACGTCCGTGACTAAGGCTCGATCATCCACATGGCGACATCAGAGGAGTATGGTTTTTACCTGTGGCTTAAACGTTTCATCGTCTGTGCTCAGACTCAAAGGAAACCAAACTGAATTTCCTTCTCTCTCTCTCTCTCTCTCTGCATTTCCTGGGTTTGTCCTCCTGTTGCCAAGAAGCCAGAGTTCCATCCTGCCTTCAGCAGATAAAATGAGCTCTCTTTGAGTCGAGGAATTGGCAGAAACCAAACCACTTCCTTGGAGTAGGCTCTAACCTCTTGTCATGCTAATGAGCAATCAGCGTCACATTCTGCTTGAGTGGAAGAAGTCTTTTTACGACTCGGAGCAAAGCTGTGGGGATTTAAAGCCCCAACCCTTCCGGTAGATCAGGGTGAATTGCTCATTAGCCCTGCAGGCTTTTTTACCTCTCTTTTTCCAACAAAGACAGGATATTTAAACAAATAATGATGGTGATGAACCGGGCTTTTGCCTCCCTTTTGTTTAGTAAAGCCAAATACGAACTCCCCTTGTGTCCAGGTAAAACCAGAGGGATAAGAGGTCTTACCACTAACCTCAGGATCAGGAAATAAAGGGACAAATCATAACCTCTCCTGTGGTGATAACACATCATCCTCCCTCTATCCATCCTTCACCAACTCCTCTCCACCTTCTATCTGACTCCACTCCACTGCAGCTGTGGGCCATTAACATGAAGTAGGGATTTGGGAGCTTGTTGGAGAGAGCGAAACTAAACTGTGGAGTAATTAGAGGAGAGGAGAGGAGGAGAGGGGAAAGGAGAGGAGGAGAGGAGTTATAAGGGTAGAGTTGTACACTCTTAGAAATAAAAGTGCTAAGTAGAACCATGTAAAGTTCTTCGGCTTGTCCTCATAGGAGAACCCAGCTTTGGCTCCTACCTGGAACCCTTTTGGAGGGTTCCACCAAGAACCCTTTATTCAGGTAAGGTGTTTTAAAGGGTTCTCTGGATCAAAATGGTTCTTACTGGAACCATTAGTGTTACCAAGAACCCTTGAAAAACCCTTTCTTCGGGAAATGGTTTTTGAGAAGGAAATGGTTCCAGGTAGAACCTCAGCCCTTGTAGAAGAACTCGTTTGGAACCCTTATTTCTAAGAGTGTAGTAAAAAGAAAGTACAAAAGGCTGAGAGAAGGTACACTACCGTTCAAAAGATTGGGGTCACCTATACAATTTTTTGTGTTTTCCATTAAAAGTCCGACTTTTATTCATCAAAAGAGTTGCAAAATGAATAGAAAATATAGTCAAGACACTGACGAGATTAGAAATACAGACAGAAACAGAAATGTTTTATTCAAAATAATAATTTTGCCCTTTCGTCAAAGAACCAGCAAAACTGTTTTCAGCTGTGCTAACATCATTGCACAAGGGTTTTCAAGGGTTTTCTAATCATCCAATAGTCTTCTAACGCCATTAGCAAACACAATGTACCATTAGAACACTGGAAATGCGCCTCTATACACCTATGTACATATTCCATTAAAAACCAGATGTTTGCAGCTAGAATAGTCGTTTACCACATTAACAATGTATATAGTGTATTTCTACATTTCTAAGTGACCCCAAACTTTTGAACGCTAGTGTATAAGTGCATTGTAAATGACTCATTTAATGTCTCTGCCTGAAGTAACTAAAGGTTAGGACTCATCAGTGCACTGCAGTCCATCACCGGGAGCATTGATTCACATTCACTGTGTTCAAGAGCCAACAATTTGACTATTGTTATTTATGTGCGGCGTGTGTTTGTGTTTTCCAAATGTATCGTCAGCGCAGACGCAAAATGTCAGATTTAAATTACAGAGGAGATAGAGGAACGACGCGCACACACACCCCGATGAATGTCAGCTTATTTATGCACTTGCTTATGAATAGTAAATCTTCTGTTCCTGCCTGGGGGGAACTGAGCTGGCATCCCCCGCCACTATCAACCCTGTCCTCATGCAGAATTCAAAGTGCCTTTTCTCTCTTGAATTATGTCTCGTCTTCCACAGTGGGACGGTGTCGGCCCGTTTCCAGATTTGGCGGAGCCCCCGAAAGGCATCCAGATGTTATGGCATCCCACGATTGTCAAGCCCTACCTCACGCTGCTGTCTGAGTGCTCCAACCCCGACACCCTGGAGGGAGCAGCTGGGGCCCTGCAGAACCTGGCTGCTGGCAGCTGGAAGGTATGAAGCTTTGTGATAGTAAAAGGGCATCTGTAGAATTGGTTTTAAATTCCAGGGGTTTCCAGACGGGCATTTTTGAAAGGTGCAATAGTTTGTTGCTGCGTGATAGCACAAAATACCTCACCCACTGGGCCGGATAAATACAAAAGACTATCTGCAACAAGTAAGCCGTCTCCATGACAACTGAGCAACTCCATTTGCTGAGAAAGACAGAGTTTCAGACACAAGGAGTAAAAACTGGACTCTAAATATTTGACTGCCAGTAGCAGATCAAATATTTCCTCTTAATTTTGTAATTGTAATATCGTCAGCTCCCTGATGGATTAGCATCAAACTTTAAATGGACTTTAATATTGCCCAGGCAAGTCGTTCATTTTACTCCACTGGCATTTTAAAATATCCTTGTACAAAGTGGTGTTATTAAGCCTGGAACCATATTATTGACCTGCGACAGGATGATTCACGACCATTTATCGTGGGATTCAGAGCAAGGAAATATTGGAAAAATGTTCTATTACACTGCTATTACACCTGAGGACTGTGGGTAGGGTCAGACTTTTTCTTAAAGCACAGTCGTTAGCATTGTTTTGCCATCTAGTAGCTTGCGGTGAGTCAACCTTGGACGGTTACAGCGTTGTAATAAACAAAACCTCGATGCAGGAATTGAATTGGATTATGATTTCTGCAACTTGCATTTCTGTACTCACTCATTCCTCCCTCCCCTCCACCAGTGGTCAGTGTATATCCGGGCTGCGGTGCGTAAGGAGAAAGGCTTGCCCATCCTGGTGGAGCTGCTGAGGATAGACAACGATCGGGTGGTGTGCGCCGTGGCCACTGCCCTGAGGAACATGGCTCTGGACATCAGGAACAAGGAGCTCATCGGTGAGACGTTCATTCAAAACAAAGCAATATGTTCAGAGGCATCTTCCCTTCCATAAGGGAGAGTCTCTCTTTTCCACCAAAGTAAATGGCATACCCTGACCCTGTGTTAGGGTTAGGGTTAGGGTTAGGGTTGGGTTTAACCCTGTGTTGTATGGTTACAGCTGTGTCACTTGTGTAAATAGGGTAAGGTCATCAACGGTACAACACAATGCAGCCCATCCATAAATTCCACGCAGAAGATTAAACTCAACACGGTCAACGAGGGGTAACAATGGAGGTCATCCAAAATGCTGTGGCTGCTGTTTGTTTGTGTTTTTTCCGGATGATGATTACCCTTTTTGAGCAATCAGTGGATTGCAATCTATCTCACTACACCTTTAAGGAGCTCTTGGTACACCAATGGAAGGGTGCCCTAAGCTGGGATGCTACAGATTGGTTGTTCTGGTGCCCTTCTCGATTTATTATCGTGGAAACGCAAATAACACACAGAGATGAGGCTTTAGATCAGACGTGAGAAAGATGCGATGGGGTGGAGGTAGGTCGTTAAAGTGAAATGACTTGCTGTGAAGCAGAAACAGTGGGAAGGCTCTGGGCAGCTTAAATAAGGTGCTCACTGAGTTCGCTTATTGAATGCAGAGAGGGGGATAAGATGAGCTGTCAGCTAATGTGGGATGGCATAGAACGTGCCTGAACTAACATTATGCTCAAATTGAGCCGTTACACAGAAGGACACACTGGGTTTCTTTGAGTTATTGCTTATTTTCCAGTAGCAAGACAACTTATTGAAGAACATTTTTGATATTTTCTTGGTTCCACTCGACCCGATCTGCTGTATTCTGCCTTAAATAAAGGTAGGAAAGGCATTTATCTTGGCCAACTTGCAGGGTTTCCTCACTTGCTTGAATGCGCGGTGTGATGCTTGTTAAATTGGACTCACTTTTTTATTAAAACCTGAGCTGTCAAAGATGTAATTTGTGGGGTTTTGCCATTATAAACGTCTCACCGCTGGTGGGTTTAGTAATAAAAGAAAAGAGATAAGACGTTTCTTAACAGGATGTCTGTATGCAGATATTAGTGTTAGTCTTTTACGCAAATGGTACCGTTGCTCTGACTGATATGGTGCTGTATACTTGATTTTGCTTTGGAGACAAGTGATATTTTGTGCTTTTCTGTTGGTCCCCATAGCAACAACCTAATGCCTCCTTCCACTGTCTCCATCTGATGCTCGAGGCTTTGAGCCGAGTGCTTTGAGCACTGCATGTGTGTCACTGTGTCTGCATGTGCAGCCTGTCGGTGAATGTGGCCGTGTGTCATGTACCGTATGTAGGTTGGACTGTCACTCTGCCACAGGACATGGATGTGCTGCACATGTTTGACAGGACACCGTGTCCTGGCCTCACTTCTGTTGTATGAACATGATGACATTGTCCTCAGAGCTTTCAGCAGTAGTGCTTGTACTTGCCTGCACAGACAGCTCCACTGTGAGTCTTCATTGGCTTCAATGCTGCAGTGAAACTAATATGATTGAGAGTTTCAGTGCTGGTGCGTTTGTAATAATGTGAATATTGCCAATATTCTGAGTATGTGACAGTTGACTGAATTAAGTTGTTTACATGCTTCCAATCTGTTTGATAACTTACGGTAATAAGCACGTTGTGAATTGCTTTGTTTGTCTGGAGAGAATTGTAGGGTTTATTTTATGGCTGAAACGAAGATGATTTAGCACATCTTTTCTCAAATGTTCCCAAACAAACTTTTTTAAAAACAGGACCCACTTTTTAACTCAATTTACTATATACATCACAAAAGAGAGGGGGAAAAAGACAAAGTCACAACTTAATTTCATGCTTTTTTAAAAATGTTATATATATATATAAAAAAAATAGTTTTACGTAGCCCACCCCTTGCTGATCGAAGCTTTCTGTATATCTGTTATTGATAGTCTGGCTAACTTGAGCTGTCGTCTCTTCTTTAACTGGCTCTTTTTTGTTGGTTAATCAACAAATTAGGGGCTAATTAATATTTTAATTTTACCTCACGGTGATTGTTTGGGTAACTTAAGCTGCAATTTATTCTTTAAATGGGCTTTTTTTGTTTCATTAAAAAAACATGGGTTAATTCATGTTTATTTTGCATGCTAGCTTACCTCACATGTGTTGTAGTATCCATAGTCTGTTCTACTTTTTTGTTTAATTAACAAAACAATGCTTAATTCATGTCTATTTTTTATTCTAACTTACATCACAGGTGTAAGTTTGATTCACTTTAGCTGCAGTTTCTTCTTTAGCTGGGCTTTTTTTGGTTTAATTAACCAAAACATGGGTTAATTCATGTTTATTTTACATGCTAGCTTACTTCACAGGTGTTAGCACCTGTAGTCTCCATACTCTCTTCTACTTTTTGTTTAATTAACAAAACAAGGCTTAATTCATGTCTATTTTTTATTCTAACTTACATCACAAGTGTACGTTTGATTCACTTTAGCTGCAGTTTCTTCTTTCGCTGGGCTTTTTTTTTGTTTGATTAACAAAAACATGGGTTAATTCATGTTTATTTTTATTCTAGCTTACCTTACAGGTGATATTTGGTCGTTGTGTGTGTTTCATTAACAAAGCAGATGTTGTCTCCTCAAATGTCTTTTTTTAATTTGGGCTAACGACGAGACAACAACATTTCTTGGCTGGCTGCAGAATTGTGGGTGTACTAAATATTTTATTTACAAAAAGAAGCCGAAATTCCCATTCTCTGGGGATGTCTGCTATAGCACATTTAAAAACAACATAAGCTGACCAAATTGTTTTATAAGACACAAGTGTAGGAACCAGAGACGTCAACGACAAAGAACCTTTTGTTGTGTCTGAAATCAGTCCCCACGCACGATATATAGAATTTGTACAGCAGTCAAACACATGTAGCAGTGATGTAAACTGTCAGTGGATCTTGATGTGCCCCACCTCCAACACCCCAGGGCAATGACCCAATCAGAATGCGGGGCAGAGAGCAGGGCGGACAAGACTGTCTGACAGCAGAATTGAGGTGTCATGGGAAATACAGTCATTTGGTGCAGGATCACATGGCCATTTCTCCATCAGTCTGAACGAACACCACCCAGCCAGGGCATATTTTTACTTCTCTAACAGCAGCTCAACTGAGAATCAACTGACTAACCCTAACCCTAATCCAGGAAAACACAAACAAATTGTATAGGTGACCCCAAACATTTGAACGGTAATGTACATCCATTTCCGAAACCTGTTAACCTACATTCTCCCTCTGCACCACCACACACAGGTAAATACGCCATGAGGGACCTGGTGCACCGTTTGCCCGGAGGCAGCAACAACAACAACACGACTGGCAGTGGAGGAGGAAGTGGAGGAGGAGGAGGAGGAGCCAACAACAACGGCAGCCTGATGGGGAAGACCATGTCGGACGACACCGTCACGGCTATCTGCTGCGCGTTGCACGAGGTCATCACGAAGAACATGGAGAACACCAAGGCTCTGAGGGACGCCGGCGGCATCGAGAAGCTCATCGGTGTCGCCCGCAGCAAAGGAGACAAGTAAGCCGAAATGGGAAGATGTGACCGGATAAAGGAAAGAGGGAGATAAGATTGCAGGAGAACTAAACTTAAGGGAGTATATTGTCCGTATTGCAGTGGAGAAAAAGCTGTTCCTGAAGTGTATGATCTGGTGGATCATGCGTAATGTTAGTCTTGTAGATAGGTTTGCTAACTATCAAGCTAAACTAGTCCATTTGATAAACACAGGATTTCTTCCAGAACTAAAAACCATAGCAAACATGTACACAGTGCGTAATGTTAGCGTTGCAGCTAGGTGTGTTAACTACTAGGTAAGTTAAACTAGTCAATTTTATAAACACAGGATTTCTTTTATGTAAAAACGCAATAGCAAACGTGTCTATAATGTCCGCGTTAGCTAGGTTTGCTAATAAGCAAGCTAGTCCAGTCCATTTAATTGATAAACTCAGGATTTCTACGATAAATAAAACACAGCAAACATGTACGTGTAGGGTTGCCACCCGTCCCGTAAAATACGGAATCGTCCTTTATTTGGCAATTAAATGTTGCGTCCCGTATTGAACCAATACGGGACACGGTTTGTTCCGTATTTCCTTAAATATTCAATCCACATGTCTGTCACACACACATCGACACTAAAGATAAAGATGAAAATAAAACACAGGGAATAATAAGCCAGCAAACTTGTCGTGGCGGGATCTACGCAGGATCCCGGCCGCCCCAGCTCCGGTCCTCTGTGCGCGTGCTGCTGTCACGGTTGCCTAGCAACAGACGCCACACATCGGTGCTGCTCACAGTTAACTAAAGACATCAGCTCATCTGATTAATCGGTTATTCCTTTAACTACAGCTAAACTAAAGCTCTTCTACAAAAAGATTGAGACCACGGAGTGAAAACAATGAAAAGTGCGCTGTTAAGAGTTGTAAACACTAAGATCTACTCGGATCCCCTGCACGTCAACGCGACTGTACTCGATCCTCGTCATAAAGATTATTATTGGATGTAAAGATAAAACTGCGTGTAGAGAAATAATCCAGTCTGTACTGATACGGAAATATCGCTTGGAGGAAAAGTGCAGAGCGCAGCAGCGACTCACAACACAGCAGAGAGAGAGAGAGAAGCCACAGTGCAGGTGCGGTGCGCAGAAAAAAAGGCCCGTCTGCACCAGATGAGGGGGCGCACTCTATAATATAATATACTATAATTGTAATGCCTTGACTTTAGTGAGGTAAGCACACACAGTCCCTGCCATAACAAAATTAGAAGAAAAAAAACAATGGTACAGAATTAGCACAATAACTTATTTCGGTTTTCTGGTTTCGGCCAACTGTTTCCTGATTTTTGGTGCATCCCTAGTTATATTGCTCTTGCCAATAAAGACATTTCATGTTCATGTGTTCCCCCAGCTGCTTCCCAAAGTAGATGTTTTCTGTAATACAGAGTTCTGTAATGTTTTGCGTTACTTGGCCTTACTTCATGAGTCATCATAATGGTCCTTCAAAAAGCCTCAGAATGCCCCATTTTTACCTAAAATTTTCAAATGCTCCACACCAACCCGCCTCCACTCGGTCGCTCCGCTCCCTCGCCATGTACTCTCCATAGTGAAATTTTACTAGAAAAACCCCCGACACCCTTACAACACAAGTGCCTAGATGTCCTACATTAGTCGGCTCCATGGTGGTCATGGCCCCGAGGAGCCACGGTGGGGCGTCCCTTATTTTCATTTCTGAAAGGTGGCAACCCTATGTACGTGCACAGTGTGTAATGTTAGTGTTCCAGCTAGGTGTGTTAACTACCAAGTTAACTTGGTAGAAACAATTTGATAAACACTGGATTTCTTACATTAAAAAATAGCATACTTGTCTAGTTTGTAATGTTAGCGTTGTAGCTGGGTTTGCTAACTCACAAGCTAGACTAGTCCATTTAACAAACACAGTTTTTTCTTTTCCGTAAAAACGCAATATCAAACATGTAGATAGTGTGTAGCGTTGTAACTAGGTTTGCTAACAAACAAGCTAGTCCAGGCCATTTAATTGATAAACTCAGGATTTCTGCAATAAATAAAACATAGCAAATGTTAGCATTTTAGCTAGGTCTGCTAAACTATTCCATTTCACAAACAACACAACAACATGTGTGTTTGGTTTATTACATTTTATACTGAAGATGACAAAAGTGGATTAAACAACTGTAATAATTACAGGTTTTAATTACTGTTGACTCTAGAAATTGGGCGCAAGGAGTTCAAACAATCTGACAGTTTGGATGTGAAACATTTCAGTTGAAACTTCCTACTTAGTTACTGGGAAAGTGCGTCCTCAAGTGCAACTGCGATGTACAGTTATTACCTTTTGGTTGAAATGAACAACAGATCAGTGAGAGTGAGAGTGAATGGTTGTTTGTCTATATGTGGCCCTGCGATGGACTGGCAAACTGTCCAGGGTGTACCCCGCCTATCGCCCAATGTCTGCTGAGATAGGCACAGCACCCCCCGCGACCCTCTGGTGGAGGATGAAGCGGTAGATAATGGATGGATGGAACAACAGATCATACAGTGAATGATCGACTCAGGTTCTTAAGAATCGGATTTGTAAGATCTATTAGTGGATGTAGTGATGCATCTACTTCTACAGATTATGCGGAATAAATTGGATCATTATACAGTCACGTCCAACAGAACAGCTGCAAACCAACGACATCAATCTGCTTTAGATGAAAAAGATTCCTTCACAACGTCTGCAGCTGGACTGGGGATTATCTTTATTTGATTATCTCCATATCATATGTGGAATGCTGATTGTGAGATGCACTCAGCTGCATATTATCATCTGTTTAGGCAGCATTTGTTAATATAAAAAGGATGAATTAGGTTATTTGCCTGTGAGCACACAGGCTGACAGTAGAACGGGGCGTTGCAGGGGATTCAAGAAAGAGATATGAAGGCATGAAAGTAATGAAGGTGAATTGGTGCAGGCAGCCAAGAGGATGAGGGTGCAGGCAAATCGACAGTGGCAAAGTGGGGGGAATAATAATAAAGTGGCCGGTACATTGAGATGATCATGATAGGGTGAGGACATGCAGGGGTCAGAGAAAGTAAGAAAGAGCTTTGAGAACAGTCAGCACTCAAGAAAGAGGTCACTGTCAGCCCAATTATGTTTTTAACATTTGTTTTATGTGATATTTAGGGCCTGTGGACACGAGAATCTGCAAAGGTTTTCTTTCATATTGGCTCTTTATCCTCACAGAACTGACATTTCTTTTTAAATGTCAACCATTGGAACTTTGGGTAAACCATAAGCCCGACTTCTTTATGCAGGTGCTCCAAGTCTTCTTCTGTTTTTGGTGTCTGTCCATAGCGGTGTTATAGCGCCACACTCAGGCCTGGCCTATATACTAAAATGTTTAGAGTCGTTTCGGGAGTTTTCGTATTTATGAAGCGTTTCCTTGAAATGACGTCACGTTAACGGGAAACTTTTCAAGAACAAAGAAGAAAAATAAGTCATACAGGGAAAAGCTCAAAAGCTGAATCTGCAGAGATAGATATAGATATATTTTAGCTTTAGTAAAAGAGTTATTTCCACAAAAATGAGTATAGTGAGAGCAGATCTTGAATTAATCAATAAACGTCACATTTGTCTCTGTCATTATTAAAATTGTCGATCAGGGTTGTTTGTAAAGAGTCTGAAGATTTGAATCCCGTAGATAATCTCGTCATCTCTTTCTGAAAATGTGCGACTTCTTCATATGACGGCTTTGACGTTCTCTGCACTCTGCAATCACAGCATACTAATAATAAACATGACATTTCCCAAAATGACTTTTTTAATTTCCAAGGTGCTTATTAGGCCCAAATGAGCCAATTAGACTTGGAGCCATTAGTCAGCTGAGTCAACGTCCGAGGGATTCAAGTAATGAAATACAGGTCAATCAATCAATCATCCAGGCAATTATGGAGTTTGGGCAGAGGAGAATTATAGAGCGGTTATGAGTCTCTTTATGTCGAGCTTTATACTGTCTTCTTTCGTCTTTTCTCTCTACTGAATTCCCAGACATAGTCCCAAAGTGGTGAAAGCGGCGTCTCAGGTCCTGAACAGCATGTGGCAGTACAGAGACCTGCGCAGCCTCTACAAGAAGGTAAAGTCCACACGACCACCAGTTCTCCAGTATTTGACGCAATATTGTCACTTGTAGGAGGAAAGGATGGTAAAGTTGTAAAGTTAAGGACCATCTGCTGCAACACAGCATATTCTTATGGATTGTACTGTTTTATCTGAACACTGACTGCGTTTTAACACATGTCATGGGAAGGATATCGAATCACACAAGATATTTTAACTGAAATATAAACTGTAAATAGGTTTTAGAGCCAGGACTTGAATGTACAATTACATGCTTAAGATTTTAGATACATTTCAGTTTCACATTATTGGAACACATCCAGAAAATACAGAAAAACTTAGAACCTTAATTCTGCAGTGAAAACCCAGCTTTATCTTTTCAAGACATGCTTAAGCAATAAATACACATACAATATTGACAGTTTTTTTTATATATATATTTATATATAAGACCAACTTTCAGTTATGTCAATCCAGTCCAAATGCCCCGAAAATCCCAGAATTTGACAGATGCAAAAGCATGATTAGTAGTTTGGTCCATAAAATGTCAGAAAATGTTGATCAGTGTTTTCCAAATCCCAAATTCCAAAGTCTTGTTTTGTCCACAAAGCAAAATATTCCGTTTTTATTACATTTTCTTGTTATAAAAAGCAAAAATATATCATTAAAAAAAACCTCTCAAAATGATTCGCTGATTATCAGAACGGTTGGTGATGGTTAATCACACTGATATCCACGTTTATAGACATGTAAATATCATTTTGAGTCAGAAGGATTCAGTTTATTTATAGAGGAGAAGGTAAACACTGCTGCGTCCTCTTCCTTCCCTCCTTCAGGACGGATACTCTCAGTACCATTTCATCGGCTCCTCCTCCACGATAGAGCGAGACAGGCAGCGACCTTACTCCTCCTCCCGCACTCCGTCCGTCTCCCCCGTACGAACCTCGCCCAACAATCGATCAGGTGAGTCCCAACTCTCCGTCTTCTCTCGCTCGCTCCTGCCCGCGTCGTCCTTTGTCCTCCATAACTCTTTGCGTGGCCACAGTCCAGTCCAACAAACACCAAATCGTCTTTAACCTTCATGGCGCGGAGACGTTTTGACGAATGATTCTGTTGTCGAGTCAAAAATCCTTGTGCTCTGGCTCCTGAAACAGCCTCCACGCCCTTGCAAGTTTGAAACGATGTTTTGACTCGTACGAGTCTTGCAAGGCCTCACAGAATCCTCCAATGTTCACTTTTACTCAGAGCAATAATTTCACTCTGGTTTTAGAAGCTTCTAAAACTGACGTTGGGACAAAATGACGTCCAGTGGAACTAAATATACAAGTTATTTGAGATGCATTTTCTCATATACATGTGTGGAATATGATCACAGTGTTTCACCAGTATTAAGAACAAGAGGAAATGATCCATTTGCCCTGGTGCACTTTGACAGTGGGAGGGATTTTGAGGTGACGTTCTTCAAAAAAACAAAGTATCTTAAAATTACTTGAAACTTTCTATAATAATAGTCAGCATCATCCTGAACAAGGATCAATTGAAAATATTTGCAAACCTCTTAAGGAATAATTTAAATGAATTTTTGAATTTGAGGAAATTTGCTATTTGTCCTGATGCACTTTGACATTGAGCTGAGTTTCTTCAAAAAAAACAAAAAGTATCTTGAAATGACTTGAAACTTTCTATAATAATAGTCAGCATCACCCTGAACAAGGATCCATTGAAAATATTTGCAAACATCTTAAGGGATAATTTTTATGAATTTTTGAAATTGAGGAAATGATCCATTTGGCCTGATGCACTTTGACAGTGAGCTGACTTTCTTCTCAAAAACAAAAAGTATCTCGGAATTACTTGAAATTCTCTATAATAATAGTCCGCATCACCCTGAACAAGGATCCATTGAAAATATTTGCAAACATCTTAAGAAATAATTTTAATGAATTTTTGAAATTCATTGAAAATATCGTGTTCTACTGTGTGTCTTAAAGGGATAATTCAGTGTGGATTATGCTATGTCTCCAGCTTGAGACATGGACGCTTGTACCCATTGACAATGTGTCTGTCAGTAGAGACGCCTCGTGAAAATCTCCACCTACACCGTGTCTATAATATCTTATTAAAAGTTTTGCTGCTTCATCTCACTCTCAGGCAACTTTTTTCAGCTGGAAACTTCAGCTTTCTAAACCTCTCACTCTCCCACACCAAATTCCATTGAGAAAATCAGCAATTTTACCGTCACTGTTCACAGGAGTTATTGAACTTCTACTGCCTCCACCAGTGAGTTCATTTGTGTGAATTGGTGTATTCTGTGTTTGAAATCCTTTGATCATATTTATCTAAGTGGCACAAAGTTACTAAACAAGGCAACAGAAGACCAACAGCACCTTTGTTCCAGCTTGCTAAAAACGCTGATTTTCTCTATGGGCTTTGGTGTGGGAGTCTGGGGGGTTTGGTTTTGTCAGGGATGGGATAATCTTAATGGGATATAATTCACTATTTTTGGACACATTCTCAGTTTTGACCATGCTAAGTGAGTCCCCAGCTTGAGACGTGGACGCTTGTTCCCGTTGAAAAGATGGCTGTCAGTGGAGACGCCTCATAAAAATCTCCACCTACACCAAGTCTATAATATCTTATTAAAAGTTTTGCTGATTCATCTCACTCTTAGGCAACTTTTTCCAACTGGAAACTTCCACTTTCTAAACCACTCACTGTCCCACACCAAATTCCATTGAGAAAATCAGCAATTTTAACATCACTGCTCACAGGCGTTGTTGAAGGAGTTCATTTGTGTTATTTGGTCATTTCTGAATTTTAAAACCTTTGCTCGTATTTACTGACGTGTCACAAAGTTGGCGAACAAAGCAGCAGTAGAGCAGCAGCTCTCATGACCCATGATCTATGGGCTTTGGCGTGGGAGACTGGGAGGTTTGGTTTTGTAGGGGATTTCATGAAATGGGTTAACATTGCAGGCACAATCTTCTACTTGTGTCTTAAAGGGCTAATTTACTATTTTTAGAATGTGGTTGGATGACACATTCTAAGCCTCCAGCTTAAGACAAGTGCGCTTGTTCCCATTGAAAACATGGCTTCCCAGTAGGGACACTGAATAAAATGTACACCTTCCTAATTTATGAAGAGCTTTGCTGCTTTATCTCACCGTTAGTCAACCTTTTCCTACTGGAAACTCAAATTTATGCCACCTTCCAATCCATTTACTCTCCCACACCAAATTCCTAAAATAGACTTTTCACTTTGTATTCACTGTTCCATTAAGCTGGAAGTATGGAAGCCCTCAATTAAATATCTGATTATTTTGCTAGTTTTTCTTTGGCATTTTGAATGCATGTTGAAGCCCTTCCAGCTGCCACAGAGCCAGGAGGTGGCGCTATGCCCTGGACTGTTTTGTGAAGAAGAAAAAACAACATATCTCTCAGAAGTATTTGGGGTTTTTTAATACTAATTTTGGCCATTAAAGGTACAATATGTAGTATTTATGGGTTTATATAACCCAAAATCCACTTTTTTATACATATTATGTGCTCCTGCATTGTCTAGTCGCTGTATAATAGTTTTTGTTTCATTTTCGTAGTGTTTCAAAAAGTCATGTAAAATAACATGACCGCGGACCGCGGTTGCATAGCCACTGTTAGCAGCGAGACGCCATGTTTCTACCGGAGCCTGTAAGGACAAACGCGAGAGAACAAATCAAGCGTCTCTTTACTTGTAGCAGGAAGTCCCGCCTCCTCTCTCTCCGCTTCGTCTGCCACGGCCGCGGTAGCTCCGCCCTCTCCCTCACCTCACGAACCTCATCTGCTGACACGGAGAAAGACGACGAGGACGACATTTGACGTGCTGAGGATACCGTAGCGCTCAGTGAAGGGAGGGGGTGAGCAGAGGAGCAGGTCTTTGTTGTAAATTTCAGCCTCTCCTCTAGATGGCACTATAAACTACTTATTTCCCCTTTAAGGGGTGCTGTAAAGCGACAGATCAGAACCAGAAGTTTTATTCTGATGAAAAGTTTTTCTACTGAACTAAAAACAGCAGCCTCCTTGGTTACCAGTGTGCTAAAAAACGCTGATTTCCTCTCTGGGCTTTGGTGTGGGAGACTGGGCGGTTTAGTTTAGAAGGGGATTTCATGAAAAACCCAGAATATCAAGGAGAGTCTGTCCTGACTGCATCACCAGCATCCTGCCGTCCAAATAAGCGTGGCCAAAAAAGCCCACACTGGAGAGAAATGGATTTATGACGCTGTCAGCTGACTGGCAAAGTGATAAATGCTGTAGTTTGGAGGCTAATTCCACTTTTTTTTTTTGTGTTTCTCAGTTTACACTTGTGAGGGCAGTCACACAGATGGTCCACCAAGTCATTTGTTTCATTTTGCCGCTGCAGACATTCATCAAATGTAAAAAAGAAATTGTTCCCTTTGTGTATAAAAACTTCTTTGTGTGCAACGCGTGCAGCTGTTTACTGCGGCCGGAGGCAGCGGGTAATTAGCCCGCGTACGTGCAGATATGACAATGGATGATGTTAGCAGAGCATTAATGAGCGCATGGATCAGCGCTGACTTTGTTATCACGTGGGAGGGGGAAACAGAAACAGATGCAGCCGCTGCAAACAGACTGCTGCCGCACGGCGGCGGCGTCGTCGCCAGCAGCTTCTCCGTGAAGGGCTGTTGATAACGAGGGAAATACGAGAGGAGACGTTACTGAACCATATGGCAGTGAAACAATAGCCAATGTGGCTATGACCAGATCTCATCTCACGTTTTATTCACTGCTCCATCAAGCAGGAAGTATGGAAGCCCTCAATTAAATATCTGATTATTTTGCATCTCTCTCGCGTTTGAATTTACAAGGTTCCTTGAATGCATTTTTAAGCCCTTCCAGCTGCCACAGAGCCAGCAGGTGGTGCTGTGCCCTGGACTGTTTTGTGAAGTAGAAGAAGAAGAAAAAAACATACCTCTCAGAAGTAATTGGGGTTTTTTTTATACTAATTTTGGCCACTAGGGGGTGCTGTATAGAGACAGATTGGTACCAGAAGATTAATTTCTATGAAAACTATGAAATGTTTTTCTACTGAACTAAAAAAAAATGTATTCAATGTATTCAAAATCATGTTTTTTTTTAGATTCAATATAAGATTTAAAACTGACATTTGCTCTGTAACAAATTTCAAAATTTGATATTATATTATGTATGATACACTGACTTAGTTCCGTATGAACGCCTGCACGATAAGGAAGCATTTTCAGTATTATTTTACAATATTATTGTATAAAAGGTTTTTTTTTCTGAGGCTGCAGAAACCAAACGATATCTATTTTAAAGCAGTTATTCACGTGTACTAGAATTATTTGGGGGGTCATACATTCAATTTCAGCAAATAAACCCTCTTAAATGTTGCACTTGTTTTATTGGAAATCCTTTTAAATGACCGATTCTTACCTAAATGTAAATTATACTGTTTACTTTTATTTCTTTTATGCATTTTGTGTCCTGCATTAATAAGAGTTTATAGGGTTCCCGTCGACATCTTTGGTGAAAACGGTCATAAAGACTAATGTGCACTTTGAAAAAACATAATCCCGTGAAGATTTACTTGCTTTCATTGTTATTAATATTACAATCTGTGTGTGTGTGTGTGTGTGTGTGTGTGTGTGTGTGTGTGTGTGTGTGTGTGTGTGTGTGTGTGTGTGTGTGTGTAGCGAGTGCACCCGCTTCCCCCAGGGACATGTTGCCGATGAAGGAGAGGAAGGCAGACTATGAGTCGACTGGCAATTCCAGTTACCATAGCAACAAGGGCGAGCACACGTCCCGCAAGGACGCCATGACAAGTAGGAATTACACACACACTCTGCACATCTGACAATAAAAAGACACGCTGTCGTGAAACTGGTGTTTTTAGCTGCTCAGAGTTTTTTTGATACACATATTTCACAAAACAAAGAAAAGCATTGTATCGTCTGGTCATCAACATTTGCTAACAGCCAAATTCATCTCGGTCAGGTCGTTATTATTTCACTACTTCTGTATTTGCCTGAAAGGAGCCATGTAGAAAGTTTAGGGACCACTGATGTGGGTCAGTATTTCCCCTCCGGACTTTATTCTGAAAAACATCCCAGGCATTAATCAAATCCTAAACTTACCGTTTTCATTGTTTAACTGTGTTATTGATTGATAATAACATCCTGTAGCTGTGTCTCAGTTCAGTTGCCGCCTGCTTTAAAGGAAGTGGACGAAGCTGCTTCAATGGATTCCTCTTTGACATTGTCTCTGTCGCTTAGCAACACTGGATGCAGTATAAGTCTCTAATGTAAAGGTTCTAATTGTTTCAATATGTGAACTATTTGAATCAAAGTCTGTTTCTTAGATTTAAACATATTCTTTTGATGGTTTCTTGTGGTTGCTGGCCTCCATTTTGTCCAGTGAAAACATTCATCATTGAATCAGCTGAGCTGTGTCCCAATGGGTGGATCTGTCCCAGGAGAGCGTTGTCTCTCAGGGACAGTGCCACTGCCAGCAGGTGGCGCTAAGCCCTGGACTCAGTTTACGTGTGGTGATGTTTTCTGGCCTGGTCTCATATCTCATGTATGAAGTTTCGAGCGGATCGGTCAATGTACGACAAAGTTAAAAGGGCACTTCCTGTTTTGGGGGTGGCCTACTTCCTGTTTGGAATAATCAATGACACAATATAAACATGGCTGCCAGTGTGCAAACAAGGAAAAACTTCACTTCAAATTGAAATCTATGATATCTTAATTATATCGCTTTTTAAACACCAAGACATCTATTTCTTCTCATATTTTAACTGATTTCACAAATAAATAAAAGTAAAACTTATTGTGGATTTGCTTTTAAAAAAAAGGACATTTCAGTCTCACGAGAGCTGTTGTGTGAGTATGTCGCAATATATGATTTCGCAAATACTCAAATATTGCAATATCGTGATGATATCATATCGTGACTTAAATCATTTGAAAATATCGTATTGTGACTTAAATATTGTGATAATATTGCATTGTGGCGTAAATATCGTGATATTGTATTGTGATATTATCGTATGATAATATCGTATCGTGACTATATCGTATCGGGAATTAAATATCGCGATAATAGCACATTACGGAGTAAATATCGTGATAATATTGTATTATGACTTAAATATTGCGATAATATCGCATTGTGGCGTAAATATCGTGATATTTTTGGGGGTGGCCTACTTCCTGTTTGGAGGTCATGGTCCTAATTTTTGATTTCTGTTTTGTTTTGTTTTTTAATTGTGAATTGTGTATCATTCCATATCAAAACAAACACTTTTTGTTTTGAAATTCGGTGAAATATCATCACGAATAATTATTTTTTTTGCTAATTTACCGACATCGTAAATAGCTTTTTTCCCACGTGATCTGGTGGGGACCAGAGGTGTTAGTCCCATCAGCATTTGAGATGAATAATAATGATAACATGTGATGAGTTGATTCAGTGCTCAAATGTCCTCTGCAGGTCAAATCTCTGGTGGCTCTTCAACACTACACAGAGGAGCGTACGTGTCTCCGACTGACGACCGCAAGTATAATCAGGTAAAAACTCGTCCGTCTCCGCGTTGACTACGTGTATAAACGTACAAATACATGTGCCCTAAAATGAATGTCTTCATATACTTCTGCCTGAGTCTATGAATATATTATAAGAATATGTGTTGTCGCCAGTTCTGCTTGTTATTCAGTCTTTTCTGGCTGTAAACTTGCTGCTTCTCCTTGCACCAAATCCCATAGAGAAAAATCAACATTTTTAGCACACAGGGACACAGTCGCTGCTGCTGCTCGCTCCTTCCTTTGGTGTCACTTGGGTAAATCCGGACAAAGGATTCCAAACATGGCAATCACAAATTGACCCTTTTGAACTTAATGACCGAGGCAGCAGTGGATCAACAACTCCTCTGTGTGGCTTTAGGAAGAACAAAAAAACACTGATTTTCTCTATGGGCTTTGGTTTGAGAGAGAGAGAGAGAGAGAGAGAGAGAGAGAGAGAGTGGTTTACAGCGTGGCACACACAGGAGAACATAGACTTAACATGTTAAAGACAGCGACGATGCCCGTCTTTACTGTTGGAGGCCAGCAGGGGGCGCACACAGCTCAGACAGATAGTCTGAAATATCACTTTAATCTCACAGAATCCTCCCTTTCTTTACTGCTTTACATAAGCTTCCACTCAGCAGAAGTGGGAATTATTCATAAGAGAAAAGAAAGAGAGAGATGTAAATGAAGTGATAAACCATGTGAACACCCAGAAACCAAGAAAAGAGACCTTTCACTTTCACTTTCCCTTTGCAAATGTCTTTTTTATTGACGCTTTTAAGCTCAGAATCAGACGCTAACAGCACATCTACACGGAGAAGGAATCCCTGCTCTGCCTCACGTGAACTGCATGGGCTTTTATTGTGATAGAATAACGACTCTATTCAGTCTGCAAAGGTCACTATAAACGGCTTAACTACAAACCTGTATCTGTACACACACATTTACAGCACTGGGTTCTCTTCTTCTCTCTGGTGTCTGCTGCATTCTGATCTGAATTAGAAGCCAATAAAAAGCTTTTCACGGCGTCTGTCTGGAGATGTTTGATAGACACTCACTGTGTGTGTGTGTGTGTGGTCATCATGTGTCTTCTTATCAAGGGAAAGTGATGAATCCTCAGCTTGTTCTTCTCAGTATTATAAAGATGGAAATAGGGATGTATCACATTTATACATAAACTATTATTGCAATAATCCATGACACAATATCAACATGGCTACCGGTGGGCAAACAAGGAAAAACTTCACTTCAAATTCAAATCTATGATCTTAACTGATTTTACAAATAAACAAAAGTAAAAATTATTTAAAAAAAATAAAAAAATGGAAGTTTCAGTCCACTAGATGGTGCTCACTCTCACGATAGCTGTTGCGTGACTATGTCGCAATCTTTGATTTCGCAAATACTCAGTTTTGCAATATCGTGATGATATCATATCGTGACTTAAATACCACACTGTGGCTTAAATATCTTGAAAATATCGTATTGTGACTTAAATATCATGATAATATCGCAGTGTGGCATAAATATCGTGATATTGTATTTGGGTTATAATCATATTGTGACTTAATTACCATGATAATATCGTATCGTGAATTAAATATTGTGACTATATATCGTATCGGGAATTAAATATCGCGATAATAATGCATTATGGAGTAAATATCGTGATATTGCATTGTGACTTAAATATTGTGATATTATCGTATTGTGAATTAAATACTGTGACATATCATAAATATCGTGATAACATTGTATTGTGACTTAAATATCGCAATATCACATTGTGGCGTAAATATCGTGACATCGTATTGTGAATTAAATACCGTGACATATCATATCATGTCTCAAATATCGTGATCATATTGTATTGTGACTTAAATATTGTGATAATATCGCATTGTGACATAAATATCGTGATATCGTATTGTGACTTAAATATCTTGATAATATCGTATTGTGGTGTCTCTGTTTGCCGCGTCCTTCATATGAAAACCGGCTGTGTCAGACCGGACGGAGGGAGCGTTTGTGTGTATACAGCTGCAGTGCAGGGGCGGGCGGGGACACGGGGAGTTTATTCTCTTTTAAAGGAGTTATTTAAAGGAGCAAAACTCACTTCTGAAACTTAGTGTGGTCCTTTATTCGCTCAGTGTCGCTGCTGTTGTCTGTCATGATGTGAGCGGAGTCACTTCCTGTGTGCAGCAGTGGAACGTCGCCATTAACGACCTGTGCTCTTCTCACAGGTCTCCTGTCAAGGTCTGCCGTCGGAGCCTTACCCTCCCTTCCAGAACCCTCCCCCGCCCGACACCGGCAACTACGAGGACCAGGCCTTCTACGAGAACCAGGTCCACGTGGGAGGGCGCCCCCCGCAGGGCGACCTCAACATGCACCTGCAGGGCCTCAAGTCCACCGGCAACTACGTGGACTTCTACTCGGCGGCGCGGCCCTACAGCGAGCTCAACTACGAGACCAGCCACTACCCAGCTTCACCGGACTCCTGGGTGTGAGACGAGGAGGAGGAGACGGAGGGACGGTCGACGGTGAACGAGAGGACAAAAAGGACAAAAAGGACAGTCCCGTCCTCCCCGTCCTCCCCTGCTGTTCCTGAGTAGCATCGTATCGTAGGCAGCGGGACGGCAGAGGAAGGAGGACGGAGCACAAGAAACCAGACGTGAGGAGTAAATCTAAAGACATTATCGTCTTCTTCTTCTTCTTCTTCTTCTTTTGTTTTTTTTTTACACGGAGCGAGGACGAGGACCAGAGCGGCCACGCATGTGCATGCACACACACCAACAACAACAAATCAACAGACGGACTATACATGCACCTGAAAAAGCCTCTGGATACACAAAAAAAAAAGAAAAAAAAGAGACGGAACGTGACGGACGAAGACAGGAAGGGGGACGACGTTATGAACTGAGGACGAAGAAGGACAATGAAAGTGGGAAGGAAGGAAGGAAGGAAGGTTTCGGGGAGAGTGCGAGCGAAGACTCACCTGTAAATATGTCGTATAGCAAACGTGGCTTTTAGTAACGTGAAGCACAAGAGGCAGAGCTGTAGGACGCGTAGGACATGTTTGGTTTCTTCTGTGGCTTCAGCGTGGTGGTGTTTCCTCCTCCGGGCAAAGAACATTTCCCGAGATATTTTTTTTGGTTTTTCCCTCTTTTATTTTCTTTATTTCTCCTTTTTTCCGTTTGCGTTTCTACTTTTTTAATTCCGGTTGTATAGTAATCGATGTACATTGTACATTTTAAAACGGAGACGCATTGTGTTTACTGTACATTGCACTATTTTCCTGTGTCGTGTCAGGCCTTTATTTTAAAAATATTTTTTGTGTGCGCGCTCACCTCCTCACCACAAACACTACTGGATAAACACCGCTCCTGGTCCAGCAGGTGTTGGTGCTTCTTTGACTGTCCTGCTGATAGTTTTTACACAACGCGACGTAGCATCGCTGCCAAAACATTGTCATGTTTTAATATTTTACGCCCACAAATCCAGTTTTTGTTCCTTTTGTTCCCTTTCTTCACGTGAACTGTGTAAATAACCGTGCCAAACGAGGGTTCAATTCCCGCCTCGGCTACAAGGAGGGGAAATAATGCGAGGAGGCGGAGCTAGTGTCGGGGGGTGCGTTCAAGGGTCCAAGTTCAGCTGAACATCCTCACGGTTCCAACAATGCCAGTTTGTAAATGCTTTAGTTTTTCTAAGCTGTGTTTTACTGGGATAAAAAAAACTAAAAAATCTAGCGTCTCACTGCAACCAGAACGACGGAGGACGAACTTAAAAAAAAAAAACATTAAAAAAACAAAAAAAAAACGATGACCACGGGGGGGACTGTGACCAGGGCGGAACCTCGCTTCCTCCAAAGTTGTACAAAACTAGTAGATTTTTCTGTGTGTTGTAAAATAATCCATGTTTGAAGTACAAGAGGTTAAAAAAAAACAAAAAAAACACTTTTCTGAGAGATGGTCGGCAGTTGTAACTTCATGGTTAGACGAAAGTGTTAATAGAGTCTGGATATATATTATATATAAATATAAATATATACTTTTTATGTGCAGATGTGGATGTCACTTATAGCAGCAACATTATGGTTAAAAAAAACTTCTTGTTTAAAAGAGAAACACACACACAAAAAAATAATGAATAAAGAAAGAAAGAAACGGTGACATGTAGGGACGCTTGTTTTTGATTTTCTGGTCCAAACGCGCGGACGTTTGACGACTTTGTGTCGTAATGTCGTTGCTCTGTGGAGTAGAGTTAGACCCCAGGAAGCTGCGTTGTCATGGAAACGTGACTTTGGACTCGAGTCAGACTTGAAAGCTTTTCCACATCAGCAGAAACCTGCACTCACACACACACACACATATCACATGATCGTCTGCGTACGCGTCGATTCTCTCCTTTGCCGCCGTTTTAAGACGAAGTGCTTCTTAGTTTAAATCTGATAAAGAATCGCAACTTCCTGAGATCGCTCGTTCAAAGACAAACTTCCCTTCCTCTCGCGCACCTGATTCAAACGAGCGGGCGCGTTAGCTTAGCTTGAACGACGAGCTAACCCGCTCGAATCGTGGCGTGTTGGCGGAAGGGAAACGTTTAAAAACACACGCACGTGGACTTTAATCTGTCTGATGCGGCTCCTGGTCTGTATGTTTTGTAACGTTTAACAGGTTTTTAAGGTTAAAATCAGCATCAAACGTGACCGTGTTTGCCGAGCCTCTTTGTTTGAAAAGACTCGCAGGTGACAATTAAATTAAAGGTAAAAAGTTAACGCACAATTTGACTTCTATAAACCATAGAAAAATTGGGATGGAAAGTGAACGAATCGACGTCCACGCGTCTACGGAAAACTGCGTTTCTCGCACACGAAACTCCCCAATTCTGAGTCTTTGTTGTGAATAAATCTTCTCTCCTTTGTTTTATTTCTGTGACGGAATTAAGACTAAACTTGTTAATAATTTAACACACACACACACACACAACCTGTAATAGTTAATAGATAATAAGCAGCATCTGGAAAGTGACGACGTCGTGTATGTGCTCGTGATCCTTAGGCACAGAAACCTGACTGTATGAAGATGAAAACGTTGGTAAAGTTTTTTCTGTTTTTTTTTGTTTTTGTTGCTCGATCAAACGTGTTTTAAAGAAACAAAAAAAAAAAAAGAGAGAGAGAGAATTGTGAATCTTTTTATTGCCTCAAACAACTGCTCCAAAAAATATAAACGGACCATCAAAGGAAATCTGATTTCATGATGTCGTTTGTTGTCTTTAAAAATTCATTCGGATGCTGCTGCTGCTGCTGCTGCTGCTGTTGCTGCTTTTCTCCGTGTGTTTACATCATACACAAGTGTCCTTTTTTTTTAATTGAATGTTTCCACCAAGTTTTACTCTGAAGTTCTCTTTTAGTACCAATATGCAAACGAAGCTTCGGTGAAACTGGTCGGAGACGCTTCATCCATCACAGTCACCGTCAGTGTTTGTGTCAAATTAAGGCAGCCCTCCACTGGGCGGTGCATTCAAGGACGTGGGGGGGGGGGGTTGGGGGGAGAGGCGGTGATGGGTTGCCAGGCGGGCAGTTAAGTGATGAATTATGTGTGCGGAAAAAAAAAAAAAAGAAAAAGAAGGAACTTTGTTTCCTTCAACGTTGTTTGAATTTAAAGTTGTTATTATTGGGAAGTCGACTCTTATTAAGATGCAATCACGGGCGCAGAGAGGTGCACTGTGGGGGTTTTCTTATGAATAAACATGTTGTGTTTACGTTCAGTCTTATTTTACCCTGACGTCGCACAGAGAAAGTCTTTTCTTTGACACTTGATTTTCTTTACATCCAGATTTAAAGGTGCCATATGTAAGAATGTGGCCAAAAACGGTTACTACATTCAAATTCAAAACACCGAGGTCTTTTAGGTTTTTGTTTTCTGACGTAACTGGTTCAACCCGTGGTCGCTCGGCAGCTGAGACTCTACTGACTGCAATGGTTGGTAGACGGCGGTAGGTGGCGCCACATGACGCCAAAACAGTCTGCAAAAGATTTCTTTTAATGCAAATATTTTGTCTGTACTGTTGTTGTTGGTGAGTTCAGTTTGTTATATGAACATTATTCCTGTGTCTCTGTGACAGTTGCTTTAGATTTATTACATAATGCACCTTTAAGGGGGGAAAAAGATCCTCTGTATTTACTGGTGGTATAGATTCTTGAAGTGTTTCAGCTCACCTTAGAATACTTAAGCAAATGCAAGACTCTTTTTAGCACTTTGTTTCTCCAGTAAACACCATTTTGGGCGATTTTCGGACAGCACACGGCACTTTCCGTGTCCACTGCTAACTTCAAATGTCCCGTTTTGTGAGTGTTAGACGGTCGTTCTGTGCGTTCCTGTGTCCAAGCCTCGTAAAAGTGACTTTGGACTTTGTTTTGGCAGCAACGCGACACAAACTTTAGTCAGAAAAAGGTCGCCTCGTGACGCGATAAAGCTGCAAACACGTTCTTAAAGCGGTGTCTATTTTATCACAGGAGTGTTTAGTGAGAGCGATTCTGCAAAAACATAATTTATAACAATGTTTTTTTTGTTTTGTTCTAATGTCGCACAGAAAAGCTTTTAGATTGTGTGGTAACAGGAAACCCGCTCTGACTTTCACAGGTGACATGACCGCCCTCTGGTGGTCGTCAGAGCCGCTGCGCCCAGCACCAGGTCAGGGTGGCAGCCATTTTACTCTGAGAGGCTGGTGGTGCCTGGTCCTCTGCAGACTCCATCATCATCATCATCATCGTCATCATCATCATCATCACAGTCAAAGTGTGAGGTGAGGCATGAAAGACGAGTTAAAAGAAGTTTAAAGTTCCCGTTTGTTCTTTATCTCAGACGCTGAGATTTCCTTTTTTTCATTCTTGGAAAGTTTTTCCACGTGAGAGAAATGTCAGAAATGTCTCTACAAACCGTTCTTCTTATCTCAAATGTCCACGTTTTGGATTTGACACTTTGTTTTACTGCGTTATTCTTGGAAAGTGAGGAAACGGCGATATGATCTGCAGTTATTCTTAGAAAATACACATATTTTTTATTTCAGTTGCACTTCAGTTTGCGACGTCCTGACAATTAAAAACACACAAACACTGATTTTGTAAACATTTAGATGTTGTTGATTTTCAAAATGAACAGGGAGAGGCTGCAGAGACAAAAAACAGGATTTTGTCAGTGAAATTAGAGCTGAAACAATTCATCGATCTATCGGTTTGAAGCATTTTTCATGATTAAAATAAGATTTTTCATTCTTTCAGCTTCTTAAATGTGAATATGTTTCTCCTTAAGCTCAGCCGTCCTTTCCTCTGACGTCTGCTGCAGCCGACGCTCGCAGATTCTCTGGTGTAACTTCAGCTTCCTGCCTTTTCAAGTAGCACCAAACCCCATAGAGAAAATCAGCGATTAAACATCGACTGAGCGACGGAAACTTCTCAAACAAGTTCTGCGATAAACCAGCAGCTCCTTTTGTAAGCGCTGGAGTAATAACGCCAATTTTCTCTATGGAGTTTGGTGTGTGAGCGGAAAGGGTTCACACACCAAAGACACGTTTTCTTCAGACACTGTCGTCTTTATTTTAACGTTAAAAAATGACTCATTGGTTACATCAGGCAGTTTAACCGATTCTTTGGCTCCTGAACGAGTGAAAATTCAGCTTCTATGAATAATATATAATACTGTGATGTCATCGGCTCAAAATGAAAGTCCAGAAACTTCATATTTAAAGGCGCCGTATGTAAGAATGTGGCCAAAAACAGTTACTACACTCAAATTCAAAACACCGAGGTATTTTATGTTTTCGTTTTCTTATGTAACTGGTTCAACCCGTGGTCGCTCGGCAGCTGAGACTCTACTGACTGCAATGATTGGTAGACGGCGGTAGGTGGCGCCACATGACGCCAACACATGATTTGCAGTCTGCAAAATATTTTTTTTAATGCAAATATTTTGTCTGTACTGTTGTTGTTGGTGAGGTCAGTTTGTTATATGAACATTATTCCTGAGTCTCTGTGACATATTAGGAGGATTTTATGATTTAGATTTATTACATAATGCACCTTTAACGTTTGAATTATCAAAAAGAAATTGAATTCACCCAACAAAAACATTCTCCAATCCAGTTTTCATCTCTGACAAACAGACGATTTCTACACCATATGTGGATTATTATTATTATTTCCCCCGGCCATATCCGCGTTTCCCACAATGCATCGCAAACTCAAGTTCAAACAAGGCAAAGAGATGTGTGAGAATCACGTTTCTGCATCATGAGCAGCAGCAGCAGCAGAGCGTCAGACGTCCTCCTCACCTCCTCCTGGTCAAAGGCCACAGTCTCTGCCGCTCCTCCTCCTCCTGCCTCCTCCTCTCCACTCTCTTCATCTTGTAATCCCATTTGGGAATCTGCAGCCGGTCGGCGTTCCGGCTCCGCCTCAGTTTCTCCGGCACAAAGAGCGGCGCCGGGGCTTTGCAGAGCCTGACCTTGGGCACCACCACGCCGGGCCTCACGCTGCTCCTCCTCAGCATGTTCAGCGGCAGGAGGCTGGCCCGTCGGAGCGCCATGGTGGACGCCGCCGCCATGTCGCTGAGCAGCTGGGGCTGCAGGCTGGCCCGGCGGTCCCGCGCCTTGGGGATCAGGAGGACCCGCGAGTTCTGGAAGAACCTCTTGTAGTGGTCGAGCCGGTCGGGGCCCAGGTGCTTGAGCTCAGCCAGGCGCTGCTTCCTCAGGATCTCCTGCACGGCGTGGCGGCGCTTGCCCAGACACGGCGGGCTGCCCGGACACACGGTCCGGCAGGCGGTGGCGACGAGCGGGCTGCAGATGCCGGTGGTGACCTGCACCATGTGGTCCAAGACGCCGTCGTCCACCGGGTTGACCTTGTTGTTGATGTAGAACGTGTACGGGCAGCAGGACACGGAGGCGACCGCGCGCCTCCAGCAGGACTTTGGTTCTCGGGCCTGATCGACCAGCTCCTGTAGGAGAACATCATGTCGTTGTCATGTTCATGTTCTGAGGTTCTACCTGGAACCATTTGCTTCTGAAAAACTTTCCCCCGAAACTAATCCGAATCACGTGAAAAGGGTTTGTGTTAAGGTCGGGTCATTGGTGCAACTTTCATTATTATTGTATGAAAAAGTCTTACATAGATCTAAATTTTAACAATTAACTGTCACTTGTAACGTCCGCTAAAATATAAACCAAATCTTCACGTCCACTGAGTTGTCTCAAAGACTACATTTTTACTTTTTAACCTATTAAAACTTATATCGATCAAAAACATATATATCTATATGTAGATATATCGTTAGACCTGAGGAATCCAACACAGCTTTAAATTTCATCCCCTCAACCCGTGAATGACTTTTCCCGGAGGTCAGTGAATGCATCGTAATGATGGGGCCTTGTGATTGTTTGGTAAATTAAGACACACCCGAGTGTTTCCTGATAAAAAAAATTATTTTACGTATACAACAGGCTAACAACTACATACCTCGGCTTTTAGCTAGCTTAAACATGCTTTTGTTGACTCTGAAATATGGACGTATGAGATTTATTTTATATCAGTTTTTTTGTTTGGCGTACACAACGGGCGGCGTGCGTAGCAGCCAGAGCTAACGGCTAACAGCTAACAACTACATACCTCTGCTTTTAGCTACTTTCCCGAACGAAAGGGTTTTTAAAGGGTTCTTGGTAGCACCAATGGTTCCAGTAAGAACCATTTTGATCCAGAGAACCCTTTAAAACCCCTTTCCTGAATAAAGGGTTTTAAAAGGGTTCTTGGTGGAACCTTTATGAAAAGGTTCTACGAGCCGAGGAACCTTATATGGTTCTACTTAGCACTTTTATTCCTAAGAGTGGAGTTTATTATGTGTACGACATGAACCAAGCTAACGAAATGTTTTGAATTGTTATTGCAGTAACTGTTTTCTGTATTTTCGCATAGAATCACCTAATATTTGTGTATATATGTACACTACCGTTCAAAAGTTTGGGGTCACCTATACACGTTTTCCGTTAAAAGTCAGACTTTTATTCATCAAAAGAGTTGCAACACGAATAGAAAATATAGATTAGAAGAAATTATGATGTTTATTTAAAATAATCATTTTGGCCCTTTGGCTTAGCAGTGCTAAGGGTTTTCTAATCATCCAATAGTCTTCTAACGCCATTAGCAAACACAATGTACCATTAGAACACTGGAAACTGGCCTCTATACACCTATGTACATATTCCATTACAAACCAGACGTTTACAGCTAGAATAGTCGTTTACCACATTAACAATGTATAGAGTATATGTGTATATGTGTATATATAACCTGGATGTACTGACCTCTAACATGGGCCACTCCAGGGAGAAGGAGTCGCAGAACTGCTCGGCACACGGTCTCAACATCAGCCGGTTCATCAAGTTTGCCGTTTCGTAGCGACCGGTGAAGAGAGCCCACTCCCTGGGGGTCAGACTGCGGCCGAGGTCCCGCGCCTGGATGTCAGCCCCTGGAAAACATTCATGGACAAAGTGGAAGTGAGGACGTCTGTGAGGACGTCTGTGAGGACGTCTGTGAGGACATCTGTGAGGACATCTGTGAGTGTGAGGACGTCTGCAAGGACGTCTGCGAGGACGTCTGTGAGTGTGAGGACGTCTGCGAGGACATCTGCGAGTGTGAGGACGTCTGCGAGGACATTTGTGAGGACGTCTGTGAGGACATCTGTCTGTGAGGACGTCTGTCTGTGAGCACGTCTGCGAGGACGTCTGTGAGGAGGTCTGTCTGCGAGGACGTCTGTGAGGACGTCTGCGAGGACTTCCGCGAGGACGTCTGTCTGTGAGGACATCTGTGAGGACGTCTGTCTGCGAGGACGTCTGTGAGGACGTCTGTCTGCGAGGACGTGCGAGGACATCTCGCAGACGTCCTCACAGACAGACGTCCTCACAGACAGACGTCCCCGCAGACGTCCTCTCACGTGTTTAACCCTTTAAGTTACGACTCAACCATTTGGTCGATCACACTTTAAGTCACTATTATCTCATTGAAAAATGCATCGAGCTGAACTCACTAACACTTAATTATTAATGTGACAAAACCAGGTTTATTATGAACAGACATCTCAACCGTTTGGTAGAGGCCTGTATCTGTAATACTTTAGGGTCTAATTAAAAAAAAAAATATATATATATATTGATTGTCGTTATTATTATCATAAGTAAATTTAAAAAAAATATATATATATATATATATAAAAAATGCAAATAAATTATTTTTCCTTTGCTTTTTTCTTGGTACGTTCCTTTGTGTCTCGACCGCCTTTAGCCCCATTCCCTACAGGTAAGGGGCGTGGCTACACCTTGTGTGGGTGTGGCTTAACGTCGTCCAAATCATACAGAACAAGATCAGTCAGCAAAAAACGAATAAATGAATAAAAACAAATCAGAATCACGTGAAAAGGGTTTGTGTTAAGATTGGGTCATTGGCTATTTTAATCATTATTGTATGAAACAGTCTTACATAAGGCTAAATTTTGACTTTTTAACGTATTAAAACTTTGGATATCGATCAAAAACCTATATATCGTATATATCTACTTATATATATATACATGTAGATATATCGTTAGACCTGAGGAATCCAACACGGCTTTAAATTTCATCCCCTTAACCTGTGACTGACTTTTCCTGGAGGTCAGTGAATGCATCGTAATGACCGGGCCTTGTGATTGGTTGGTAAATTAAGACACACCTGAGTGTTTCCTGGGTGTACTGTACACAACGGGCGGCGTGTGTAGCAGCCGGAGCTAACGGCTAACAGCTAACAACTAACAACTACATACCACATACCTCGGCTTTTATCTACTTAAACAAGCTTTTGTTGACTCTGAAATGTGGACGTATGAGATTTATTTTATATCATTAACAGCTTCTGGAGGGAAAACAAAGAAAACGTTGTGGATAAAGTGCAAATTAAGCCTCTAGTGTCGCTCACAGACTAAAAGTGTTAACTAACACTGACTCTGGTGGAGAAACAGCGTCTGTGGTGAGTAAACATTTACGTTTATTAATGTTTACGTGGTGTAAATGACAGCTGACTGAGTTGTTTATTTCATAGTGAAATTGTTATGTGTTGTTTAGTCAAAGGAAGTTAATTAAAGGTTTATTTTGTAGTTCTTCCTCATGTTTACCTTAACCAGGTGTACTTCCGGTGTTTTCTCTCCATTGTGTTTGAACTGCTATGTTGTATAAAGTACTTAAAAGGGAATACCTGAGTAAAAGTACAAGTATCTCACCTTAAAATTTCACCTTTTACAATATTACTTGAGTTAAAGTCTTAAATTATGTGACATTTACTGTAGTTCAGTATCAAATGTAATTTTCTGACCTAAAATGTACTTGAGTTTTTGACGTAAAAGTGAGGAGTTGGAATTAAGCGACGGGAGCTCAGTGGTGGAGTGAATCGTCTTTCAGCTGGACGGTTGTGGGTTTGATTTCCCAGCTCTGCCAATGAGTCCTTGGGCAATACACTTTTGGTAGTAAATGAAGAGAGTTTAAAAGTAAAGTTGCTGGAAATATAAATGTATGGATACGTGAATTTTGTCCTTGGATGATATGGATGACTGGTCTGTTTCTAATGTGTTCTCTTGGGTTTTGGACACTTCTTAACTCCTTCTGTCCAGACTTTTGAATTCTCGGATACCTCATGTTTTTCATTGTCCGCTCACTCTGTTAAATTTGGATTTTGCCTGCAGTCTCTGCTGAGTTGTAGATCCACGTTAAAGGTCCACTATGTAACATTTAGGAAAGCTAACTGGTACAAATGTAATGCTTTGATAGCGCTTTGAGTACAAAGAATAGTTTGGGTTTTTTTAGCCATAAAATAAGCCTCTTTTTTTGGACTTTGGGCAACGTCTGCCATCTTGCTCCGCCATCTTGCTCCGCCATGTTTCTACAGCAGTTTCACATTGTGAAGCAGAAGTTTGTTAAAAATGTAATGTGTAAATTGCAGCTGCATTTGTTTTTTACTTCCTGTGACGGATAACCTTTGACCCACTACTTTCAAAACTGCATTAACTGCACCCGCCCTTTCCTGTAAAGCTATAGATAACAGATCGAGCAGATAACGTAGCTAAAACTGTCAAATTAGCATCGCAGAGGACAACGTGGCGAAGTTATCCTTGGAAACTGCACTTGCTTGAGTTTCTTGAAGATGTTTGAAGACGTGAGAGGTGAAACATCGTTCGTGAAATTCAGGAAAGTCCACTTGCCTATACAGTATCTCCACTCGTGAGTTTACGTGAAGAGCTATCGTTTTACTACTACACATTGAAAACTGTTCTTAAGAGTGCAGGTAAACATACCGGCTAACAGCAGAGCCCGGACACACTCGGCACGGCCCTGCATGGAGGCCTTCATCAAAGCCGAGAAACCGTGACAGTTCCTCCTCTCGATGTCCAGCCCGGGGAAGTAGTTCAGCAAAAAGTAGGAGATGAACACGTGACCTACAGACGAGAGGGAAACACAGACGTGGACATACATTATCTCCAACATAGACTGCAGTTGAACTTCAAGTCTGATAAAACTTAAACGTTTTGATATAATCTCCTCTAGGGCTGCATGGCAATGTATTGATGCATCAATATCATGACCATAGACTAAAGGTGAATTCCAATTCCTTGCTTAATCCTCAATCTCAAAAATGCTCTCCCTCTAGTGCAAGTGCTGTCCAGATTCTCAGAAAAATTAAGTTGAGGGTCAAGTTTAAGGGCTGTATCGCCCTCAATATTGGGATTTTCAGAGACCACCCTTGGGAGCAAGGGCTACCCAGAATGCATCGCTTGTTTTGACATAACAAAGATGGCGCCGAAAGCAGCGAAACGAGTGCGATACAAATGAAGTATTTTCTTTGTTAATAGAGATATAAAAATTATGAAAACTATTGTATTATCTTAGTTTAGGCCCATATTATGGATTACTGACGTCATTGCTGCGTAACATTTATTTTCATTTTACGATCTTTTGTCAATAGTCGGCCGGTGCGGACACGCAATCGTTTGCTATGGTTTACTTTTCAATAAGTCGTGGTGTGTGGTAACTGTCAGCTGAATATTTGTATGAGTATCATCTTATAACTAACTGACAACCTAATAACTTGACTGACAAACGGATCAGAATAAATAATCCTGACGTAAATGTGTTCTTCTTCTTCTTCTTTTTTGGAGTTGACAGACTGGACGCAGCTTTCGCGTTATTCTGTCCCCTACAGTCTGAAGACGTATCTGCATTTAAGGGGTGTCCCATTTCTAAGTGACTAAATAACCCTCAACACTTGGTTTTGAGGGTCAGTTAAGATTAAGGGTTGAGCTTGAGGGTTAATTTTGGATATTAGCATGTTGTGAAATGGCAAATTCTTAAGAGTTTGTAAAGTAAAGTTTTTGGTTTTCCCTCCCATGCTGACGATGACTCGACTGAGACCTGGTCACTGTTTCCCCTCAAGGTTTTGCAGAGAACTCGGTCATGAAATGTGATCAATACTTTTTTTAATGGAGCAGAAAATGAAGAGTCGTCCGCAGCTATTCATCACAGGTGGCAGTGAGCCGTTTGTCATCGTTAGCATGTGAAGGGGCCGACGCTGCTGTGTCTGATACATGTGGCTGCATCACAGGTGCAGCTTTTCCATCGTACGGTTGTTTCAGGTGCAGCTGAATCATTAGAATCGGTTAATTAAATACAACTGAACAGGCTGTGATTTAGCTCACCAGACTCCTCTGTTAAATGTTGAGATTTTAGACGTTTCCTTTGCTAAACGTTGGAGATTAACGCAGGTTTTCAGGATGCTAACCGATCTGCGGTTTCTGCATTGTTCGGTTTGATTCTTGTCGGGCGTCGCACTCGTGACTCTTCCAGTGACGACACTCTCTGACCAGTCGATGGCCGGCAGTCTGTTGACGTCACGTTTTAGTGGAGCTGAAAGGATTATTCGATTACTATATGAATCGTCAACTATTTTGATAATCGATAATTTGTTTGAGGCTTTTTTCACGATTAAAACAAGATTGTTTTAGCTTCTTAAAATAAGAATATTTTCTTAGTTTCTTTGCTCCACAGAACAAAGAAATCATTAAATCTGAATCATTTTGGTTTGTGGACAAAACAAAACATTGTAGAACATCGTCATGTCCAGGTTTGACAAACACAGATCGTTCTTTTAAACATTTTCTGACATTTTATGGACCAAACTATTCGATTGATCGAGAAAACAATCGACATACTATCACTGATGGAAAAGCAAGAAAACTGTATAGTTGTACTAGAGCTGTATTTTTCAGGTGGAAACCTGTATTGAAATGATACAGCGGAATCCCTAACCTCAACCATAACAAGTTAATGCCTAAGCACAATTTTAATCTCATCCCTAAATATTAATCAGTTCCTCAGAAATGAGGTTCTGCCTCATTAGGACCAGGTTTTGGTCTCCACGAGGACATCCAGTCCTGACAGGGTTAGATAAGGTTTTACCTGCTTGTGCTGCTGTAATGAGCGCCGTGTTCCCCTCATTATCCTGCCAGTTGACGTCCAGATATGGGCACTGAGAGAGGGCAATGACCACGTCCACGTAGCCATGGTAACACGCCACGATCAGACCAGACTGGGAAGGAAAAAGAAAAGCAAGAGTGTTTTTTTTTTTTTTTTGTCTCTGCTATAGATTTTTGTTTGCCTCCTAAAATAAAAGACACTAAAACAGTATGTTTTCTCCTGGACACAGTGAGGCTCGGCACATATTTCCACACAGAGAAAAATCACAACAACAACAACAACAAATAATAATAATGCTTGTCAATCACCTGCCAGCGCACAGGTAAACAGTTATGGAATAGACTGTAAACACAGATGAGTCATGAACTTCCAGCTGTCAGAATATTAGCTCTTGTTAGCAGAGAAATAATTGGAAAATTTGATTTGTCTGAGCCCAAAATATGTTTAAATCCTGTCCAGTAAAGCTTTCTGTGTGTATTTTAGCGGCAAACACATGGTGATTGCAGTTCACAGTTTGGACACTAGGTGGCACCAGGTATACACAGGTGTTAAGTAGAGTTGAACGATTTTCTAATTCGATAATTATTTTGACTGGAATTGTGATGTGATTAGCGATATCATAGGGAATGTTAACTATATTGTTATGATATTCGATGGGATAAATTCTTCTTGTCCCCGCCCGCCCCAGAGTTGCTGCTGTATACAGTCAAACTGCTCCCTCCATCAGGTCCGATAGTTTAGCTTGAAGGAGGACACCGCATATGTAAAAATGTGAATACGGCTCAGTGACCGCAGTAAAAGTCTCTGGTCGGTGTCTTAAAGGCGGAGCTTCTTTCTTGACACTGGCTTAACCAAGGCTTAAACAACTGCTCTGCACCCTCCTTTAACCTTTGACCTGGCAGAAGCTGCAGTGACTGCAACTGAGACGAGTTTGTGAGCGGGTCACTGTCAGAAAACACAGCTTTGTTGTCAATTAGAGAACAATATAACGCATCTTTCCCACCAGAGGTCTCAAAGTCGGTATTGTTTTAGGTGGTGTGTGCTCTTGTGTATATAGGACAGGTGCTGCAGCCTAGTGGTGTGGCTGACTGGGAAAGCATACGCTCTTCGGACCTTGTTTCCTTTGCATTTCTTAGTTTATTGTCAGTATATCTACGTAGTACAGGCGACTGGGAATCCCAGAGAACCTCACGATACCAATGATATCACAATGATTCTGTGATAATATATCGCAAGACAATCATATAGTGATACATCGTGATATCTGTCTCGGTCATCACAAGATTGACTCTCGCAAATGGATTAAAGCAACAGGATTCCAAGATCACTATAATAGCTCACATAGAGTGGTCCTGTTGCACATAAATGTTAGTTATGGAGGTCTACTTACATATATTAACTTGTTTTTATGGTCAAACACCTCCTAGTTGCTGTAAACGAGCCGATAGAAATCCTCTTTTCTGACGCTGTTCGTCAGCCGCGATGTTTCAGAGTGAACTTTCACCCTCAGAAGACAGAGTCTTGTGATTGGCCAGTACTATTCAGCACACCCACTCTCAAAAGCGCAGCGCCCCCCTCTGGAACGGTGGATGCACTGCTCCAAACATTGTTTTAACAGTGTTTAGAAATAGCTTCTTCACGACTCCCCGCCGCAGTCCCTTTGACGACCTTTGACCCAGAGTCAGAAGACACTGTCGCTCGTGAAACACCTCCACCGGAGTAGTGCCCGGAGCAGGACGATCGCCTGTTGAGGAGAACCGATGTTTACGTAACTATTACGGGATTTTCAGAGATCTCGTTGAGCCCCGAGATTACAATAAAACACAGCATTCTCAGCAGTGGCTTAACTGTTTGTTTAGAACCTTCAGGGCTTCATAAACAAGGTAATGACGCAGATACACACTAAAAAACAGCGTTAATAGGAACTTCAGGTCTAGGTCCGCTTTAATAGAAACAGCCTACGAATGCGTGGAATTCAAACATTTCATCAAAACCACTTACTCGTCTGTTCCGGTCCGATTCCCTCACTTCCTCTTTGGTCACTCCCTGTCTGATCATGATCTTGACGATGATGGAGTTGTTGTTGCTACAGGCCTTGAAAAAGGAGATGAACTCGGGACTCGGCGAGCGGTACAAGTCTGAGGCGACCGACTGGTCCGGAGGGTAGAAGGAGTCGTCGGAGGCGACGCTCCTGGTGTCGGAGTTGTCGGACAGGGCCTCAAAATCCAACTCCTCAAAGTCTTGGTAGACGTCGTCCTCGTCCTCCCAGTAGTTGCGCGTGTAGTCGACTTCGGTCGCGCATTGATCGATCGATTGGTTGACCTCCGATACCTCGCTCTCGTTGCCGTCTTTGTCGACTTCAATGACGGACAATGACGGTGTGTTCGTCGCCGCTTTGTTGGTCTTAATCTCGTCCTTGCCAAACCGGACTCCTCCAGCGGCTCCATTCTCTCTAACCTGTGAACCATCGCCCTGGTCCTCGACTATTAACACCATTTAAAACCTCCTGCACCCTGGCGCAATTGTTTAAATTGCTGTGGGGTGCCAGGAGAACTGTAGAAGGATCTAGACTTTACGCTATAGAGTCCATCCTACCCAACCGTGAATCCTGAGAGATTCCTTCTTGTAGTCCTTCGTTGCCCTTGTCAGGTTCAGGAAACAAGGGTCAGTGATTCAGGTTCCGGGGCAGGAATCGGGTCATTGCCGTCACTGTCAGTCATCCCTCATGGTTGGATAAATGTTCAGCTTTCAGTAGAAGTCCTCAAGTCAATATCACCAGGAAAGGTTCGACCATGTGCGAAATTTGGAGTCGTCCGTCAAAAAGTCCCAAGATTTCCTTATTCATGATTCTATCAGCGTCACATTTTGTTTGACAAATCCAAGGCGATCCATAACCCTAACCCTAACCCTACTGAGACAACAAAAAGCCTTGCGTCGTACAATCATGGTAATCCAAATATTGACATCTGGCACTTTGAACTCCTGAATTCTTGAAGCCTTATTTAGAAGTTAAAGCTCACATTCCAACAAGTTGTCCTTTTGGAAAGCTGACGAACAGGCGGTTGGGAATAGTTCCTAATCCCACGTTTCCCTACAGAGGAACGTTGTGCTTGCTTTGGCGGTCAGCGGCAATGGGATGAGAAACGTTTTCTTCAGCCGAAGCACTTTAATCCATTTAGTGTCTCTCTCTCTTTCTCCCCCCAACTCTTAGGATGCAATCCTCTTGTCACTGACGAGACAGTATGAATGTGTTTTATTTGTTGAAATACAAGGAACTGTGAAAATTTAAATTGTACAAGTGCAGAGGGAATGCTTGAACTCTTTAATCTGTAGAAGAAAACGAGCACCAATGTGTTTCTCTTGAATTGCAGAGAGAGACGCAAACAAAGATCAACAATGATCCAGTTGACGTTCTGTTCGGGAGCCTCATTGTGACAGAGATATCCTTGTTTGAGAATTAAAGTCATTAGTACAGTCGGTCAACCCAACCCCCACCTTCTGCTGCTCTTAACAGCGCCAGATTAAATTGGATTTGTCACTCATGTGACCTAATCTGTGTGCAGAGTACAGTGGGAGGAGTGGAGGTCAACCTATATCATGTTGATACTCAAGTCGGCAGTTTTTGTGTCTGAAGTCACCCAAGACACGGAATCAAATTCTGGTTGTTAAAGTGATTGTGTGAGGGGAAATGTAAAGCCCTTGTTTGGCCTTTAGAGTCATTAGATATTATTTGTCATCATCATAGAGCCATTGCTGTCATTGAAAGTTTTTAGTAAGTGTTTTTGTGAATCTACTGATGGTGCAATATCACAAACTGGATATCTGTCCATTGAACGATGAAGATTTGAGTCATTGTGAAACAAATATTGTTCTCCCAAAAATAATAAACAGCACAACCATGACTCGGTTAAAATGCTTTTGCTGATTTTTATTGACATTTTTGTAGTCATAATGTTTGGATTGTATCGGATTTTACATTTTTATCTGTCCGATATCGATCGATCCAGTGATTTTGACCAGTATCGGACCAATACCGATACAGACCGATACCGATAAGCATCCGTAGTTTTTAGGAGGACACCAGGCTAGTTTCAGGGTTGACGTGTCCTTTTCATTATTTGCCAGTAAGAAGCCAACCGGAGCCGAGATCGAGCAGATTATTCCAGAGTTTTCGTGTGTTCAGTGGTTCCCTAATGAAATCCTTGGCGAAGCATATTCAAATAAATTAAATAAAAAGGTTATCGTTAATTAAATTGAAGGTAGCTAGCTAGCTAGCTGGCTCGCTCTCAGTGAAATAATGGCTGACAAATAGGCGGCTAAAAAGATCCCTGTCTACAACATCCTAAAAGAGATTATTTTGTAGAGATTTTATTTTATTTGTTTAGCTCACACAGATACAGGAGTTTGGGCCACTGAGCAAAACACAAATGAAGAATTTCAAACACCAAATTGACAACATAACACAATTTAAAGAGGGCGACGGCAGTGGCTGAACAATTCCTCTTTGCTGTGATGTAAAATCCATACTTTTCTCTGTGGACTGTGGAGCTTGATGTTTAATAACAGTACTGTTGTTAGCCCTGCCATTTAACATAGCTGTAAAAAAACCATCCAGTTTTAATGACATGTAAATGTAAAATGTTAACACTTTGGCACATCTGGTGCTCAGATACAGTTTATACAGTGATGTTCACACTGTCTACATAGAATTACATTTTCAGATTATATTGTTTTGTTACCTTTTTGAGTGATAATCTCATTATTAAAACTGTTATTAAGAGGTTGCTGTCTTTGACGCCTCTGGGAAAAAAACAAGCAGGGTTAGAAAAAGTCTGAATTAGCTGGTTTACTGCTTCACACTGTTTGCTTCTAATCTGTACTTGGCTTTCAAAACGGTTAAGACGGCGCATTAAGCCTGCAGGATAATTGGATTCAGCAGAAATAACCACACATCCTGTTTCCCATGAGCTACGTTTTCCAACCGAGTTCCAGACATTATTAGCAAATCTGGCTGCGTCAATGCACCAACACTCTCAGTATGTATTTGTATGTTTATTCTTGTTTTGAATAGGAGACAGTTGGGAGTTCAATCCCCTAATTTGACTATAGGGAGTTTCCGGGAGAAGAAAAAGGAAAATACCCAGACATCGTTGTGACCAAAACTTTCTTTAGGAATGAATAGCTAATGTACACATGGAATTAAAGTAGGGGCTACAACGACTTTTATAATTGATTAATCTGTCGATTACTTGGTTGGTTTGTAAAATGTTGATTCCAAACCTCAAAAACGGTTGTTTCAATAGTTATTAAACGGAAGAAAACGCCACTCAAAAGAGGTCAAATACAGTGATTTATTTTTTTTCCCCCATATTAACTGAAGCAACAATTAGTCGACTTGAAAGTATTTACCTTTATGTTACAGTACATGCCAATGTCTTTCTCTTTTTGCACATATAAAAATAGAAATCATTTGCTTCTACAAATTGAAATTCCGTTCAAGACCATAATCGGAGGAAGTGTCCAGCTCAGTTTGAAAACAAGATACTAAAAAAAAAGGTCACTTCATAGCATCATATACATATATTCATATATGTACACATTCATACATATATATATATATATATATATGAATAATGTCAGCGTGTTCCACACAGCAACACTATGGCCGGCAGCACTAAAGTTTAAGTCACTCACAATCCCTATTGATAGAAAAAAAAACAACAACAACAAGTATTAAAGTGTTGACTCGCGTTCAAACGGCAAGAAGTGAAATGCATGACTTTTTTTTCTTTTTTTTCAGTGAAATACGGAACACGTCTCAGTCTCAGTGAAGGGGGAAATTAAAAACACACAAGCCCTGCTATGTTGACCGATTCTGAAATGATTTCCAAAAACTCGGTGATAAAGTGCAACACATTAAATTATTTTTAAAAAAAAATTAAAAAAACACCTCCCTGCAATAATATAAAACAAAATGGCAGGGACTTGTTCCAGTTAGTGAATATTTTAGATCTCACAGTATCTGCACGAGCAAACACAAACGTCACGTTCTGTGTGTGTGTGTGTGGGGGGGGGAGGGGGAGGGGCTAATCTTACTGTTAAATGTTATTAAAGCTGCAGCGACATTCATACCTTTTTGTAAAAAAAACGAGTTCACATATAACGCGGAGTTTGTTTTTCCCCCGGCAAAAAAAAAAAAGACAAGACATTGATATAAAACTGACGCCTGTCACAGTGGGTTTTTGTGTCTATACTGAATCTGAATACATGAAAAAACAGAACACGCATAAATATGAAGATTTTTTAGCAGCTGTATGTGCAAGAAAGTGTCCTAACCGCTCCTATTTGTGTAGGTTATAATTCCATCAAATGAAGGACATTTTCCTGACAAAATTAAACCCGGAGGGTTCAGCAGAAGGAATAAAAATCAACAAAAGGAAGCGACTTAACGGCAGTTTGAAGCACAAATGTTGGAAAAGACAACGTAACGTCGACTGTATATTTAAAAAAATGTAGGTCGTTCTCCACGTGTAAAAAGATATTTCTGTTTTGAAGCCTCGTAAATTTGCAATTTGACCGTGATTTGAGGGAATTGACTCCTCAGAAAAATGTACTTGTACGTGTGACATTGTATTTTAAGTTAAAAGTAGAACCAGTGGAGTCGCCCCCTTGTGGCTGACCCCTCCTTCCTCTGCTTCACTTTCCATGACGATTGTTTGACAGAATTAACTTCCTGTAGAATCTGTAGAGTACGTGATTGTTTTTTTTGCAATTCCTCTGAACTCCTCAGGGGGGCGGTAGAGGTTGCACACTACAGCTTTAAATGGTTTTAGTTGGAAGATACCACTTTTCTCTCATCTGATACTAATATCAGTCCAATGCAGTATTTTTTTTCTTTCCTTTTTTTAACATCTTAATTAATAAAAGTACCAAAGTGTTGACAACGCGTCGTTCCAACAGTGTAACAAAAATATTCTGCTCCATTTTAAACAGCATTTAAGTGAAATTAAGGGATTTTGAGATCACATTTTTTCTTCAACTGTGATTTTGAGCAACATCGAGTGAAATATCGACTCATCCCTCGTTCTTAGCGTCCGTCACCGACCGAAAGCTCAGGAAGATTGTGTTTTACATTAAAACGTAAACAATTATTTAAATAAAAATAAAAAATAAAAATAATGTCCTGAGCTGCGTCCAGACTGTCTGAAATAAAAAAAACACACGTCTAATAAAAACAAGAAATAAAATCACATCCTAGCATCAAATGTCCCTCCTGCTTCTGACCATTTTTGAGACAAAGCTGCGTCCGTCTCCCACTCAGACAAACACATGCTCACAGTGACCTAAACGTTATTTCACAACATTCAAAGGGAAGCACAATCTGAGGTAAAAAAAGAAAAGAAAAAAAAAGCTACACTTAACTGACCTGACTTCATCTCACACCTGCACAAATGAAAACGTCACCATGCGTGCGTGTGTGTGTGTGACGATGAGGCTGTGGTTCTGCCGACGAACCTTGTTCAGACTTTAAGTCGAGACGCGTTAAGATCTTTGTCTCCGAACCCTGAAGGAGAACCGAAAAACTCGTGATTTTTGGAGTCGACAGTGAAGTTAAGAGAGGAACATAAAAAAAAATTAAAAAATAAAAGGTTTCACTGCAGATCGAGTCGACGCCTCTGGTCCCACAGCAGCGTCCGGTTTACGAGGAGGAGGCGGAGCTGAAGGAAGACGCCGTCGAGCTCCTGCCCGCCTTTCGTTCATAGTTCACAAGTCTTTGTCCAACTAAGTATCTGGAAGAGGTGAAAGAAAGGAAAGACAGTTTTTATCACTGAAAATCCTTAAAAAAATACATTTATTGGCAAATGTTCACAACAAAACAAAAAAAACCAACATGCTTGTGTTGTTTAAAGGCGCCATATGTAAGAATGTGGCCAAAAACAGTTACTACATTCAAATTCAAAACACCGAGGTCTTTTAGGTTTCGTTTTCTGACGTAACTGGTTCAACCCGTGGTTGCTCGGGCAGCTGAGACTCTACTGACTGCAATGATTGGTAGACGGCGGTAGGTGGCGCCACATGACGCCAAAACATGATTTCAAAACATAAACATGATTTGCAGTCTGCAAAATATATTATATTTTTAATGCAAATATTTTGTCTGAACTGTTGTTGTTGGTGAGTTCAGTTTGTTATATGAACATTATTCCTGAGTCTCTGTGACATATTGGGAGGATTTTATGGCCAGTTGCTTTAGATTTATTACATAATGCACCTTTAACCATGCTTTAAGGTATGGTGTGTAACATTTAGAGGAGGTTTATTGGCAGAAGACAGTGATTTTTCCCTTTAATCCTTTATTTTTTTTACCACAACTTGAAGCAGGTGAAGCAAAAAATAACCCTCAGAAGCCATCTGGGTTTACGCTGATGTTGAAATCATCGCCCGAATCCCAGCTCGACTTCTATTACTAAAGCAATAATAATAATAATAATAATGCATTTTATCTACTCAACAGTGGGCGGAGTCGTCGTAGCACGGCTGCGTGAAACTGCCTCGACGTCGTTTTATACGCAACACAAACGAGTGACCTGTAAAGCAGCTGTTTTCTGTGTAACCGAATCATTAGAATCAGTTAATAATCAGTTTTTAAAAAAAGGATTTGTTCACATAATCGCTCAGTACTTCACTTCCTGCATGAACTGAAATACGACTCAAGGTGGTTGTGATTCTGGCTCACGATCGATACACCAGAGTCCTCTGTTAAATGTTGAGATTTTAGACTTCTAAATGTCAGAGATTAACGCAGGTTTTCGGGATTTTCAAGTCTTTTTATCTGATCTACAGTCGCGCTCACGACTCTTCCAATGACGATACTCTGGCCCGGCGGTCTGTTGACGTCTTTTTACGACCTCGCCAGAGTAGGTACTAAAAAAAAGTATCGCTGTGTAGTTTAATTTAGCCCGTTTGTGGTGTTTCCTTATCACACAAGTGTTTGTCGGAGTTGACTTTTTTGAAGTTGCATCGCGTTGTACTGACTTGTCGTTTTTGATGTGTTCGTATAAGCGCTTGAACTGTCGTATCTGGAAGGAGAGAATGGCCAACAGCGCGACGACCATGAGCAGGAACGGGTAGATCCTCCTCTCCACCAGCGTCTGCATCTCTGGCTGCACGCCTGAGTCAGAGTCGAGGGAAAGAAAAACACAACAAGTAAATCAAAAACGGAACTGCACAGTAAACTGAAACCCTCAATTCCAGGAGGAGCTACCAATTAAATTCATTCATTTAAATGCAAATCTTCTCTTGGTTAACACCAGAAACAATTGTTGAAAGTCAAATTGGCTGTTTTGGACAGACTTTGCATGAAAAGCAACAGCGAAGATCAGAGACGAGAGTATCTCTGCTTTAGTTTAGTAAAACACCACGCTGAATAACATTAAGACCAAAAAGTTTTGTTTGATTATTGTTTTAGTTTCTAACCAATGGATGGACAAAAAGTATCTGTGAGCATCTGTGACGTCACAGTAACGATGATCTTTGAGGACAAGATCTTAGATGGATGTACGGACGGACGACTCGTAAACATTATGTTTAATAACGTTTTTACTTGATGATCTGATATACGATTCATAAAATCATAGATCCGTCTTTTAACGTGCCGTTTCCTGTTTCCCGTGCGTCTCGCAAGATCTTCGAATCACGCGAGACCTTGGCGTGACCACAAGTTGAAACAAATCACAACTTTGTGAATCGGAATTTAATCGATTAAAATCCTCAACGTTTCCCACGACGTCAAAAGGAGGAGATGAATCTTTTCGTTTCTCTTCTACAGTCTTTAACCTTCTGTACGACTGCACTCACCCAGCAGTGGTGTAACGCCTTTAGAGATGGTGTAGGGCACGCAGAGAGACAGCAGCAGAACACAGATGACCGGAGCAGCCAGCCTCCTCAGGATGAAGTAAAGGTCGATGTTTCGGATTCCGTTAGCGTAAACCTGCAGCGGCGAGAAGGTGGATACGAAAACGCTTCAGTTTGAATCATTATTAAAAAAAAACAAAACAAAAAGAGTAATAGCTTGATTCTTTTTGTCCTGAATAATGACGTAACCCCAAGAAAGTGGCCACAGTTCTGACCTGTTCGATGACGGTCTTGAGCCACCACTGTGGGCCCATCAGTGTAATGGCAGCTATGATTTTGGCGTGGAGCACGCCGAGCGCCCAGTCCTGCAACACACAGACGTCGACAAATCGACAATCACAAATTACACAGATTACATGTCCCATTTGTTTAAGTGTGGCCGTCGTATGAGGTACAAACGCAGAGCCAAGAACCAGCCTGGAGATTAAGAATAAGAATATGTTTAACAGCTGGAAATTGACGTTTGTAAACCCTCAACCTCCTGCAACGTGACATGGAGAAAATTTGCAACTTTAGCTCAGAGAGACATCTGATCTTTTGCCTTGTCCCTTGAGATTTCAAAATCCAAAGATAAAGCGAACATGGGCATAGATTTTAGAGCTGCAACTAACGATTATTTTCGTAATCGATTAATCTGTAGATTATTTTCTTGATTAATCGATGAATCGTTTCGTCCTTAAAATGTCCTTAAAATACGTTTTTCAGTGTTTGTCAAACCTGGAAATTATGATTTTCTCGAATGTCTTGTTTTGTTCACAAACCAAAATGATTCAGTTTTAATGATTTCTTTGTTATGTGCAGCAAAGAAACCAAGAAAATATTCACTTTTAAGAAGCTAAAACGATCAGAAATCTTGTTTTAATCATGAAAAAAGCTTCAAACCAATTATCGATTATCAAAATAGTTGTCGATTAATTTAATAATTAATTAATCGATTAATCGTTTCAGCTCTAATAGATTTTATTCACTCAGTCTTTTGTAAAATGACTGGAATGTGTTTTTCTTCAGTCTCTATGATGCAACAGCCAGCTACAAGGTTTACCGACATTTGGATTTCAAAACAGGAAAACAGGACAGGACCTACCTGCCACGGATAGAAGAGCGGCGTCTGGTCCAGTGGGACTCTGAGAGGAGCCACAACGACCAGCTCAAACAGCAGACCCAACAGCAGAGGGACCACTCCGGCTAACAGCACGGCCACCACAAGCGTCTTTATAATCTGTTTGAAACAAAGCAACGCGTCTGAATACAGCGGTTTTGCCTCGTTTTAACGGTACACGGGCTTAAAGGGGGAAAAACTACGTGTATTATTGCGTTACCATGAGCGTCCACTCCTGGACTTTGAGCATGATGACATTCGGCCCCTGTGGCATCCAGGACAGCATCACCGTGGCGGCTCGGATGGACAGCCAGCAGACGTACAGACCGCTGGCTGCCGTGTACAGCTCGTGAACCATAGCGCTGCCCATCCAGAAAGACATCAGCCAGCGACCCACACACACTGGAGGAGGAAGAAGAAGACGGACACATGAGCAGAGGAAGAGTGAAAAGCAGACAAATGCACTTCCTGTCTGAGGCCACAACTCACCTGGCAGCGTAAGGCAGAGCAGACTGGCCAGTAACAGCGTCATGCACATGAAGACGACCAGCAGGACGATCTAAACAAACACAGGAACATGTTCAGCGTCTCTGCTGCAGTGGTTTCCCACAGACTGGGATAAAAAGCTTTTACTTGACATTTATTAAACAACATAATCGTTTGTGGTGAAATGGCAGTAAAAACATCGTCCCAAATGTTATAATACTCAATTTGTTTTGTGAATCGGGTTGTGACGGGAACATAGCTCTAATATGTGGTGTCTTAATAAAGGAGTTCAAACGTGTCATCTTGTCACTTCTGAGTTTACATTTTGCTTGTTTGGATTTGCTGGAGCGGCACCATCTTAACAAATAAAACATCAGTCGAGCAGCAGCTCCTGTGTCCTATGTTTCCAGCCAGTAAAGGTGACATAATAGTGTATATTTAAGGTATTGTAGACTAAAGCAGGCGTACATTTTACATTTTAAGGACATAGCTTAAACCCTTGCTGTGTCAGTACTTCACCGCCTGAACTTTTCCTTCACTGGCTGCACAAGTTTGACTCGCGTTAATAGGATTACGTCGTTGGTCACCTTGAGGGGAAAGTGGATCGGTCGATGGTACGGCTGGAAACCCACAGGGCCGCCCTGCTGCAGGATGGCCTGATGGGCCGCGTGAAGCCCCTCCCCTAAGCCGGGGAAGCGGTTGTTGTTGTGGCGAGCGGGAGGGTTGTTGTTCATCAGGTTGTCGTCATCGTCGTGTTCGCCGAGCAGATACGAGTGAAGGTCACTGTGAGGAGCCACAAATGCAAAGTATAATAGTAGATGTTTGTGTTATTGTAAAAAATCAATCCTGCCGACTGCCGCTGAAAATGCTATCACACTATTTGAATGTGCGATAGCGTGTGTGTGTGTGTGTCAGGCTTACAGCACGTATCCAGCTGTGAACGTCCAGGCGTGGACGAGCCGTTTGAGCCACTGTCGAGTGTGACCCTGCTCCAACAGCGCCGGCAGAACCACCTGCAGCAACAGCAGCTCCAACGACAGCTCGCTGACCGGGGCGTCGCTGCAGTGACGGGAAAAACAAACCTCAGTTTAGCACAATTTAGCCGTCACTTCATTATAGACGACTATTTTCTTTTTAAAACGGTGAATGCTGTTGATTTGCTGCTGTCAAACCCCAGGTTCAGTGTCTAATGTTTCCAGTCATACGTGTGGAAATATCGATGTGATTCTTTCACACGTTTTCTAGTCAATCTGTCTGTTTTTAATCTTTAATTTGGACCTCGAGTCAGTGCCAGTAAACTGAACTGAGAGCGACAATGAGGTGAAATTGACGGCAAAGAAGTAAATGGTGCTTCAATGCTGGTCGTGGAGTCGCAGCATCAATTTAATATCAATGTAATATTTATTAAAATCATCTTAGGTTCTGCTTATCCAGACTAAAACGTGACAAAACTCAAACATGTTTGGGTCCCTTTGCACCCTTTTTTTATTTAAGATTTATGTGACTGTTTTAAATAACGTGCATAAAATGAAGTTTGAATCAATTTACCAAACATGTCTTTGAAATGATTCCTTACAGATACAGCTGTTAATTAGTAGTATTGTGTACGACGTAGCTTTTGTCACCACCAGCTCCCACGTTGATGTTAATGCGTTACCTGTAGAGCATGACGTTGTAGGGAAGGAAGGTGGGGAGGAGAAGTTTAATGATTCTGATGGGAAGCCAAAGCATCAGCAAAACGATGGAACCAAACACCACCTGGAAATAAAGGACACACAAGTTAAGTTTCTCACGACAACTCAAATAGTTATGATACATTCGCATATTTTTCCATTTTACAGCGCTGCTGTAACACAAATAATTCCTCAGTTTTTGGGATTAATAACAAAGTCGGTCCATTTATATTCTCCATTATATTATATGCACATTCACAAAGAGCTTTTATGAAATGGAAACTTGTTCCAGTGAAAATGATTTGAAGTGCCTTTTTTTTTTTTTATTCAATATTGAAATGTTATTTTAAATCCCATTAACTCCATAGCGAGATCTGAGAAGTTAATCAGGTACACTGATCATTTAAAACGGCAGAATATTTTTTATGTGCTATATCTATGAATACTTGATTTACTTTATTTCATTAAAGTTAAACTTTTCTGGTTCGAACTTTTCTTGACGGGGATAAGAAAAATGACTAGTGCTGGGCACCGTTAACGCGTTTCCATGACAGTTGATGGGAAAAAGACGTGCGTGACGCCATGTTTACGTGACTCCCAGATTGTCAAAATGAGTCTCTAAAGTAACGCTAAACTTTAAAAACAGAGGCACACATACGCGGCAAACAGTTACACTGGTTTTTCGTAGCGCTGCTCTTTTCGCTTTAATAAACCGACTGCTCCAGTTCGACTAGGCGCACTAACGGCGCTAAAGGAGCTAACGCAGCTAACAAAGCTAACTGGTAAACAGTGCCTGGACTCCGGTGCTACGGCACGTAAACATGACGTCGTGCGTCTTTTTCCGGTCAGTCGTCATGGATAACGCGTCATGCATTAGCGTGCCTTAGCGGTTTACCAGTTAGCTCCACTAGCTGTTAGCTCCTTTAGCGCCGTTAGTGCACCCTCAGTCAAATTTTTAACAATCGGGAGTCACGTAAACATGACGTCACGCGCATCTTTTTTCAGTCAGTCGTCATGGAAACGCGTTAACGTGTGTTAACTTTGACGCCGTTAAACGCGGCTAACGTGCCCAGCACTAAAAATCTTATTTTTAAGTAAACAAATGTGACACCTGTGTTGATGCCAGTGAAGGTTTTAGTGGCAAACCGAAAAACAAAGAGGCTTTGACTGACCACAGAGAGAATAAACCTGCGCAGATGTCTGTAGATGGGCAGGTGGATCATCTCCTGCACCGGGTTGAAGTCTGGGTCGTTCAGGTTCCTCAGGAACCACAGCACGCCGGGCCGCAGCACCTGGCCACAAACACACATCTTGTTAGCAAGAGTTTGAGGACTCGCGGTTAGCGATTAGCGACTGACTGTGATTCCTCTGCGTTACCTCTCTGAGCAGGAGGATGAAAGAGGCAAAGTAGAAGACGTAGACCATGCCGACGAGCCAGTGGAGGAACATGGTTGTGCCGGGAGCGGAGTCGAAACTCTGCTCCCTGTCTTTCAGCGTGGCATCAAACATCTCCTGCAATTAACAAAAGGACAGGCGTTTTTTTTTTTTTTACACGTAATTACAGAAACGATGTTCCTGTGAATGACTAAAGGAATTGTAATCATCTTTTTTTTTGGTATAAACTACATGTTTGTGTGATTGAATTCAGTCTGTTATTCAGGGGTCAGCACAGACTGTGACTGCACCATTCTGCATAAATTGCCTCACCAGCGAGCAAATGTCGAGCCACCAGCCGCAAATCAGTGGGAACAAGCCGATCTCCATGACAACCAGCAGGGACACCTGTGAAACGACACATCCCAAAAATCACTTTCTGTTTCCATAATGATGATTCTCCCCCCCCCCTTAATTACTGTGTCAAATGAATGTTTTTAGTTTAGTTTGGTGAATTTAAAGTAAATTACCTTGACGACAATGTAGCAGACACCCAGGAGTCGTCTTGACCGCTGAAACTTGACTAATGAAGCCATTAACTGCAGGGGGATCGGTTAAGGACTGACACACACAATATTTCAGCAGTGTTTTAACTAGAGCTGCAACCGACGATTATTTTCATAATCGATTAATCGTTTGGTCCGTAACATAAAAAGCAAAGAAACCAGAACATATTCACATTTAAGAAGCTAAAACAATCAGAAATCTTGTTTTAATCATGAAAAAAAGCTTCAAATTGATTCGCAAAATAGTTGACGATTCATTTAGTAATCGAGTCATTGTTTCAGCTCTAGTTTTAACTTCATCAATTTAGCATCTAAGACATTTGGCGCCAGGAACTCCCTTTGCCTTGTGTTCGCTTGCATAACTATTAAATCTTTTATGGATGAGCTAAAACGATGCTCTTCACTGTAAAAGGACTGTAAAAATGTGAATGAAATTGTTATTCATCTGGTATCGTTAATGTAGCTCTTCAGTAACTGTCTTGTGATTCGCTCAGCGAAACTAGCGATTCTGTCGCTCTCGTTGCGTAGTGGGAATGTCCAACTTATGGTGGACGTTCCTTCAAAAAAGAAGTCCCCCCGCAACTCAGATTTCCAACTCGTAAAGTGGGTAACCAAATGCCCCGCCTCTGTGGGAATGCAGCTGCAGACGGGAAGTTTTTCAAGAATAAAATTGTCATCTTGCTCTCGGAAACCGTAGACGCATTCTAAAAATAACAAATAAAATAATATAACACAACGCTATTGACTTACAAAGATAACTTTTCAACCACAATTACCCTCTCGGTATCCCGAGATAAAAAAAGCAGAAGTAATCTGATGAGTGCAGAGGATACGTGGCAGACCATGAGCGCTGCAGCCAGGAGGATGTATCCCAGTATGGTGGTGACGAGGCCATCGAAGTGAGACGCTTTGATCTGCAACCAGAGATGAATTCCATGACTGCATGGCAAACTGAAATACTAGTGAGAAGTCCCGTCGGGCATTGCTGTGCACTTACATAGTCCTCAAAGCCCAGTCCGACCACGGAGAAATGACCGATGTGATACGGACAAAAGGCTGGAGGAGAGGGAAACGCAGAGGGTTTAGGGCTCATGAATGGACAGAAACGATGTAGTGTACATCATTGTTTACATGCAGGTGTTTTTTAACCTTTAGTGAAACAAAAGGTCCTGAGATAATGGCTGTGTTTACATTGTTTAACTTACCAAAGACCAGGATGAAGAGTGTGTTCAGAGACACAACCCAGAAGACGTGCTCCTGCAGGAAAAGTTAATGCCGTTAATGACTGCATGAACTTATCATATCCATCTTTAAATCTCTCTTGTTAATCACATAACTGTCCAACAGGCTTCAAACTTGACACGTGATTTATTCTTATGATTATTTTTGAAGGAAAAGCCCATTTCCAGTGTTCTAATGGTACATTGTGTTTGCTAATCGCGTTAGAAGGCTATTGGATGATTAGAAAACCCTTGTGCAATGATGTTAGCACAGCTGAAAACAGTTTTGTTGGTTCTTTGACCAAAGCAAAGTTTGAAGAAAAATCATTATTTCTAATCTTGTCAATGTCTTGACTATATGTTCTATTCATTTTGCAACTCTTTTGAAATGAAAAACACAACAAAAGTTGTATAGGTGAGTCCAAACTTTTGAACGGTAGTGCATCGCTTTATGCCCATCTCATCTCTTTATTTAATGACGCACACGCACACACACACACACACACACACACACACACACACAATAATAACAGAATACCTTTTAAGGCACTTACCAGGAACACGAGGGAGCCATCCAGCCCGAGCATCTGTGCAACACAAAGAAGAACCGCGTCAATGATACATTTATAATACGCAGCATAAGATCGTAAAACTACTGCTTTTAACACATTTACAACATTTAACATACAAAACATGAAATGAATGTACCGAGCCAAAACCAAGTCCGCTAAAATGAACCACCCTGAATATGACAAATAATTCCATGATTAATTCCACAAACTTGTGTTGCATAATTGTAAAATCACATCACGGCACAAAGAGGTTACAAATGTGTCATCTTTTGAATGTGTTTAAAATCCAGTTCGGGTTTTACCTGGGTGACGCACACTTATCACATAAGGCAGGATTAGAACAGCAGATCACGGTAAACATTTCCTTTCAATATCATAGACTTGTGGAGGTTTAATTGAGTGAGACTTTTTAATGAGGTTAAAACTGACGTATTTTTCCCATGTGTCCCTGCTAGCAGCTGTGTTTATGTCAGTGCCTCATACAACTACACACTGTTAAAAGCAAACTACAATCTCCTGAGAGCTCTTTCGCCCCCAAATTCACCTACAGTCTGTATTTCAAAGATAAATAAATGGACTCTCACCCTTTCCCAGGTCAGCTCCTCTGCTGCACGGTCCCACTCCAGAGCGTTCCAGTTCAAATCTTCTGCAAAGGACCAGCAAGGAACACGAACAGTAAGAACACAATCAGAGGAACAATATCCCTCGGTACAACACAATGTTTACAGCAATGTTAAGGATAATTCACCGCAGCAAATCTGCAGCAGTACGTTTAACTTTTAAGAATGACACGCTCCTGTGGTTTTTACGCTCACACTGACCCTGTCCTCCGTTATTGGCATCGGCGGCATCCTCCTCCCTGCCTTCCTCGTCCTCCTCCTCCTCCTCCTCGTCTTCCTCCCTGTCGTCGTCCTCGTCGTCGTCCAGCTCGGCCTCGTCTCCCTGGTTGCCGTCTTCGCGTGCGGGAGCCAGGCCATCTGCGGCGGGATCTGCGGGGCGCTGGGCCGCGGCGTCGTTCCCCTCGGCCTGGGCGTTGGCTGCAGCGTTGCCACCTGCCGCCTGTGGCATCAGAAAGAAAGTGAGTTGGAGCTAGACTATTGCTAGGGATGGTACCGCTGAAACATACTCGTTCGTAGGGGTGTGCCAGAAAATAGATTCACATAAGAATCGTGATTCTCATTTACTACGATTCTGAATCGATATAAAACGTCCCAGAATCAATTTTTTTTGTAAAGAGTAGTGCTGGACACGTTAACGGCGTAAATGTTTGCGCACTTTAATGCATGACGACTGACCAGAAAAAGACACATGTGATGTCATGTTTATGTGCCGCAGCACCGGAGTCCGGGCACCGTTTACCAGTTAGCACTGTAAGCTGCGTTAGCTCCTTTAGCGCCCGTTAGCATGCCTATAGTCAAACTGGAGCAGTCTGTTTATTTAAAGAAAAGAGCAGCGCTACAAATCACCAGCGTACCTGTGTACTGTGTATGTGTGCCTCTGTTTTTAAGGTTTAACGTTACTTTAAAGACTCATTTTAACAATCTGGAGTTTTGTAAACATGACGTCACACGCGTCTTTTTCCGGTGAGTCATCATGGAAACGCGCTTGCGCTAACATGCCCAGCACTAAAAAAGAGGCACTTTTATTTCTGTTACTTATGCTATATGTGATATTGCTTTTGTGCAACAGTTACAGCAATTCCATCTAAGCATGGATAAATGTTTCAAACTTAATAAATCTGAAAAGGACACTTTAACGTCTCCATTTGTCATTCTGTGTTGCAAAGCAGACTGGAGTAGATCATCCTTTGCACACCTATAGACTGAAGCAGAAATTGATTTTGAATCGAATCGTAGCCCAAAGATCGGATCGAATCGTGAACATTTCCGACATCAACTCTTGGTGAACTGTAAACACTGTGAACTATTTACATTATCCAATCAACTGTGGTTTATTTGAAGTTGTTGAGGCAGAAAAGTGTCCGGCGTTAATGTCGCTCACCTCGTTAGCTGGTGCGGGGCCGTTGGGCTGGTTGGGAACCAAAGGAGGTTGATTCTGCTCCAACCACTGGGGGGCGCCACCGTGTACAATCTGCTCTCTGAGCCACACCAGACTGATGAAGGCGCACAGCGTGCAGGTGACCACGAAACAGCCCTGGAGACAGTCGGCGAGTAGGTTTTGTCTGTAAGAAGAGTGGACATATCAGGGGTTATTCTTTTTTTTTATTCCAGCGTTAATGAGATGTTACACTGCAGATGCAAATGACTTTACAGCTTACTGTGGCACAGCTCGCTGTTCCTGTTAACTAAGCAATTAAGTGAGAGTGAAAAGAAAAATAAATAAAGAAAATAATCACTTCAAACACTCCAGAGAGTGTGAAGAACAAAAAGAGCTGCAAAGTACAGTGGTAGACGGAGAAGGCAAAAACATAAATGATTAAATAAATAAGAAGAGAGAGAGAGAGTAATATATTCTCAACTTACGTTGAAAGCATGTCTAACGGGAGGGTAAGGAGTGAGCTCACGGAGCCAGTAAATAAACACTTGTAGATACGACCTGTAAGAAAAGAAAACTTTGTGAGAATTGAACTGAAATGAAAGAAAATCAAGAGTTTCAATACACTTTGGCTGCACTGACATTAACGTTATATTGTGCACAACTCACACGGCAATATAAGAACACACACACAAAAGAATCCACAAAGGTTTTCTGTCAAATTGGCTTTTTATCCACACGAAACCGGTGTTTAAAGAGCGCTAAAGGCAGCACATCGATCAAAAATCTCAAAATACCACACTTGCTTTTATGTCTGCACAACCAGTGTGCAACTTTAGGAAATGTATGATGTCATAGTCCGTGTCCTGGTGCGTTGTCGTCTCATGCCGTTTTTTAATGTCATCTGCTAATTTTGGTGTAAAATAGGTAAACGGACAAAAGACCACGGCAACAAAAACAACACTGAGGTGAAGCTTTATTTGAAGTTTTTGTAGAATGACAAAAAGTTAATTTCAGTCTTTTATTCAGGTTGAATGTCCCTGGATGTTTTCCTGTGAGTGCATCACCATGAAGGTTTGAATATTTGTCGCCAGTAAAAACAATAAAAACTTAGTTCCACTTGAGCAAAAGCAGTAATTCGACGTGGCTTTAAACATTTTAAATGTAATTGCTGCTGCAGGCCCAGTGAAACGGTTGAATTGAAATTCGGTTTGTAAAAAAACACCTTTTCAGTGTTTAAAAAGCTAATTTCTTTTTTGTTTATCGTCAGGGAATGAATGCACAATGTTGTCAAAAAAGTCAAAAGTAATCTTCTATTGTTTTGTTCATACAATGATGGGATTGATGGGGACTTACATGCTGTGAGAGGCACCACGCCCAGCCAGGCAAAGGCCACCAGTGTGTAGTGGAACCAGTATCTGATGGCTGTACCGATGCTGGTGACCAGCCCTGAAAAGATATCTTGGACAGGCAAGCGAGACGGCATGTCTGGAGAGTAGACTGCAGAAGAGATGAAAAGCAGAATGAAAACATTAATCCAACGTGACGCAATAATGCGGAAAATATCTGGAAGATTGAGTTGTGTGTGTGTGTGGAAAAACACACTACTTACTTGGAGTAAATGCAAACCGGTGTTTGCATAATTCACAGTATTCTTTCCTGCTGTGTTTCAGCCACTGCAGTAGGCTGTGAAAAGAAGACACCTGAGATATAACGTCATGTAAACATGCGTGTCTTTCTTAACTGTAAACATAAATATAGTATACAGCATACGTCATATGCTAAGATGAGAGAAGAGAACTTTAAACGTCAACAACAAATGCAGAAAAATCACCAAACGTTCTGTACGGCAGCTTTTAAATACGTATATTTTCACATTTTAAAAAAACCCCGGTCAGTGAACGCACCATTCCTGATGGATGAACTTGATACTGCCAGTGCAGACACACGGGTGGTACAGCGGTTTGTCCTGCGTCCCCTCTGATCGACACACCCGGCAGATGTCTGCTGGAGAGACGACACACGGCCACATGACATGAAAACAAGGCTGCCAACAATTCGCTACTGATAAACAAAACACACTGATTAAGAAAGTAATCAACAGATTCAACAACAACATTTGTATGATGTCCTCTGGCTACAGAAAGCAAAAAATACTGATTAGTAGTTGATGATTAAGCTTCTGTTTGGTCCCTAAAATGTGAGAAAATTGTTTCCTGGAAATGATAATGTCCTCAAATATCTTGTTTTGTTTTTGAAACCAAATGTATTAAGGTTTCTTTGTTATATGGAGCAAAGAAACCAGAAAATATTCACATTTATAACATAACATAACATAACAATTATTTTCATAATCAATGAATCTGTTGAGTATTCTCTCGATTCATCAGTTGGTTGTTCAGTCCATAAAACGTTGTTGATCTGTGTTTTCCGAACCTCGAAATTAAAAATGAAAACTAAACTTGTTAAGTTTTAATGATTTCTTTGTTTATATGGAGCAAAGAAACGGGAAAATATTCACATTTAAGAAGGGAGTTTGTTATAATTGTTTAAAAAACAACAACAACAACAACAACAACTCAAACCCATTAATGCATGATGAAAACAGCAGCCAATTAACGTAGTAAATCGTTTGATTATCGATTCACCGTCACAGACAAACAACACAACTTTAACATGTGTGGATGTTTGGCTAAAGCGTGACGTCTTCGGTGAGAAGAGCAGGACGGGGTCATGCACTTACACGAGAGCAAACTGTAATCCTTGGATTACCTGTGTCACCGCCTGCTCAAAATAAAGTCACTATAATTAGCCCCAGGATGCACGAACGTCATGCAAGTCAAGTCGTGATACAGAGTCCTCACTGGTGAGTGACTTCTTATATAAGCAGCTAAATACAAACGATAAGAAAGGGAATATCACATTTTTACCAGTGGCCGTGCAGAAAAACAACAAGATTAATGATAAAGAATTATGTGTTGTTGTTTTTCCATCTGATGAAATATAACAAATGACCCAAGAATAATAGTGTGTACTGGTGTCGATTATTTTTCGAGTACTTGTTTGGTCCAGGAAACGTCGAGGAAAAAGTTTGAAATGTGTTCATCAGTGTTGACCAAAACGTTTCGTCCACAAACCAAAAAAAATAATCAGAGAAACTTGGAACGATTGTGTCAATTATCGAAAAAGTTGACGATTAGCTCGATTAACAGCCCTGAATAACATAAACGTGCAAAAAAATATTTAAAACCAAAATATGATTCAGTTTTAGTGATTGTCTTTGTTATGTGGAGCAAAGAAACCAGGACACATATTCACATTTAAGAACTACATTAAACATTATTAAATTAGTCGTCAACTCCTTTAAACAACTCCTACAACACTGTGTCATAACGACGCGTGTAGCATGTGTGGAACACTGACTAGTTTTCGCAGTTTTATAACCCAGTTTTCGCGTCGTAAACAAAGCTAACCAGTTTGTTTACTTAGCTGGTTAGCATCGCGAACAGCTGTTCTCATAACGGTAGCACTAAACATGTACAACAGGCCAGCGTGGAAGTGGCTAATTACCTGGACTACGTGTCACTTTTTTTTTAAATTTACACATTTATTTTCGCGTGTTACAAATTCAACCAACACAACTAAGTCAACTTTAACGTGTAACTTTTTAGTGCGTCAATGGAAGCAAAAACGCAAATATTGCGTTGCTACTTTAAAAAAAACCCCACAACAGCTAGAACGCTAGCTAATGCTAGTTAGCGAGCAAGCTAACGCTAATTAGCCAGCTGTGTGTCTGTGTGTGCGGAGACGTTGACCGGGGTTTCTGCCACCAAAACACGGGTTCATAGTTTGACACGGTTGTTGTTAGAACGGGCTAATTCCACCGGTTGTCGCTAATATTTTTTTGGGGGTAAATTAATGGTTGAAATATGAGCTACCTTCCTCGGCGTTGTCCATCTTGACTCCACAGCTCCACCGCAGCAGTAGAAACGACAGCGGCTAACACGTCAACATTTGAGGCGAGTTGCTTTGTTCGAGCTCCGTTGATCTTCGCAGTGATTCTCGCTTTAAAACAACAGCATTGTTAATACTGAATACGCGACTCGCTGTGTTGAAAGCGAGCGACCGGGAGGACGGACTGCGCGTCACTGTAGTCTTTCATCCCTAGATGGCGCAATTCAGCCATGACCATTTCACCCCCACTTCTTTTCCCCCCTTAATTTTATTTTTTATTAACTTTTTGAAATGTTTCTTGCAAATATTTCTTGATTTCTTTCAGAGCAAAAATAAGAAAGTTAAATTTCGCATTTACTAGTTTTCTGGTTATCCTCAAATGTTAAAATTATTTACAAAAACTCACCAAACAAATAAAAGATACTATGGATGAAAGGATTGGGATGAAAGGATTACGGCCACACATTTTTTTTTTCCGACAACATAATAAAAAAATATAAAGTCAATTAAACGATGATTAAAATAGGTAACATTTCTTTTAGTAATCGATCAATAGTGTCGTCTGTGCTCTCTGAGTGCTTTCTCTAGTTAATAAATACTAATGCTACCACACCCATGATGTGTGATAGCATTCAAAACAAATCTAGTTAACAGAGATGTAGAGATTTCATACAAAGTTAAAAACAAATGATCTTATGTGATATAATCAAGTTATACAATGCAACAATTTGGGCCAGCGCCACTTTATTACAACTAGGAATCGCCTCCATTTGGATTTAATCCACGATCTAGAGATGATCTGGTTCCTTTTCCTGGATTTCAAAGTAATTTGATGACGTTACACATCCGTTTTCATTTGTGACTGACACGAGCGGCCTGTGTGTGTTTAACTGCAACAATTAGCAGCCTTTAAGGTAGAATTAAAAACAATACGCTCCATTCTGCACAGATTTAAAAAACAGTTCACAAAAGAATTACAGCTCCCAGCGTCTACACTCATGTGTCCTCTTGTTCTGCTATCGTCTTTCCTGTCACCACTTGCTTCTGTTGTGATTTAAATGTCTCGGCGTCGTACACCCACACGGTGTCTATGCCCTCGCCAGCGATGCATTCAGGGACCCAGGTGGGGAAAGGGAAGCGACAGGCCACCACCTTGGCTGAACTCGGCAGCTCCCTCGTCAGCTTCAGCTCCAGCTGCTCCATCTGCAGAGACGCGGAACAGAAAAACAAACAAATACGTTTATCGTGTTGGTATAATGTTTTTGGACTCTTTTTGAACGTGCAGCACTTCCATGAACTCAAACTCACCATTTGAGGAACTCCAAAAATGACCACATTGGAGTATTGAGCAAAACTGACCTAACAAAGGAGACGAATAATCACAATTATATACTGCAGAAACACTACACAATATACAAGCTAATTGCTGTTAATTGACTTTGGTGAGTGGTTTAAAAATCTCCGATTCCCTTTTGTTTGTTAAATGGCTTTCCCCGCCCCCCTCTGAGAACAAACCTCCATGTCTCACGCCATTCTCCAAGTTCTTAAAATCAGAGTTGCGTATCATTTCCAGAATACTAAATATACTGCATACTAATCGGCTAACGCTGACCTTCCACAAGTCCGAGATGTGGAAGGAGGTGGAGCAGCGGACTCCCTCTCTACAGGCCTTGTAGCGAGAAAACCACACCAACCAGGGATTGAGCTCAAAGCCCGAGGCCTGAAAGCCACGTTTGGCTGCTGCGATCACCTGCAACAGACAAGAGGACAACAAATGCAGTTATTGAACAAACAATTATGGAAAGTATATGCAATGTGCAAAAAAGTAAATCCCCAATATAATAACGAACAGGAGCATAAAGACGAAAAATCTTATGTTATCTGGCCCTATTACACAAGACAACTTAATGCATACAAGACATAATAATAACATTGCAAATCAATATTAAATACGAAAAAATAAACGTTTGAATGACTGACATAGCATCATTTATCAAGTTTCTGAGAACAACAAATATAATAATTGGATAATGTCGATTTAATGGGTCTACCTCTAGTCTACTTTAAATCGATAATAAGATAAGAAAACACTTACTATCCTGCCGTCCCCACTGCCGATGTCCACCAGAGAACCTGTCCTGGCTCTCAGCACCGTCAGCACGTTCTCCACCTGAGCGGTGGTCGCCGGAACGAACGGGAGGCAGATTTGTCTCAGGGCGGGGACAACAAACGGTGTAGCAACTGCGTACAGGGCGACCAGCGAGCCTCCCACCACCCCGGTGACGATGAGACCCAGGCGGCTTCTGCTGTTGCTGCTCCCGGCGTCAGCAGCAGCGCCGTCACCGCGAGGCTCCGCGGCGGAGTCCGCAAAAAGCTCCTGCTGTGACATGACAACAAAATAATTCACATATTATTGAACTCAATGTTTAAGTAACTAACAAAAAACACGTAGCGACGAAAACACCGGTGTCCTAACATTGACAGTCGACCTGTGCAACGCTGTTTGAAGCCCGAGTGGATAACAACGAATAGCCTACGATGGTTCCGCTTTTCATCTACCTACTTGAAATCATAATGGATTTCAGACGTAGCATTGATAATCTCATTTTAAGTGACAATTTAGTCATTTATCCAGCAACATTTTATCTATTTTGAGGTTGTTTGGTCTCATAATTTACTTTTCAACTCATAATTCCCACTATTTATCTCTTTGTTTTGACTTTTTATCTCATAATTCTGACTTTTCAGCGCAAGTCCCACTATTTAACTTTTTGTTTGGACTTTCTATCTAATTATTATAAATTTTTAACTTAAAATAATTAAGGTTTTTTAATCTCATATGTAGTTTTTTTTTTTCTTCCTCTCCTTCTATGAGGCTTGCATTCATCGTGTTGCATTACTGCCACCTTCTGGCGTGAGAAAACTCCTACACCAGCACAAGTCATATAAATAAGCATGCTCAGGAATTAAGAGTCAATGAAAAAGGGAAACAATAATTAAATGAAATAGAAATGAAATGAAATAGATAAATGGTTAATAAATAGAGACGGACATTTAATGAACAAAACGCTGGACAATCCATGCACAAATAAACATAAACATAAATCACCCTCAAACACAACAAGAGGAAAATTAGTTTGATATAAGACTCCGTTTGGTTCCTTTTAAGCCTAATGGGGGAATAACATTAAACCTTTTGTTACTGCAACACATCATTTATAAACATTATTTTAAACAGCAACCAAACATGGAACATGGACGGGGAAGAAGACTGAAGTGTATGTACATGTTACTGCTATTTTTAATCCATTAATGTACAAATATTTCAGTTTCTTTAAACTCTTTGGCTAATTATGAGAGTTTATTTGACAAGCTACAGTTTATTGTAATAATCATTTAAATGGGAGTTTATGGGCAAATTAGCTACTTCAAAATCAGTGCATTAGCTCACATTTTTCCTGATGCATTAATCAGCTGTTTTTCAAGAGAACATGATGTAAATTTTGTAAATTATGTTCCCATTTCCATAAAAATAGACAAAAGAACAAACAAACAAACAAACAAAAACATGATGAGTAGATGCGGTGAGATTGACAGCGGGTAAAAGCTGCGGCAGGGAAGATCAAATCACGAATCTCAAAGCTTCACAGTGCAGAAAACCCTTGACATCAACTTCAAAGACTTTTCAAGGACTTTCCAGGACCAATTCTGTCAAATTCAAGGAGAGGATGTTGTTAAAATATGAGGGCAACCTGTAAGACCCGCTTCACCCATGCCTTCCACCTTTATTGATTTGCAGCACGCTCTGCATCTGCGATCGACCTTGGGATCTTGGTCAAAGTCGGTCTTGGTCTACGTACATCAAGCAATGCAGGACATGAAACAGTAGGTGGCGTGGTAACAAACATTGGAGACATTGACCTAAATATCAACTTCTTTCTTGCACAAAATTCAAGCACTTTCAATGAGCCTAAGAGCCTTGAGATGGATTGAGGGCAGTTTCCATGGACTTCATGTCCATTAAAAGTCATTGGAGAGTGTACGGTGGACGGTGTGATCCAGCCCTGGCATGCCATGGTGGTACTGATGGGGGTGCATGTGGTGCTGGCTGGTGGTGGGACCGTCCTCCATCATCAGATCATCCTCCTCCTCCTCCTCCTCCTCTGCTCGGTACCTCTCTGCCCCGTCCTGAGAATAGCTGTGCTTCATCACCAGGATGCTCCGCTGACCCGCCGCGGCGGCGTGGTGGGCGAGGCGCGGTGATGGCTGGCCCGCCATCGCCGACGGCGGCGGCACGAGAGCGTGAGGGAGGGCGCCGCCGTCGCTGGTCACCGCGGTGTCCCTCACGCTCAGGTTGCTGCGGCTGCCGTGCTGCGAGCCGCAGTGGTGGTCGCGGATGCATTTGCTGGACGAGCGGCGCAGCTTGTGGAACTTCTCAAAGTCCTCGGCCATGGCGGCGTCGGTCAGGTCGCCGGACGGGGCGCGACGCAGGGTGCAGAGCTCGTAGTGAGGCGGCTCGAATTCGGGGTGGAGGAGGGCGGAGTCGAAGTCATCTCTGAAGACAGAAAGCTGAATTAATACTTGACCTCCAAGCCATGTTGGATTTACCAACTATCGGACATCGGCTGATGACTATATTGTCTTTTCAGTTACGATTGCAGGTGATTGACATGTTGGCTATTGTCCCGTCTACTTCCTGTCACAAGCAAAAGAAGAAGATTTGGTAGTGGCCTTTGTAACATCTCACCTGCGGATGATGTATTTCTTGCGCGGCTGTTTGACCTGGATGACGACAGAGATGACGAGCAGGATGAGGACCAGACCGCAGGTCACTCCAATGATGGTGAGGTTGGTGTTGTCCAGCGTGTGCAGGATGCTGGCCTTCCTCTTCTCTGGTGAGGGGAGGACGGGAACGGGAACGCAGAGAATTAAAAAAAAGTGTGACAAATAGACAAATGTTGGCTGAAGGTGTGTCGCGGGTTACCTTTGCAGTGATTTTCATCCCAGGGGTAAACGCAGTTCTGGACGCCATTGCAGACCAGTGTGTGGTTGATGCACATGTTACTGTGGCAGAAGAAGGTGTCTCCTTCACATGGAGCTGGAAAACAAAAGCAAAGGACACTAGTCGTGTTTGGTTTCAGGTGTTGTTTGGAGGTTTCTACCCATAGATGAAGCTCATCTGTCAATGTCCAATTACATAAGAAGTTATTTGAGAAATCATAAACAACCATGGGTGCAAACGTACTTCGGGCCAATGTTAGCAATGCCCGATCCGTAAGAGCAGTGGTGTCAAAGTCAAATAACCTGGGGGCCAATGAGCGTCGAGTGTGGTCAATAGGGGCCCTGCCTAGGGACCAAAAAGTGGGGGGGAAAAAACAACTTGCGACAACTTTTTCGATGTGTCTGTCTCATTTACGTAGGGTTTCAATTTGCCAAAATTCAAAAAGGCCGACTTCCTGTTGAGTTAAGGCCAACTTCCTGTTGAGCGAAGGCCCATGGTCTTCCCGCCAACTTTCGGGGGAAATCCAGTGGAACTAATGGTCACAGCGTTTTGAATCCGTAAAAACTTTCGACAACTTTGCTAACATTGCTAACAATGTTATATTATATTCTGCCACCTTGCTTACAGCTGTGCCTCAGCTAAACACTGTGTTTAGAAGACGGTGAGGTCGTGGGCCATGTTTTCATTTCATTAGGGGGGCCACATATGGCCCATGGGCCGGCAGTTGGACACCTGTGCTCGAGATTGTGCGTTTCATCGTCAGCGGCGTAGGCTGTGCCGTTTTTATTTTATTTGTTGACTCCTTCAAATGGGCCACACGGTCGGCGTAGCGGTTCACGCTCTTGTCTTTGCAGCAAGAAGAACCAGGTTCGAGCCCTGGTTGGAACAAGGGCCTTTCTGCATGGAGTTTGCACGTTTTCTCGGGGGTTCTCCGGCTTCTTCCCACAGTCCAAAAACATGCAGATTTGGGGATTAGGTGAATTGGTCGCTCTACAATTGACCGTAGGTGTGAGAGTACGAGTGAGTGAATGGTTGTTTGTCTCTATATGTGGCCCTGCGATGGACTGGCGAAGTGGACCCGCCTATTGCCCCATGTCACTTGAGATAGGCACAGCAACCCTCCAGTGGAGGATAAAGTGGTAGATGATGGATGGATGGACTCCTTCAAATGCAGCCAATGTTTGCTTGAAGGACACATCAAGGTGGATCCTTCAAAGAATTATGGCATAACATCGGCTGAGAAGGATCCACCCAAAGTATCCTTCGTAGCTGACGATATCCAGATTTCTTTGAGCACCACTGGAAGAACTGATGACATACTCTGTGGGCTAGACCATCCCTATTCCGCAGTAGGACTTCAGTCTCTTTTGAAGGATGCAGTTGACGGAGGTGTTGACTGTGTTAGGATCTGGTCATAGCATCTTTTTCCTAATGACTTTGTAGTTCTCTTATGTCGTGGTTTGTGGAGTTAATCCGACTTTTGGTTCAATCATCTGGAATGCCCCCACACACTTGACTTCCATCTACAACTGGAACTCACCATTTGTGCAACCCCCCAAAAAACCACGAGAAGGCCTTCACTCACGCTCATGAAAGGTGGTGAAGAGGATCCTGAACTTGCTCTTCCTGCTGCCCTCGTCCGCCCACAGTCTCACCACGCCCACGGACGACACCAGCATGACGTCGTTGGCCACCGTGGAGCAGAACTTGTTCTTCAGGTGCTCGACCGAACTGCTGCCGTCGTAGATGGCGACAAAGTTGCGCTTGCACTCGTTGGAGTTGTGCATCTCGTACTCCAGAAAACGCATGTAGATCTGTGGGCGAAATTGGAATCACAATTTCATCTCAAATTTAATTTCCGGACTTAAAAAGCCTCACCACCCCTCTCAAATATGTCTCAACCAGAGGAGACCAATGAGGAAAAGTATATCAACAGCAGCTGTGTGACACATATCCATACCCTAGCTCTGGGTGGAGCCCTGATGTACCACCTGCAGTCCACAGCCTCGGTCTGCAGCACCTGACCCTCCCTGACGATCTGAGCCGACTCGATGAATCCCTCTGGACCGCTCAGCTCAAACTCACAAGCTGTGGAGACACGTTTTTTGGCGTGAAAACTTAAAACTACTTGAGTTTTGAGATCATAAACTTTCACTGACTGCACAGTTAAAAGGATCTTATCTGCTAAAATACATCGTGCTTCAAGTGATACACACTCAGGACTCATCTTCACGGAAACCCAAAATGACTCTAACTGCTGTAGAAACATGCCAGGCCTGTATGTGGCGCTGTTATGTTTGCACTAAACTCTTATATCGTGACAAAATAATAAAAGTTACAGACTCACGTGGCAGAGCGGGGAGCGCACCAAGGTCTTGGAAGTCGGGATCTGAAAGAAAAATATAGCGTTTATTCGTGATTTAGTCTGTGAGATTATTCTCATTCTTATTATCTACATCTTATTCTTATTCGTAGATAAGGTGGAGATAAAGCCAAAAATCTCTGACCTTCGATTCTTTCAAGTTAAGTATTCGTCACAAAAAGCACAAGTAAATAAATAAATAAACAACAACACAAACATTTAGATTTAGAGTTCTATTAAAGTCAGACAAAAACAAGGACCAAGTCTTATATAATATATAATCTGAGCCCACACACACACACGCACCCCCCCCCCCCCCACACACACACACACAGAAAGGGGAAAGATATTGTGGTCTAAACCTTTGTGCTGATGAATCTACTTGCTAGGTGGATTATAAATCCTGATTTGGCAGCTTAGTCCAGGACAGATTAGACCTCAACAACCTAGTGATCAAAATCAAGAAGATTTTCTTTTATTATTATTATTATTATTATTTTATTATTATATCTTACAAACACACACTTTACTATCTGGCAGAGGTAAATTCCTTTACATGTCATAAAAAACCAATACAGGAGCAGATTATGATGCTATTTACACATTGTACGGTCTTATATTATGTATATAGCAAACAGATAAGACGCTGAAATATCCGAAACTTGTTTTAATTCTTTCTAACCGTTAAGAAAACACAAGTCAGACCAAAGTACAACTTTTTATCACTCGTCTATTAAGTCACTAAATTACTTCAAATATCCTTGAGTTTGTCTTTGTGTACAAAAACAAAGTGCTGCGTAAACAAAACCTGCCTTGTGTGTGTGTGTGTGTGTGTGTGTGTGTAAAGGACTCGAGAGTGTCGTCTAACACTGAAAGAATCCTTTAAGGAATAATAATTTAAAAAACGACATAATGAGGCTCCATCGTGGTAAATAGAGACAGGAGTGAAGGAGTGAAGGAGTGAAGGATGAAGGAAGGACAGATGCAGTTTAATCTCTGACTGTCGTCAGTTGAAGGTGCCCTATGAAAATCTGCTGTTCATAAATAAACCCTCTGACTTGGAGTCTCTTAAGCTGCTGCGGCTCAGCGTTGACGAGCTGAATTCCCCTGAAAACAAGGTTTCATTAACTCCGTGTGTGTGTGTTCTTGTTTGTGTGGCTTTGTGAGGACCCAAAAAATGTATAAACCATAGGGAGTGAGGACATTCTGGCTGGTCCTCACAACTTTAACCCTTTAAGGCAGTGTTTCCCGACCCTGGTCCTCAGGGAACACCTGCCCTGCCGTGTTTTAGATGTTGCCCTGCTCCAAAAACACCTAATTTTAAGAAATTGTCAGCTGATCATCAGAGCGTTCAACTTTTGCCCCAAAAAAATGATATTTCAACTTTTGTCTTATGAAAAATTATTATTAATAATAATAATAATAATAATAATATATATACATATATATATATATATATATGTATATATATATACATATATATATATTTATATTTATATTTTATTTTTAAAAAAATTTAATGTTTCAACTGTTGTTAAAAAAAAAAATATTAATGTTTCACCTTTTGTCTTAAAAACATAAATAAATAAATATATTTTATTTAATTTTATTCAAAAATGTTATGTTTCAATTTTTTAAATCTAAAACATGGCATGGCCGCGTTCCCTGAGGACCAGGGTTGGGAGTCACTGCTTTAAGGTACAGACCAATAATTTTCTATTATTTTATTTTATATATATTTATATATATGAAAAATTATTTCTTTGCATTTTTTATTATTTTATTGTATATATATATAAATATATATATATATATATTTTTTTTTTAAATAGACCCTACAGTATTAGATAGATACAGGCCTCTACCAAACCGTTGAGACGTCTGTTCATAATAAACCTGGTTTGCATAATTCATAAAGTACAACATTCAGAACAAAGTCACATTAATGAAGTGTTAGTGAGTTCAGCTCGATGCATTTTTCAATGAGAAATAGTGACTTAAAGTGTGGTCGACCAAATGGTTGAGTCGTACCTTATTAAAGGGTTAAACTGAAACCTATAGGGAAAAAAACAGGGGGAAAAAACCCCTGTAAGAACGTTTGCAGCTAGAATAGTTGTTTACCACATTAACAATGTATAGAGTGTATTTATGATTCATTTAATGTTGTATTCATTGAAAAAAGGTGCTTTTCCTTCAAAAATAAGGACATTTCTAAGTGAGCCCAAACTTTTGAACGGCAGTGTAGGTAAGATACAGAGAAAGCGATGGCTAAAATGACCTCAAAACATGGGGTTTATACTATACTTTGAACAAAGAAATCCTGACAGTTTTCATGTTTTTTACCACAACCCTGAACTATCCCTTTAACTCCGCCCACTCACCTTGCGTGAAGTTGTACCGAGCAGAGAAGCCCGTGGCCTCCAGCTCGCCGTCGGCCACAAACTTGATGTACAGATACCTCCCGCTGGAGCGCACGTAGGCCGGACTTTCCTGTCCGCAGTAGCGGCCGATGATGGGCGAGAAGCCAAAGGGTCCGTCACGGACCTCGATGTGGTCAAACTTACACTCCCACGACGGCTCGATGGAAGAGTTCTCCTCGAAGAACAAGTCGATGCACTGGCGAGGAGAAGCTGGAGGGAAAAAAACCGGAGCGGTCAGCGGAGATGACGGAAACCCGGAGGAACAAAAGTTCGGATTGCGCTGTGTAGGAGTTTTTTTTAAATCCAGTAGATGGCAGTAACGCAACCTCATGGATTCAAGCTGCCATTAAACCCCCCTTAAGGACCTGGTATACTACTGCGTAGTACCTCACTTCGCCCATCGGATGGCGCCACAAGTCTGGACGTAGGGAATAGGACGCATTCCTACCAAAGAAGAAGAGAACGATGCTACGGCCTGCGCATTGCGCTTGGATGACACAATTTGAGTCACGCGTTGGGTCTGCACGCATTTAATACATTTATTTATTCAAATGGAGATTTTAATCTGCGACTTAATTTTCTCGTATATTTGCCACTTTTGGATTAAACGGCAAACGCTCGTTATCCGTTTTTTCCATTTTCCGTTTCAGCACAAAATCGGAAATTGGAAAAATGAGTCGTTATCCGTTTTTTCCATTTTTATTTTGTAAACGAATATTGAGAAAACAAGTTGTTTTTTTTTTTTTAACATTTCTGGTTTTATTTTGAAAAACGAATGATACACAGATTCTCCAAGTCTAACGTGTAGATTTTGCTTCACGCGTTGGGCCTGCACGCATTTAATACATTTATTTAGTAAAATGGAAATTTTAATGTCGGAATCTGCGACTTCATTTTCTTCAGTTATGTTACACTACACTATCTACGTAATATCTACGTCGTCTGATCCCCGAATTAGACGGAATTTCCGACTCGAGGACGTGTTCCAGGCAACAGGAAGCGGGACGTGTCGCGACGTTACCTTCTATAATGTAGACGCACTCTCTGTCAGGTGGGTATCTGTCAGGATAGTTGGGTGAAGTGAAGTAACCTCCGTCGGGCTCCTTCACCCATGTCCCACACTTGTCTGCTGGAGTCACACCGGAGTTGTTCTTCACTGAGAACCAGGAGAAGGAAAAAAAGTACAAGACACAAGAATTCTATCTTTAGAATTAGGTAAATTTATGACGTATTAATTAATACTACAGCGTGTGATGTGATGATACCTTGAGTTTTTGTTTTGCTCGCTGTGGCAGCAGACGGGTGAGGTGAGACCAGGCTGGCTGCTAAAACTGACAGAAAAAAAAATCATATTATTATTATTATAATAAAAATTCATATTATGTAAGATGATTAAATATATATTAAAAAAAATTGTGAACTTACCGATGAGCAGCAGAAGTTTGTGCAGCATTTCTGTCTCAGAATTTAAGACATTCAATTACTTTAATTAATTAAGAAATGTATTTCATTATTAATTAATAATTAAATAAAAGAATTAATTAATAAAGTCACATTCCAGGGAGAATCGTATGATGCTCCCTCAGACATTTCCATCCCACTCACTGAGAAATCAGAGCATTTAACATACTCTGCGCTCCATAATCCTCTGCGAGTACACGTGGGCGGGTCTAGAGGCGGTGCCAACGGGGGGCCAGCTGAAATCTGATTGGCCCCCTATCTGTCTATCATTTTTAAAGGTGCATTATGTAATAAATCTAAATCAACTGGCCATAAAATCCTCCTAATATGTCACAGAGACTCAGGAATAATGTTCATATAACAAACTGAACTCACCAACAACAACAGTACAGACAAAATATTTGCATTAAAAAAAATATTTTGCAGACTGCAAATCATGTTTATGTTTTGAAATCATGTTTTGGCATGTGGCGCCACCTACCGCCATCTACCAATCATTGCAGTCAGTTGAGTCTCAGCTGCCGAGCAACCACGGGTTGCCAGTTACGTCAGAAAACGAAACCTAAAAGACCTTGGTATTTTGAATTTGAATGTTGTAACTGTTTTTGGCCACATTCTTACATATGGCACCTTTAATTCTTACATGTTTATTATCTATTTAAAAAATATTAGGGCTGTCAAAAGATTAAAATTTTTAATCAGATTAATCACAGGGTAGCTGTGGATTAATCACGATTAATCACCATTCGTAAATATGCCAGAAAAATTCAAATTTTCTCTTTATCTTGTTGTAGGAACGGAGAGATAAATAAAGTATGTGAAAATATAAATGTAAAGAACAATAAAATACTGTAAATAAGTTTTTTTTTAAATTTATACAAACTTTGTAAAAAATTAACATTACATTGTAGAGAACCCACATTATAAGACAATATAAATATATAGAAAAAATAAAATACTGTAAATAACTTTAAATGGATCATCCTGATTTAACGCGTTAATTTTGACAGTCCTAAAAAATACGCTTTTATTTATTTATTTATTTATTTTTTAAACAAAAAACGTAACTTTTACCTTTTAGCCCCGCCCTCCAGTCACGTGCTCCTTGTTAAGCCAATGGGATTCCAGCGTCGGGAAGAACCGCGTTTCTCAGTTTTTAAATCATCAATCAACGTTAAAATGGAGACACAGTCGATACACCTGCGTGCGCGAGACCCCCGAACATTGACGTTATCATATTATTATGACGTATCAACACACACACGCACGCGCACGCGCACGCGCGCACACACACACACACACACACACACACACACACACACACACACACACACACACACACACACACACACACCTGTGCACGAGACTGCAGGTAAACACGTCAGGTGATCGTATTTGTTTACCCACGGAGAGCAGAGATCGCCTATGAGACAACTGTGAGATGATTACACCTGTTTCCCTGAACGAGAACTGAAGCCAGAAGCTAAACAGAGATCGTCTACAGCGTTTTGTTGGATCTGATGGTTCACTGTGAGTATATTTGAGACGTTAATTGTATGTTGTTGTTTTTTTTTTACTCAATTTCAAACACATTTTCAGTTCGTTTTGGTGTAAAATCATCACAGTCACAGTCACAATTTATATGTTGTAATGTGTGTTTTTTAGTGAAATATCACTCGGTCTAGACCGTTTTGATCGTCTTAATGTGACGTTTAATCGAGGAACATACTTGTGTGTGTGTGTGGTTTCACAAGCTAGCAGCCTCTCTCTGTATGCTAGCTGAAATCATGCTAATTTAAACATGGAAGAATATGTTTTTTTTGGCCAAGAGCAAACAATTATGTAAACATTTAAATCCTCCTAACTTAAGTTACCAGTGTGTATAATTTATCAGCATTTAGTGGCAAAGTTTCACGACACATTGCAGCTGAATATCTGAAAATAAGACGTTGCCTTCAGTTAGCATCAACATGCAACAGGTGGTCCAAAATGGCCGCCTCTGTGCCGCTGACCCAGCGCCTGATATCAAAAATAAAAGCGTTATTCTGTGGGAAAAGAGAAACATCGACATTTTACTGGACCTTTGTCATGGTGCGTGGATGAACTGCTGAGGACAGTTTCTGCTGTGTCCAACAGGGGGCAGCACATGCACAGTCATTCATCATCAGTGAAGCTACAGAGAGAAGTCCTTGAATCATAGTGTAGTGATGTTTTAGTACAAAAGCATAACAAAGAGCAACAGCGTCTCTTAAAATGACTTCAAAATAAAGACAGTAGTCTGAGAAAAATACTTTTTCTGCAGCAAAGACAACAAAGATAAAGGTAATAAACAATAATAATAATAAACATGCATTTCCACATCTGTGAATGCACAATAGATGTAGACAATTAAGGTGATTAAAAACTATAATTATCTGTTCAGTAAATGAGCAGAATATTTACAGAATGGTCTGTTGCTGCTTCTACTGCTGTTGCTTCTACTGTTGCTGTTGCTACCACTATTGTGTTGCTGCTGCTTCTGTTGTTGCGTCTGTTGCTGTAGCTGTTGCTTCCACTGTTGTGTTGCCGCTGCTGCTATTGGTTGCATTGTTGCGTCTGTTGTTGCTTTCTACTGGTGTTGGTGTTGTTGCTGCTTCTACTGTTGGTGTTGCATTTACTGTTGTTATAGCTGTTGCTTCTACTGTTGTTGCTGTTGCTTCTACTGTTGTTGCTGTTGCTTCTATTGCTGCATCTGTTGTTGCTGCCTTTACTGTTGTTATAGATGATGCTTCTACGGTTGTTGCTGTTGCGTTCAATTTTGTTGTAGCTGTTGCTCCCACTGTTGTGTTGCCGCTGCTTCTGTTGTTGCTGCTATTGTTTGCGCCGTCGCTTCTACTGTTGGGAATATGTAATACCGTGATATTATCATATTATTATCATATTATCGCATAGTGATCTGGAAATTGAAACCTGCATTGGAAACGTGCTGATAAGTTACCCAAATGATAAGCATATAATTAACATAACACAACATTAATAATGAAAAACACTGTATAATATACAGTATTTTGTAATGCTGTTGTTAATGTGCAGTGATTTTCCCACGCACCAGTTCAGTCTGCATGTGGACAAATAAATACAAATACAAAAAAAAGTATTCTGGAGTCTTGGAGATTGTAAAGTGCTTCGAAACAGCCAAATATTTGCACCACGAGTCTTTACTGTCCTTTCACCCTCACACGTTACATCACTGTGTGTGTGTGTGTGTGGAGCTGCAGTGGTGGTGGTGGTGGTGGTGGTGGGGGGGGGGGGGGGGGGGGGGTTTGGAGATGGAGGCGTGGTGCGTCGCGTTGCTAAGCGCACATTTTTGGCACATAAGCGCAAAAAGTGAGCATCGCTGCAGCCAGCAGCGCGCGCCACCGGACCTGAGGAATTCCACAGGTCTGTATATAACAGATCCGCGTGGACTCTGGTGTCGCGTGCTTCTCTGCGTCGAGAGGGAGTGAGCACGCGTTGTGTGAGACATAGATGGAAGGAAAAGTGTCGCTCTGTAATCATCTGGAATATTACACCTGGGATTTATTTTCTGAGCAGTTTGACGGATTTTAAAGGTAAATTTCAAAAAAAAAAAATTCTACTGTACAATGTAATAATAAAATAAAAATTTTGAAGAAAACATCTGTCAAAGAATTAGCTGCTTCAGTCTATATTGGTATTTTGTGCATTCTGATAGTGAGTTATGAGTAAATTGAGAACAGCAAGTACAGTTAACATCAATATTTACAGGTTTTCTGTGACACATTCTATTGTTTTTAATTGATTGTACCTTCATTGTATCTATATTTTAAAATCAAGTTATGCTCGAATATTGTGCTTGTTTGTCTAGTTGATCAATATAATGTATTATTATTTCTTCACCTGCCCTGCAGTGATGATGCAGTGATGCATTGTAGTAACTCTCACCTGGTCAGCTGACACTGGTGCCACTGAATGCAGTGATGCAGTGACCTGTAGATGCACTCCCACTGCAAACTCCACCGTCAGTATCATTGGCTGCAGAGCTCCGGACGTCATGTGACTCCGTTTGCTCGCAGCGCCATGTTGGCAGGAAAACACTTCTGAAAGATGAGCGGCGGCACCAGTGACGGTTCACTTTAAAATCCGCAGAGATCCAGCAGCAGTGTATCCGAGAACCTGAGAGCGACCAGGACCACCACGTGTGAAAATAAATAAGCCAAAACTCTGAGATTAAAGCCAGAAAAGCTGGTTTTTTTCATTATAAACAATCACGTGGCCCTTATCCTCTTCTGTATATATATATCACTGGGTGATTTTCACGAGTGTGGAAACGGCCGGATTACCACATCTTCAGTGTTCCCTCATCATAATAAAAGCATGTAAAAGTGACAAAATAGCTAAGTTAATTAGCATTGGAGCTTGTCTCAGTATACAGTGAGGCTTTAGATTTTCGTCACTTTCACAACAATTACATGCACTTTCAATGCACTTAACTACCGACCACAAAGCTTTAAATCTGGATGCAAACGTTACATTTTTGGGGGAAAAATGACAAAAGAAACATTCCATTTTTAAAATTTTGTTTGACAATAGTTGAAACATCACATTTTTTTCAAGAAAAATTGACAAAAGTTGAAATTTAATTTAAAAATTTTTTTTGGGGGGGTGGATAAAAATCTTGCTCCAGATATCGGAAAAACTTGAAATCTCGAGAGGAAAATAAATGCTCAATGTTTTGGAAACTCGAGTTAAAAAAAAAAAAAAGCATCAGTTTTTGGAACCTCGAGATCTCGACCTTAAAACTTGAGATTTTAAAAAAGGACAAAAATAACATTTTTTTCATAATTTTTTGGAAACTCAAGATTTCAAATTAAAAAAAAAAAAAAAAAAAAAAGCATCAGTTTTTGGAACCTCGAGATCTCGACCTTGAAACTTGAGATTTTAAAAAAGGACAAAAATAACATTTTTTTCATAATTTTTTGGAAACTCAAGATTTCAAATTAAAAAAAAAAAAAAAAAAAGCATCAGTTTTTGGAACCTCGAGATCTCGACCTTAAAACTTGAGATTTTAAAAAAGGACAAAAATAACATTTTTTTCATAATTTTTTGGAAACTCAAGATTTCAAATTAAAAAAAAAAAAAAAAAAAAAGCATCAGTTTTTGGAACCTCGAGATCTCGACCTTGAAACTTGAGATTTTAAAAAAGGACAAAAATAACATTTTTTTCATAATTTTTTGGAAACTCAAGATTTCAAATTAAAAAAAAAAAAAAAAAAGCATCAGTTTTTGGAACCTCGAGATCTCGACCTTGAAACTTGAGATTTTTATAAAGGACAAAAATAAAAAAAAATTCATAATTTTTTGGAAACTCAAGATTTCAAATTAAAAAAAAATAAAAAAAATCATCAGTTTTTGGAACCTCGAGATCTTGACCTTGAAACTTGAGATTTTAAAAAAGGACAAAAATAAATATTTTTTCCATAATTTTTTGGAAACTCGAGATTTCAATTTAAAAAAAAAAAAAAAAAAACATCAGTTTTTGGAACCTCGAGATCTCGACTTTGAAAATCGATATTTCAAAAAAAACATTTCATCAGTTTTTTTTCGTCATTTTTTTTTCTCATGTCACTTCGGGGCTCTGTAGAAACATTGAAAACATAAAAAAAAAATAATAATGTAAAAAAAATAAAAATTTAATTTAAAGCTGTGAAAATGATCATTGATCATCATCCAACATGAATTCTCTCTTATTTTGCAGCTTTAAAAGTCCTCTTCACTCAGTAGCATGAAGAGTCCTCTTCCTGTCCTGGGCTTGGTTCGAGCAGCGAGCTTGTTCCTCTGCTTGAGCCACACCGTCCTCACCGCGGTCCTCACCAACTCCTCCAGTCTGGAGTCCGTCCTGGACCAGTACAGGGACAGGGACGAGGAGTGGTGGCAGGCCAGGTCCAGAGGGAGGAGGGCCATCAGCGAGGGAGACATGCACCTGATTCTGGACCTGCACAACAAGCTGCGCGGTCAGGTCCACCCTCCCGCCTCCAACATGGAGTACATGGTGAGTGCTGAGAGACACTGGAACACGACCAAACCCTGTCCAATCACACGTCGGTGATCGTAACTCGGCATGGCAGGCTTGCTAAGCTCTGGAATGCTAAACACGTGAGGAGAGAACATGGGGATGAAGGAAAAGCGATACTCCACTTTTTAATGTTTTCAGAGGGAAGAAGGTGGGGGTGGGGGGGGGGGTTCAAAAACCAAAAACATAAGCAGAACTTCAAGACGTGGACCAAATTATAGGTTTTCAACCAAGTTACAATTTACAACCAACCTTACTACCAACAGAGGGAAGTCAGCATTACCTCCAAGGTCAAAGAGTTCTGCTTTTATATCACTTTACAGAGTTGAGGGATTTTGGCTCATTGGGCTGGAAGGGTTTAATGGTGTGAGTATTTTTTCATGCACAACCATCTAGAGCTCCAACTGACGATTATTTTCATCATCAATTAATCGTTCGGTCCATAAAATGTTAAAAAACCTTGATCAGTGTTTGTCAAACCTGGAAATGACGATGTCCTTGAATGTCTTGTTTTGTCCACAAACCAAAACGATTCAGTTTGAATGATTTCTTTGTCACGTGGAGCAAATAAACAAAGAAAATATTCACATTTAAGAAGCTAAAACAATCAGAAATCTTGTTTTAATCATGAAAAAAAAGCTTCAAACCGATTATCAAAATAGTTGACGTTTAATTTAGTAATCGATTAACCCTTCCAGCTCTACAACCACAATGTCCGGTGAGCGGCAGCCACACCTCGCCAAAGTAGGTCAAATGATCACAATTTACAACCAAATCTCGACGATCTCTGAATGCACAACGCGTCAAAAACTTTATTTGTTTATTAGAAATCCTGTTGCGTATCTGATAAAGAAGCTGGTGAGTGTCACAGCTTTGGTCACACGGTTGGTGCAGTGGTTTGCTGCACTCTTGCCTTTGCACCAAGAAGACCTGGGTTGGACACTCTAAATTGACCGTGAGAGTGGGGACGGTTGTTTGTCTCTGACTGGTGACTCTGTCCAGGGCGTGATGCCACCTTTCAGGATAAAGCGGTAAACGATGGACGGATGGGTCACAGCTTCTTAAACGGTAGATAATGATACATTTGGATGAATAATCTGGGTCAGGAGAGCATGTCCTTGTGGCTCAGTGTAGCACAGATTCAACACGGGGAAGTGACGTTGGCCAAATTCACGTGGTTTGACGCTAAAGTCACGAGTTTGATGCGAGTAAAACGCCAGCAGAGAATATGGAGGGAAAGAAGACGGTCTATCTTCTGGCAGGCTCTGGCATCGCTGACTCTGGCCTGGCTCCAGACGTCACCCCCACAGTGTTGTCCTGCCCTCTACCTCAACTATCCCTCCCCTCCCTCCTTCCCTTCCTGCCCTGCGTCTCCTCTACTCTATCACTCCTTTTCTTCTCCCCGCTCAGTTCCTCCTCACTTCCTCCTTCCTCACTCGACCTCTGGCCGAGGCCCGATGTTATCTTTTGTTTGATCCTCGTTTCGGGCGCCGCAGCGGCGAATCTATTTCAAACACCGTGGAGGCCTGGTCTTTTGAAGTGCAGAGCACAGCCGGTGTAAATGTATGTTACGTACACTAATCCTGTGTTCTCCAGCGAGAGGGATACCATTACTGATGATAATGATGTGGCCAAGCAGGGAACTGATGACGGCTAACTATTTGGGTTTTTGGGTTGCGGGATCTTCCAGAGGCCGAAAATGGCCTGCACTCCGTTCATGATCGCAGGGACTTTCTTTACTACACCGAGTATGGATTATAAGAATTCACGTCAACCAGATTATTAACCTCAACACTCCAGTCTCTGTAGCAGAGGTGGTCCTGCGTGGGCAGATAGCTGGAAACGGGTTTGTACTTCGGTGTCGTAATGGGATTTGGAACGCATCGAGAGCCCGGTGGCAGTTACTGTGACCCTCGCTCTCCAAAGGCCGACGGGTCGTCCGTCTGCCTCTCTGCCGGATAATTGAGGATGAAGAATAACAGGAACGCTGAGGGAATAATGAGCTGGCAGAGATTATTAGTCCGTGCTGAAGATTGCTGCAAGGGAAAGTTCTGTATCAGAGGTTTAAAGGGAGACTGTGTGGTATTTATGGGTTTATATCACCCAAAATCCTTTTTTATACATATTATGTGCTCCTGCATTGCCTAGTCGCTGTATAATAGTTTTTGTTTCATTTTCGTAGTGTTTCAAAAAGTCATGTAAGTTAACATGGTCGCTAAATATAAACTACTTACTTCACTACTTACTTCACTACTTACTTCACCTTTAAAGGAATCTAAAAGTGGTTTAACAGTGGATCACACTCGCTCATTATCTACTAGGGGTGGGAATCTTTTACTATCTCACGATTCGATTCCGATTTTTCGCATGCTAACGGCGCTAAAGGAGCTAATGCAGCTAACGGAGATAACTGGTAAACAGTGACAGGACTCCGGTGCCGCGGCACGTAAACACGACGCCGTGATCATGCCCAGCACTATTTTATTTCGATTCTGAATTGTAGTAAATGAGAATCGCGATTCTTATGGGAATCAATTTTTTGGCACACCCCTATTATCTTATAGCTCATACGGTCCTTTTAAAAACTTTAAAATCCCAGAATAAAATTTGAAAATCAATCCTGCTATGAACAGGAAGCCAGTTGAGAGAGACTCGTGCCGTCTTCCCGGCTGAACCCTAACCACAGAGAACGATAATACCCAACAACTTTAAAGCGGAACTCGACCGGAAGTTCCTATTAATGCTGTTTTTTTAGTGTGTATCTGCAGCATTACCTTGTTTATGAAGCCCTGAAGGTTCAAAACAAACAGTTCAGCCACTGCTGAGAACGCTGTGTTTTATTGTAATCTCGGGCTCAGTGAGATCTCTGAAAATCCCGTAATAGTTACGTAAACACAGGTTCTCCTGAACAGCAGATCGTCCTGCTCCGGGCACTAGTCCGGGCACATCCGGTTGCGTACATTGAACCGCAGAAGAAGAATAACGTCCGTTGTGGAGGTGTTTCACGAGCAACAGTGTCTTCTGACTCCGGGTCAAAGGTCGTCAAAGGGACTGCGGCGGGGAGTCGTGACGAAGCTATTTTTAAACACTGTTAAAACAATGTTTTGATAATGAGGAGCAGTGCATCCACCGTTCCAGAGGGGGGAGCTGCACTTCTGAGAGCGGGTGCTGAATATGTCACTTCCAGGTAATGGCCAATCACAACACTTCTTCTGGAAGTCTTCTGGGGGTGAGAGTTGAGTCTGAAATATCGCGGCTGAGGAACAGCGTCAGAAAAGACAGATTTCTATCGGCTCGTTTACAGCAACTAGGAGGTTTTTGAGCATAAAAACAAGTTAATGTATGTAAGTAGACCTCCATAACTCACATATATGTGCAACAGGACCACTCTATGTGACCTTTAATAAAGCATGAGTAATTGAATGATCACGGCGAACTGAAAACCCTACAGAGCCACAGTGTCTGAGTCACAGCTGGATTAAAACGTCAAAAATATCTCTTCTCCGACCAAACATGAAGAGTAAGTGAGTGGGAAACACTAACTAACACACACAGTGTGTTGGCCTTACTTTTTAAACACATGGAAGACATTACGGCGGTCGCTCGGAGCGGTTGCAAACGTCACATTTAAACGTTATCCGATTAGTTTTGACGTGCGGTCGCTTTAATGCGACTAAACAGTGTGTGAAACGGCGACACGCGAGCGCGCACACCACACACACTGCAGCTATTCTTCTTCTAGCAGTAACGTGCGATTTACTCCTCAGTTACGTACACCTACGTTCTCCTTTTGTGAATAGCGTTCAGGTATTTTCACTTTAATTGAGTTTGAAGAGTAAAGACGTCATCGAGGGCCTCTGAACAGGGAGCCTCTGTTTTGGCAGCTTTTCTTACTGGAAACACACTTTTAAACAAAGCTGCCACTGATGTGGCGGCGATAGCTCGCTGTTTCTCTGCTCATATACGCGTCTGTGTGTTAGAGAGGCTACGTGTGTGTGTTTAATGGGCGAGGCCTCGTTTTTTGGCTATAGTGTGTTAAATCTGCAGGCAGTGTGCACACAACCGCAGCGCTTTAAAGGGTGATTTCAGCTCGTTTTACTGGCACATGGTTAGCGCCGACACGAGAAAAAGCAGATTTCAGTCACTGAACAAAAGACGATATACAATTCTCCACAAGATTAAATGCACTACTCGCAAAAAGTTAGCGATATTCCAATATGGAATATCCCCATGAAAAGTTCATGCTACAGTGATATTCTACCACTAAAAGCAGCGCATTTAAGTAGAAGTACGCAATGGTCATTTCTTTATGTATAAACAAGAGCTAACAGTGTATGGGCTGGAATATGTGCCACCAGAAACTGAATTTGAATCGTTTATATTTGAATTTGAATCGCTAAACTTGAATAATTGCATTAGAAAACTGAATTTGAATCGTTAATATTTGAATTTGAATCGCTAAACTTGAATAATTGCATTAAAAAAACTGAATTTGAATCATTTATATTTGAATTTGAATCGCTAAACTTGAATAATTGCATTAGAAAACAGAATTTGAATCGTTTATATTTGAATTTGAATCGCTAAACTTGAATTATTGCATTAGAAAACTGAATTTGAATCACATCATTTGAATTTTTATTGTTTAATTTGAATTATTGCTTTTGAAAATCTGAATAGTATAATTTGAAATTGAATTATTCAAATTCTATTCGCATTCGGTTCTCACGATTCAAATTCAGTTCTCACAATTCAGATTCAAATTACTGAGACAGACATCCGGTTAGTTCAACGATGAAGGAAGAGCAATGGAGAGCAGATACAGGATCTGCCGGCTTGTGCGTTGATAACCGCTGCCACGAACGGCTTCCTTAACCACTGGCTGAAGCTCTGTCCTATTGGGAGAGATTATTCAAGTTTAGCAATTCGAATTCAAATATAAACGATTCAAATTCAGTTTCTGGTGGCACATATTCCAGCCCATAACGGTGGTGGTGTCTCAATAACTTGGTCGATTTTAAAGTGTTGTTTTGGTCTCATGATGTCAACATTTGAACGTCATGATGAAGACGACCGTTTGAATACAAATTGTCATTGAACCAGAACTTTTATATCAGCCAGTTTTTACTGAAACACTGAATAATTGGACATGTGCATTCAAAAGTTTAGAGAAGGTTAACTCAAGTTCGCCTGTAAAGGTTATAGTGCATTTAAGGTGCGTTCTGAAATTGAATCCAAAAGCCAAACATCCCTAACTTTTTGTGAGTGGTGTATGTTTGCAGGTGTATTTCAACGTAAGACGACTTTTTCCGACAAGAAACGTTTAACGCCTCTCTTCCTGCACCAAATTCCATAGCGAATATCAATGATTTTTTACCCATAAGTAAATTCAGATATGACATTTTTCTGACTTCGGTGTTTTAAAGGTGCCATGTGTAAGAATGTGGCCAAAAACGGTTACTACATTCAAATTCAAAATACTGAGGTCTTTTAGGTTTGGTTTTCTGACGTAACTGGCAACCCGTGGTTGCTCGGCAGCTGAGACTCTACTGACTGCAATGATTGGTAGACGGCGGTAGGTGGCGCCACATGACGCCAAAACATGATTTCAAAACATAAACATGATTTGCAGTCTGCAAAATATTTTATTTTAATGCAAATATTTTGGCTGCACTGTTGTTGTTGGTGAGTTCAGTTTGTTATATGAACATTATTCCTGAGTCTCTGTGACATATTAGGAGGATTTTATGCCCAGATTTATTACATAATGCACCTTTAAATCCTGTATTCGGACTTAGCGAAGTGGCACAAACTTGCCAAAAGAAGCAGTTGCTGTGTCCCCTTGTGGTAAAAACGCTGATTTTCTTTATGGACTTTGGTGTGCGAGTAGTGAGTGGATTGCAAATGTTGGTGTTTTCCAGTTGGA